>NC_073349.2:12097500-12447500 GCF_027580225.2 Misgurnus anguillicaudatus | reverse complement strand
TTAAAAGCTTTTGGTGTGTATACCCCTTAATACTGCAATAAATGCAGTCTCTTTGAAAAAGCCAAATGCTAATGGCGAGTTTAAACTACACCCTATCAACTAGTGCTGTGATGTATCGCAGTTGATCTGTGATCTGTACGAATCACGACCCACGGTTCGGCTTGCATGCGATTCGCGGATTAATACGCAAATTTAAATAGGGAAAGTTTATCATTTGCACGTGTTTCAAAGGAATGCAAATGTTAACATTCAAGTGATTTTAAACAATTTAACCACAAAAATGCGCTACAGTGAGCAGCTCTCTGTGCGCACATACACACATGCTGATGAATGTGTCTGGTCCAGCTCCAGTCAGACGTGATGATCCCTATGCCCTTCAAAGATCAGAACTCTTGATGTGTAAGTTAAACTTTAGAGAGAGTTGCGCTACTGTGTCTCATACTGTTGTTGATTAAAATACATTTGGTGAATAGAGCACTGAAAAACAACGTAACCTTTGTATGTGAAGTGACTGTTTATGCTGTGTCGTTTGGAATTTGCCCTCCATCTGTGTTTGTGCGCGGGTTTAAGGGCAATCAAAAGTCTTTCAAAGAGCAAGCGAACATAAAATCTTTCTGTTCTTGACAGGGCACATACAAACAAAATGAGCTCCACAGTATTCTTTTTCTAATAAAAACATTTGTTTATGTCTTACGTGTATGTATAGATTACAGCCAGAAACCAGTCTGTGCTTATTTGGTCTTAAAGAGACAGTAACCTCAATTAACCTACTTAAGTCTGTGTCATTAATGTTAATCAAACAACACAAGACAAGAGAAAATTACTTCTGTAGCTCTAAAAAATAATAATTATATTTAATTTATACAATGAAGACAGTGTTATAATTTATTTGATTTGATTTCTGTAACTAATGCTAATTTTAGACCTTACTTAATGTGATCTGAACCATGTTTAGCACGATACATTTGATGTAGGGTGTAGTAGTGACAAATTACAATAGACGTTGAGGCACAATAATTGATCGTTTTATCTAGTATGAGTCTCATAGTATATGACAACCAATGTCCTAACATAGAGACCAGCATGTTTAATTTTTTGGTCCTCCATGACAGGTTCTGTCCCATCGTTGTCGTTGACCAATAGAAGAATATAAGGCCTTTTGTACATGGCTTTAAACATGGCAAAATGAAAGCGAGCCGATAGTATTAATGCTGCTATTAAAACTTTAATATGCTATTATGATGCTCAAAGTTTTAAGTGATAAAATTATCGACTACAGGGGGACTATAAATAGTATAGTTAGTATGAGTGCATTATATTAGCATTAATGACAGACTATACGCGTCCTGCTGTATATACGTGCTGCTGTGATGCGGTTAAAACGGGAAGGAATGTGTTGTAAAATTGTCAAAAAGATGAATAAGAAATTAAAGCTGGTCAGAAACGACCAAGAGTGTATTCATAACAAAGCTTCTTTTATCCAGCATTGAAACATAATGCCAGTGTCATTGCTCGGCAAAACCAGGCCCCAACTTGAACATCGTGCCTGTCAAAGTTCAGAGAAACACTTTATTCACGTCATATATATATACTTGCTTTATTTGTAATTTATTTATTTATCTTTTTGATATACAAATCGTAGAGTTTAAAGCTCTTAAGTTCAAATAGTTAAATAGGCTTTAATCACTTCATAGGTCAAACCCCAGAATTCATGCAAATGTGCACGTAAACTGCTCGTATGAACAGCAGTTGTTTATGTTATTGCTGTTTCAGGGGTTTTCATTAGTTTTGGTCAGATGGAAAAGACTAAAGTGTAAGTCATCAGTGTTGCTCTAAGAAAAAAAAAAAAAGATTTTAAGAAGGAAGCATGAGTCACTCATGTCATTCTACAGCCATTTTACACTTTTTTGTTCTCTATCTCTCTTTCTTAATCAGTTTCTTCACTCTTATTCGCACCTAATTTATGTGGATATGAATTTATTTTCACATTCAGTCTATTTAGTCTCTTTAATAAAATGACAAACTAATTGTTATGATCCATGTAACCACTACAGCAGTGCTTCGCAATCCTGATCCTCGAGGACCCCCTCACAAATAGTTTTTGAAGTCTCCTAATTTAAAACAACTAATTTAACTCATCAGCTTGTTAGGGGGACATGTTCATTATTTTGGAAGAATGCTGATTAGTTCAATCAGGTGTTTTAAATAAGGAAACATCTAAAACTTTTTGGAAGGGGGTCCTTGAGGACCAAGATTGGGAAGCACTGCACTACAGTATATTATAAAAAGGAATGCTCACCCTCAATGTTTTCTTTTAAGAATCACAAACAAAGAAATTGTAAAAAGATATATTTTTGCAATTTTCCAAAATTAAAATGAATGGGAACTGCCGATTTAAAACATAAAAAGGTTGCAGAAAATCGTAATAGGTTATGAGAGAAGTAACTTTGTAAACAAATCATTCAGTTGGATCTTTTTATAATGAGTTATTCATGTTTACAAAAACTGGAAATTTAAATAAATAATCTGACAAAATGATATGGCCCATATGGGATATAGCAAATTAGTCCAAGTAATAGTCCAAAAATGTTTTATTTCAAGTTGAAAAAAGTCATGCAGGTTTGAAAGGATATGAAGTTGAGAGAATGTTCATTTTGAGGAACTGGTCCTTTAACTCTTAGCTACTGAAAACCAGTTCTGTCACAACATTTACAAGTGTCCAAATGACATTTCAAAACGCATACATCACTGAAATATCACGTTGTGTCCATAGAGAGGCTTGTTAACCGAGACCATTCCTTTCAAATTTACTAAACTTTTGAGCACTCATGTTTTTGCCCTCTGTCTCAGCTTTTGTAAGCACGTTCTTGCCAATCTCATCTTCTCTTCCTCGTCTTATGTTGACCGTTTCCTCTTTTTGGGTTGAGCTCTCTGTTCTACCTCTCCTTCAAAGAGTTAAAAGGGAAGTAAGAGATTTTGGCCACAGCAGACTCAGCAGTGTCTTCATTTCTCTATGTAGTCAAAAGCACTACTCTCTAGCTTTGATAGAGATTAGTTGACAGAATCTCTCGAACCCGGAGCCATGTAAGTATTAGCCTGCCTGATCTATAGGGCCTTTTTATGGTGATTAACGTAATTTAACAAGTTTGTTAGTAGTTGTAAGTGTAGTGGGGGGGGGGGGTTGATTTTAAAGTATTTGTTTTTTTTACGTTATGTTACTGTATCCATACTCATCTCACACATTACTTTTTGAAACATAATGCCGGTGTCTCACACTGAATTTTTAGGGAAATCTCAACATTGACATTTTATTATCATCCCAAAAATAAAACTTGCTTAACAAATGAAAACAATTCATAAAAGCATAATTAATTATTCACCTAACATCATTTAATGACCCATATATTAAAATAAAATCACAGTGCCAGGTTATTGATTCCCACGTACAGGTTACATATTATGAATGTTAATCTATATATAATTTGATAAAAATAAAGAAACGATTTGTTGTTTTGGTCATATTTGACAAGTTATTGCGGGTCACAAATAGATTGACCTTTAGATCCACAGCTGTTCACATCTGTGTGTATATGAGGGTGGCACAGGAACGTGGCAGCTGGTGAACCATCTGGATCTGATTTTGTCATGATTCAAGGCTGATTCTTGGCAGATCTCGAATAGAAAGCTATAAGACTTTAGAGAAGTGATTCACAGATATTGATGTGTGGAAAAGTAGATTTGAGCTGATGTGATTTGTGTTTTATATATATATATATATTTTTCTTCATGGTAATAGCCAGAGGTGTAAAGTACTTCAGTAAATCTACATAGTTAGTTGAGTATCTTAAAGGAAAACACCACCGCTTTTCAATATTTTACTATGTTCTAACCTCAACTTAATACATGCCTATCTTTTTTCAATGTGTGCACTTTATCTTTGTACAGCCATTGTGACTGTGTTAGCATTTAGCCTAGCCCCATTTATTCCTTAGAATCCAAACAGGGATGAATTTAGAAGCCACCAAACACCCATGTTTTCCCAATTTAAAGACTGTTACATGAGTAGTTACATAAGAAAGTATGGTGGCACAAAATAAAAAATAAATAAATATCTATATAAATATATATAAAATATTTATTTTATATATAAAATGCACCGATACTTCAAAAGCACCGCGATTCTCGGAAATAAAAATCGTTACGGTTCCTTACATTTATTAGTATCGATTAGGGTTGTGCCGATAGACGATAGTATCATGTATCGACGATCTCCAGACATATCGGCAATGGTAGGCTTTCATGGCGATAGTCATGACGATAGTTGGCGAATGGTTGTTATTATTATCATCATCATCATAGTTTTATATTAACATCCACATTGCATGCTTTTCCTCGCATGAGAGATGGTGGGCTTTACTTTACGCGGAGAGCTTGTAGAGAGAGGATTCATTACCTGCACTTATACCACGGGTCTGTTGAATGCTGCATTCTGATTGGCTGAGAAATGTTCTATGGGTGTTGATTATTTTTCTGTAAACCGCACACCTAACTTTTCAAATGTCTTAAAAATAGGCACCAGAGCAATGTTTGTGGTAACCGTGGTATAAGCGGAATAATTGACTCCGGTCCTCTGAATTATTTGAAAATAATGCACACCTGCGGTGTAACGGCACTCCGCTTCGCGTCGTGCCGCATTTCCACCTTGGTGTGCATTATTTTCTTATAATTCAATGGCCCGTCGTCAATTATTCCTTACTTAATGCGCGCATCTTGGACTCCTTCTAGCACTAAATCCATCGTGTCATGAGCAGCTGCGCTTCTCTCTGTCTCACGTGCACGCGCTCTCGCGTCTGTCCGAAGTCTAAACATAAACTAAAGTAGTAATCCTTATGTATTTGTTCCGTTTAATGCGTTTCATGCGAGCTTAGGCAAACTTTCCTTTTTTTAAAATATGACCCGCTGCATATTGGCGCTTCTCTCACACTCGCGTACGTGCAGAAAGCTGCGCTCTGTCCGAAGTCAGATCACTAGGTATTAATCCCGTTTATGATATGCATTTCAAGGAGTTGTAGCAACACCATCCCTCGTGTTTAAAATAGGATTCTGTTTAAAATGTGATCGCGTTCCGCTGGACCGATGTGTTTAAAAAGGCACATCTGAGAGCACCACTGCTTGACACGTGTAGCCTTCTGCAACAGCACCAAACAAATGCATTGAATTGTTTGTATGTGCGCGCGCGCGCAGACGCATGTTTTTTACAGTTATTAAGTAATCATGGTTAGGATTTTAATGACCCGCTCGCATTAATGGCATTAGTTTTAAGAAGGTTGCGGTCATGACGGTGTTGCTCTTGTTCTTTTTTTGTCCACCAATCAAGTGACTTGTTATAATGAGTAAAAAATTAAGAAATAAAAGAATTAGTAAACTACTGCCTCGCCCCCCGATACTATCGTGTATCGCCGATCTCAGAGGCTGACGATAGGATGATCTCAAAATGGGGCATATCGCCCAACATTAGTTGATACTTCTAAGAATGACCGCATTCCAGATTTGTAAGAGACGCATTTCAAGTTGGTGTGCAACGCACGCTTCCAGTGCCTCATGTGGACGTCTGTGTTTTTTCTTCTCACGCAAGTGATACTGTGGCTGCGGTAGGGCTTTGACGGTTGTCATAACAATGCTTATGACTTGCAAATTAACTAGGCTTGATGACATTTGCGACCTCCGAAGGCTGCAGCCTTCGGATTGATAAATGGCCGTTCTCTATTGGTCACTCAAAGTTGCGAAAAAGTAACAATCTGCGCTGCCAGTAAAGCATCAGAACAAGTTTTCAGCGCGGCTGAAAACATTATAACCCCAAAAAGGTTCCTCACTTGTTGTTTCACGGATGGAAGTGCTACAATAACATGCAAATTTCCCGTTTAAAAATAAAGCACAGCAATGAGATTTGAGATTGTTTCTCGCTTTTCAGGAAAAGTACCGAAAAAGTATCGGAACCGCAATGCTTGTCCTGGTATCGGGACTGAAACAAAAATGTTATCGTGACAACACTAATATAAAATAACCAAGTGATTTTGTGAGTAATGATGACTTTATTTGACTTCAACCGCGTAAAAAATAACTATGCAAGTAACAATGGCAATAGAGAGGCAAAAGCTACAGATTGGAGCTTTAACTATGATTTAAAAGAATTTACATTCTAAAACCATACAGCATGTTCATTTTATTAGACATTAACTTGACATTTGTGAGCAAATTAGCCTATCACTTAACTAATTGTAAACATAAAATGCATGCCTGATTTGCATAAAATGACTAACATTGTCTCCTTCTTTTTTTTCTCTCCCCTTTTTGTTTGTGCATCTTCTTGCTTCCTGTGTCTGCGTTTGTCTCTGTGTTTTCTTGTACACCCCTGCCTCTGTGTATGTATAAAGGAGAGGTCCGCGGCCTGCGGGGGGATGACATGCATGTGTCCAGGCATTTAACATCATTGAGGATTTTAAGACTAGTAGGCTGCCCTCCGCCAAGCCATGATGGACATTCTGGTAACTGTCCTTTATATCTCATTGGTGTTTGTGGTTCTTGATTTGTGTGCAGTGGTTTTCAAACTGCGTGCAAGAGCAGCGTGTAGATTTACAATAGTAAACAATTTTTAAGCATTAATTTTAATTAGTGCTGGGCATAGATTAATCTATATTATTCTCATACAAAATAAAAGTAATTTTTTGCATAATACAGGAGTTTGTGCTGTGTGTAATTATTATGCATATATAAATACACATACATTCAAGTATGTATTTAAGAAACATTTACATATGTAAATATATTTATTTATGTTTTTATATATTATATATAAATAAATAAATGATATATAAATAAAACATTTCTTAAATGCACATATATGGTTGTGTGTTTGTGTTTAAATATACATAATATTTACACACCGCACAAACACATATATTATGCAAAAAATAACTTTTATTTTGTATAAAATTAATCTAGATTAATCTATGCCCAGCACTAATTTAAATTGATGCTTAAAAAATATGTTTAATCTGATCTATTCACATTTTTTGTTTTGTATGCATATTTGCAGTGTAGGAAAGTTGCTGACCATTCGCATGATAAATACGGATGCGCTGCAGTGATGCACAAGTAATAAATCAGCTTGTCAATAAATAGGAGTGATTGAGAAATTAGCAAGATTTATTCTTTATCAAAGGGACATCTATTTTCTTAAGACTTTAAGCGTGGTCACTTTCTGATTGACAGTCTTGCTGTTTTTGCTGGCTCCTTCTACAGTCTTAGCGTCCCACTTTGACTTTATGACAGAAATATTGATATGTCAAAATACTGTTGCGAAATAGTGTTGCGAAAAATTCTTAACCTTACATTATGCTGAAAGAGATGCCAGTTTGCTTAGTGCTGATAACATTACAGTAAATGTTGCTGGGTGGTACATAGATCCTCTGATATGATTAACATTAGGGATAGTCATGATGTGGCTTTTTCAGTCATTTCAAGAGATCACTTGATAGATATTGATAGATACTTTTAAACATACGCACATGCACATACTGGTTTCAATGTGTTATGTTATCTGTAGGACGTAATGACTTTTATACTGTAAAAGCTGCATATTTTTACCCCTAAACCTAAGTCCTAAACCTAACCTTCACAAAAAAACTTTTTCCTTTTTACATTTTCAAACAAACATAATTTAGTTTGTTTTATAAGCTGTTTTCCTCATGGAAACCAAACATGTTCCCACAAGGTCAAAAATTATTTACACAAAAATTAGTACATGTCACACATAAACGCAGCGGTAGCAAAGAAACATGATATAAACATGATACATATTTATCTTCAGATTACTTTTATAAAGACCAAACTCCACCCAGTTGAGTTGAAATCAAAGATGCTGTCCATGTAGATGGTTTCAGCAGCAATAACATAAACAATGACTAAACGCAACTTCCGGTAGACTTCTACGTAGAATGAATAACACATTTTTACAGTAGTTTATTTCTGGTAACAAACAAAATAAATGACATGTAAATAAAAGTAAATTACCTTTGTTCAAATATCATATCTAAAGTGTATCAACTATTACACTGAGCTAACGTTACTAACGTGTAAAATGAATGTATACAATGTTAGCTACAGGTCCTTAAATTATTGCCTGTGATTCCGCACCCCTGTAAACTCGTTGTACCAAGATGAATCTAGAAATCTACTAAATCACATTTTAAACCATACATTTTCTACAGAGCGGAGGTTAAATGCTCATTACCATACTGGGGTTTGGAAATCAGATTGCAAAATGCAGCAGCAAGGAGCCCACGACCACACTCAGATGGTGATAACGTCTGCGACTGCATTGTTGTGACTGCGCTGTTGCGTCTGCAGTGCCTTCCTTTTGAATAGAGTAACATGTAACACAATCAACAGATTAATTGATGTTTCTTTGATTTGGAAGTTGCATGCAAAACCATTTGGCTAAAAAAGTCATCTCCCCTAGTCTTTAACAAAACAAAACATTTTATTTTCGACAAGGTATTTGTTTCAGGTATTTGTTTAGCCACTTGCCAGATCAATAAATAAATATTGACTGGAAGTTACCTTTGGTTCATGCGCATAACTGCGGCAACGACCGTGCATCCAATGAAACGTCTATAGCTAAATATTTTATAAATAAAAGAGCTGTGTCCAAAACCGCTCCCAATCCATTATATAGTGCACTGTATCAAGTGTTGGCCATTTTGTAGTAGTGTCCGAAATCTGAGTAAACAACTTCATTCCTTATGCTGCGTTTACACCAACCGCGTTTCAGGCGTCAAAATCGCGTCTACTGCGCCTAGTTTGCCGCTTGAACAGTTTGAATGCATGCGCGCATGTATAGCTAAGTAGACGGGCGGAAAAAGCAAGCATTTGATGCGCGTCATAGGCAAAATCCGCTTCTTGTGGGAGGGGCAAGTGCTATGCGGTTGTCTGTTTGCAGGATGGCTGATGTTGATTGTGCATTTATGGAGAGAGTTAATGTTTGTATTTGGTAACCTTACTATAGGGGGAAAATAAACAGCGCGGGTCGATAAACGTCACGTGACTCAAAAGTGAAGTGTGTATTACAACTTACCAGGTTGCCCAATGTCCTCACTGACACTCTTCCATGCGAGGTCCTTTTTATTCCTGTCTCCTCTATAGAAATAAGAACTTGTGTCGTATAGCTCCGGGCGACTGCTCACGGACAATATCAAGCATTCATTCAGGTTGAATGAGTGACTCCGGGTGAGGCTGCCGCCACAGCAGCAAGCAGGCTACTGATTGGTTAAGACGGTGCGAAATTCCGCCAATTTGCGTCAAACGCAAAATGCACAAAAAGCACCATTCGCGTGTAGCGCGCGTACCGTGCCAGGTGCGAACTAGACGCGCGAATGAGGCGGAATCGCGTCTTCTGTGCTGCGCCAAATGCCTCATCTGCGCCGCGAGAGCTTCACATTGACTTAACATTGAAATCACTCGCGTTTCATGCCTCTACCGCGGCTGGTGTAAACGCAGCATTACATTCGTTCACTACTTTTACCCACAATGCACTCTGATTTTGACAGTACATTTGATGTACACTCGCTCACACTATTTCCCATGATACAATGGGAGACAAACTGGAGTCAGCTAAAGGATACTGATAGTAAACATCAAAAATGTACGTTTATACACTTTTGTTAGTTCTTGTTGTCAGTTATTTTCTACTTAAAATAAACAAATTAAAAATAATTGTGATATCTTTTATTTAAAATATAAAACACAAATTTATTAAACAATAAATAAACAACAGTAAATAAATATGACAAGCAGTTGTTTTGTTCTCTTTATTACAACTAATACAATAAACATGACAAATGTGACAAACAGTAAGAAAGTAGACTTTACCGTTTCACAGTAAAATCAATAAAGCCACACATGTGTAAGAGTTTATGACGAATCTCTGCAACAACTCTCTGACGCATGGTATTAAAGTCAGTGTCCGAAATCGCTCACTTATTTTCATTTGCTTCTTCCCCATATAGTGCACTCAATTGTCATTCCCTATATAGGGAATAGGGAGCGGTTTTAAGACACAGCATAAAAGTCATAATCATTAAGTCATTATTCTGTCCTTGTATACATTTTTTTACTAGTAACTTAGTCAGCGAGTCTTTTTATGAAGTTTTACCATATTTGTTATATTTTAAAAGTTTGGTTTAGAAGGTTAACCTGGATAGTGGGTGGTAAAGTTTTTGCACTGAAATGTATCTGTTTAGGGAATTTTCCCTTGGTGAACGAGAACAACTGTGAAAGAAAGAAAGAAAGAAAGAAAGAAAGCGAGAGAGGACAGTGGAGGGAAGGAGTCATAAGTCACATGATTCATGACTAGTCGGCCATGACATCTGGATAAAGTTAGAGGAAAGTACGATTTAGATCTATAAACAGACAAGCAGACGTCCATTCTGTGTGTAAAGTTTTACCCTCGTCTTTAATAGTAAATAACTTAACACATCTCCAGCAATTGATATAGTTGCATATCTTTAATAGATTACAACTGCCTATCAGTTTAATTTATATACAAACCCAAACATCACTGCATGCAGCTCCTTCGCCTGCGTCTCTGAGTCTAGTTTCTTGCCCTCAGGAGGTCCCAGAGTTTCTCACGCTTGATGCCAGGTTTAGGGGTGTTCTCACGGGCTTGTTGATATCACTGCTGCTTTCAGAAGGTTTGAGAAGGTTCAGGAATAATAAAGTTAATGATATGATTGAAATAATATCAGAGAACAGATAACCGTGGGATGGCATGAGAAGAAGTCATCTACTGACAGGGAATTAGAGGATGTACTAATTTCTGGGAGAATTTGAAAAACGACAAAGGTTGTTGATTTCTAATGTTTTGTCACTTTTTTATTTTGTGTATGACTTGTGGTTTGTTTATAAATGAACACAACTACAAAATATACTCTTAGACATTTAGTTATAGAAACATGTAGTGGTTTTCACTGAACATGACTGGATTGGATTTGTTGGATGTTTAACAGGGCATAAGACAGAGCAATTGAATATTTTACATAATATATTTATTTTATCTACTGTAATAATATTTTCACTCTTAAAAAATTAAACCACACTTTTACCATTTGTGGTACATCATTACAAATTACATACGATAACTTTAAATTATAAAATGTATTATGCACTGCTCGAATATAGTCCCCTGCCATTGAAAGTTACTAAGGGGACTATTTTCGGGCAGTGGGTAATATCATTGCGCCTCCTGCAGCCATGTTACAGCAGCAAAGTCCTTGATTATTACGCCAGAATGAGAGTCTTGCCAAATCTGACTAGAAAATCACAACTTTTGACTTTCTGTCTGTCTTAGTACACAATGTAACTACAGAAGAGTCAAGTCAACTACGAAACTCTTTGGTTATTTTTTAGCGCGATGCTAATGGTCTAATTAGATTAAATGGATTATGCTAAGCTATCCTAAAAGTGCTACCGCCAGCCCCGGAGATCAGCTGAATGGATTTCAAATTGGTAAAAAGCAAATGTTTAACTCTAGGGGAGCTGGAAAATTAGCATATTTTCAAAAAAAGTGGAGTGTCCCTTTAATATAATGCCGTTCCAGCATCTATGTCTATATTCATGGCAAGAACTGGTTAATCTTCACACAAGTTAATCCATACAAGTTGATTAATACACACATGGTGGGGGCAATTTGGCATTTCCAATTCACCTAACCTGCATGTTTTTGGCCTGTGGAAGGAAACCGGAGGACCCGGAAAAAGGCCTCCTGACCCAGTAGGGGCTAAAATTAGTAAATTATCTTAAATTACTATTAACTAAATTTCCTTTTAAAACTTAATGTTCTACTTTGTAAGAAACATATTTTTAGTCTGTTGGTTTAATGGCATAACAACCTAATGGGCATACGGTACGCAGCAAGCACCGAAATCGTCGCACGGCTATAGCTTTTCTAGTGTAGTAGAAGCGTTTTGTGCAGTATTTAGTGCAAATATGTTTATCTTTAATGCTGCCTGCTGTGAAGAGACGTCTCCGTGGAAAGGGCAGAATTTTGGGTGCACGAGCAAGGCATGCGGACAGACTCCGTTTCACCTCGGCAACCGCTCCCGTTTTGACGCTTTCCGCCTCTCCTATTCAGAATTAACCAGACAGTCACGGCTGCCGCGTACCGTGCAAAATGCCCATAATAGTCAAAGATCCAGGCTTGTAGCTAGAAGGTCTGTACGTTCAAATCTTGCATGGGTCCATTCATGATCTGCTGGGTGTGTTGTTGGTGTTGCAGAGATGTTGAAATGCTTCGAAGGGTCCACCTTCTTTGCAGATGTCATCCTAAAATCCCTTAATGTGAAGTTCAGCTGTTTTCAGTTGTTTGAGATGTAACCTGAAAGCCATGAGTTGAGTAAGCGTGTTGGTGTTGTTGATCTGTGTGTTATTGTTAAGGGCTGGTGTGTGTGTGTTCACAGTGATTTAAGGCTGAAGTGTGGTCAGTTTCTAGTGGCTCGCTGCTCCGCTGCGGTCGCTCTTCAGCAAAACCACTTCCTCCTCTCATCATCTCACTGAGGCTCCCTGTGTTCTCCCCGTATTTCACACTCTTACTTTTTACACAATGCCTCGAAGTCTCCTTTGCTCAATCTTAAGGCACTGTTTTTGCACCTTATATAAACTTATACGTTTATTGCTGGGATCATAGCTGAACCATGCAGTTAGGTAACTTCTTTAAGACCAAAGTCACTCTGGACCCAATATACTGTTACACATGTGTTTGCTTTTTCAACTGTTTACTTTCTCTTAAGACCTAAATCGCTGTGTTTATGAGGATACTTTTTGACGCATATGTGTATTTAAGGCCAGTAAAGCGGCAAAAAAATGCTCACGAGCTTAATGAGCAGCGGAAGAGCGGCTTGCACGCTCCTCTCACACAGAAATAGTGCACGCTTTTAGCACTGCTGTTTGTGTTTTAATGGCTTAAATCACTTGTTTTAAATACGCAGTGCTTAAATAACTTATGTGTAGAAACTTTTTTTGGAGAGCGTGGGCTCCTAACCTTGATAGTCCAAAATCTGTACCGGTTTATCATACCATCTGGTTTATTGCCCACTTCTATTTGTCTGTATGGTTCCATAAAGAACCATTAACATGCGAGGAACATTTCTATTTCAAATGACCTTTACACCAATTCTGTTAAGGTACATTCACACGGAGCGAAAGCGTTAACGCTTGACGGAAGGCTTGTCTGAAGCGTGGCCAACAGCTAATCATAGTGGACGCAATACATGCTCCGGTCTTCCATAAACGTAATTGGCTGGCTCAGTCTAGGTTATTTGCATAAGGCGATCTGTTTGGCTGATGCACGCGTTGCCGCTTAAAAAGTTGAGAAATGTTCAACTTCTGCCGCGTGCAACGGCAGTGACGCAGCACCGACGGATCCACAATTCAGTTCGGCAATGCATGACGTCACCCATTAAAAGTGAATGGGAAGCGTCAACGCATATGCCCCAACTTGACCAATCACAATTCCACAATTCAGTTCGGCAACGCCTGATGTCACCAATTAAAAGTAAATAAGAAAAGTTAACGCTTTCGCCCCGTGTGAATGTATCGTAAAAACAAATGAGATTATGACAGACTAACCAAAGCTGACAAAGCTTGCGTTACTTTTAGTAACAATTATGACACGGCGCTCTGGAATGCTTGATTCTGATTGGTAAGTTGAGACATTAGCAGGTTCGTTCTTTTTAAAAAATAATAATATTTTATATACTGTAATTATATTTTCACTCTTAAAAAATTAAACCACCCTTTTACCATTTGTGGTACATCATTACAAATTACATACGATAACTTTAAATTATAAAATGTATTATGCACTGCTCGAAAATAGTCCCCTTCCATTGAAAGTTACTAAGGGGACTTTTTTCGGGCGGTGGGTAATATAATTGCGCCTCCTGCAGCCATGTTACAGCAGCAAAGTCCTTGATTATTACGCATAAACGTAATTGGCTGGCTCAGTTTAGGTTATTTGCATAAGGCGATCTGTTTGGCTGATGCATGCGTTGCCGCTTAAAAAGTTGAGAAATGTTCAACTTCTGCCGTGTGCAACGGCAGTGATCCGGCACCGATGGATCCACAATTCAGTTCGGCAATGCATGACGTCACCCATTAAAAGTGAATGGGAAGCGTCAACGCATATGCCCCAACTTGACCAATCACAATTCCACAATTCAGTTCGGCAACGCCTGATGTCACCAATTAAAAGTAAATAAGAAAAGTTAACGCTTTTGCCCCGTGTGAATGTTTGGTAAAAACAAATGAGATTATGACAGACTAACCAAAGCTGACAAAGCTTGCGTTACTTTTAGTAACAATTATGACACGGCGCTCTGGAATGCTTGATTCTGATCAGTTGAGACATTTGCAGGTTCGTTCTTTTCAAATAATAACCGCTCCAAAGTCATAACGCATAGCCGGTGCTACTTGTATGTTTTAAATCCCTATTACTGTTTGGCGCCATCTTGTGACAAACACTGGACAACCACAATTTAGAATGGAAAATTTTGACATTCATTTTAACATGTACAGAAAAAACAAAACATTTAAACAGCGGATACAAGAAAGAACAACGATCCGCTTCGCGTCGGGTCCTGATCACACTGTCGGGGCTTATTTCCCAATAACTACCGGCTGCCTCTACATCCCTTGCTTAATGTAATGTGAGCTGTCCTATTCAGCACACTTTTGTGCGAGCAACTGTAGATGATATATTAAAACATTGATACAAACCTTGTTTATACAAATAAATCTAACAATTTGTCCTTGCTGAAAACCCCTCCTTTTACATGGGATTTAAAACTGCCGCGTCAAGTTGAAAGTGAAAGTGACCTTTAACCCAGCGAACTGGGTAACCCAACACTGAAAAAAAAAAAAATAAAATGACCCAACCAACTTAACCCAGGCATTGGGTTGAAAGAAAATCAACATATATTTTTATGTTACTTTAACTTAAAATATAAAGTTAAACAATTTCTAAGTTATTTCAACTAATCACAAAAGTCAAACTTTAAAAAGTAGGTTAAATTGACTTGCATAATTAAGTTGTTTAAACTTCATGCTGCATTTTTACATTGTATTTTAGGATACACATTAACAATTATAAGATATCAAATTAACAAATAATATGTAGTCTGTAAAATACGCATTGACCCTGACAAGTTTTCAGACACTTTTTAAAAAAAATAAAATGTGCTAATTTATATGAATTTTCGATACAAACAAATGATATTAATCTAATTAAAACTAATCTCAAGTTTTGATGAATCTATGAAGTCAGTTCCCCTTTTAGTTTACACACAGGTTGAGTTCATCCCATTAACCAACAACATGTTGCACAAATGTTTAATAATGTCTTCATTTAACAATCGCAACAATCTGTGTAATGTTTTATAATTTAAACCCTAACAAACTTAACAAACTCCCATGTAGGGTTTTCTGTCTCCAGCTTATTTGGTCAAGCAGATACTACAACTCTGTCTGGTGCTGAGAGTGCAAAGGTACTGGATCTCTAAACATGGCCATGTTTAAGACCCTGAAGCCCAAAATACAGTTTATGGCAAGAATAACATCAGTCCACCAATGATCTATTATTTATGGGGTTAAATGAGCACACAAGTGGCCTGACACAGAGATGCCCCCTGTTTCCTAAACCCCACTGATATTTTCCAACAGGAAGTCGAAAACGATCTTGTTGAAAATGGCTGGGTCTGGGAACGATCCCTTTGCTTCCCACCTTTCAAAAAATTGCTTCTGAGAAAACCTGATAAAATCAATTTCCCAATTCATTCACCAGCTCAAATATTCAGACTTATTTAATAAGACCTATTAATTATTGTGTACAGTTTACATCTGGCCTCTTACACCCAGGGGTTGTGACCTTTTTATGATGCCTGCAAGCTTTGAGAAAAGCGACTGTTTTATTGACTCATAGAGGAAGCTGGCATGTCACGTTGGCTTAAGCACGGGCACAATGTGCTTCTGCTTTTTCTGATGGTACATGTTAACTCAGAAAATAGTCAAGGGTGTGTGTCACCACGGTTGACATGAGAAACACTGGTGTGACAAAACCTTCAGTTCATCTAAACTTCAACAAATAGGGAAAAATTTCTCAAGAGTCCTGGGGCCTCATTTATAAAAATCCTACATTGATCTTACGATCATTTATCAAAAATGCATACGTGTCATAAAAAGAACTTACATACAGAAAACGCACATACCCCTTTCTTTCAAATGTGAAATCTATAAATCGCAAATGATATTAAACTTGTGCGCAGCTGATGCATTTACACGACGCCTAATTAATGTCATTGACATACAAAAAAGTGCTTGTCAATGTTTAAACCCTTTTCGTGCACCAATGGCTTATATTTCAAAAACCTGCAGCAATCGGACAAGCAAAAGTGCGTACGTATGTTCAGACCCTGACGTGGCGCAAAGCACTTTTCTACGTTAAAGTCAGTTTTTATGGACTTCTATGACGTGGATTTTTGCGTACGCACACTTTACGATCATATCTGTGCATACGCGCGTTTTTTAGACGGTTTCAGCAGTAACAACATAAACAAGCAGCTTTCGTGGTCAACACGTAACTTCTGGTAAACTCCGCTAAGAATAAATAACAACAAAGTACTTTAACCCCGGATTTCGAGCGGCTGCAGATCGACTCCGCTGCGTTACGGCTCCGTCGTCTGCCAATACCCACCAGTTCCGTATTTGTTGCAGAGCGGCTGCGTGCTGAAGTTACGAGGACCCATGAGGCCTCGCAAATTCGCGTGATGATCGCGCAATATCTAGTTCTGTCTCCACCCATTATGACGTTAAATTATGACGTTTTGCTGGACCAGCCCAGATCACAACACAAGATCTTGCGAATTCAGGTATGATCACGCGATACTATTATCACAACACAAGATCTCGCGAATTCAAATATGACCCGCTGCATATTAGCGCCTCTCTCTCACTCTCGCGTACGTGCAGAAAGCTGCTCTCTGTCCGAAGTCAGATCACTAGGTATTAATCCTGTTTATGATATGCATTTCAAGGAGTTGTAGCAACACGTACCTCGTGTTTAATATATGATTGTGTTTAAAATATGATCGCGTTCCGCTGGACCGATGCGTTTAAAAAGGCACCTCATGAGAGCACCACTGCTTGACATGTGTAGTCTTCTGCAACAGCACTAAACCAATGCATTGAATTATTTGTATGTGCGCGCACGTGTGTGTGCGTGTGCAGATGCATGTTTTTACAGTTATTTAGTAATCATGGTTAGGGTTTTAACGCCGCTCGCATTAATGGCATCAGTTTTAAGAAGGTTGCGGTCATGAAGTTGTTGCTCTTGTTCTTTTTTTGTCCACCAATCAAGGGACTTGTTATAATGAGTAAAAAATTAACAAATAAAAAAATTAGTAAACTACTGCCCCGCCCCCCGATACTATAGTGTATCACCGATCTCACAGGCTGACGATAGGACGATCTGAAAATAGGGCATATCGCCCAACACTAGTGGAAATACACACATTGACTTGAATGGAAACCGATTGACTCCTCCGCTGTTCCGCAGCGGATCCGCAGCCGTTCCGCAGTCGGTGGAAATCCGGGGTCAATGTAGTTTATTTATATAACAAGCTAAATAAACAACATGTAGATTACCTAGGAAACCCAAAATTTTTTTTGATGAGGTATTTGTTCAAGAGTTCAGTTTAGCAACTAGTCAGACAATTAAACAAACAGAAACCGGAAGTAAAATTCGGACCAGGCGCGTATCGCGTCATTGCACGTGCGTACGATGAAACCGTCTATAAATGAGGCCCCTGGTCTCACGTCAGTTTTGATTACTACATCAACACACTACATGATGTATCTCTATACCAGCCCACTTACAATTACATTAAAATCTACACTGTAAAACCTAACAGTTAACTTAACTCAAACCATTTAAGTAAACCGATTGCATTAGGCCATTTAAACACATAAATTTAAGAACTGTGAACTTGAGTCATGTGCAATTATGCACTTATATTTAAGTAGACGGGAACTTAAATATAAGTGCATAACTGCATATGACTCAATTTGTTTAAGTTCACAGTACTCAAATGTATGTGTTTTTAAACTAATGCAACCAGTTTACTTAAATGGTTTGAGTTGAGTTAACTTTTAGGTTTGACAGTCTATTTACTCTCAAACTGTAATCTTAACTCTTTTCCAACCAGCGTTTATTAAAAAAGTTGCCAGCGCAGCATTTTTTATGATTTTTACAAAGTTGCATGCTTTCCAGAAAATGTTATTCTTTAAATATATAAACATACAATATAAATTGAAAAAACAGACCCTTTGATTTCAAACAAAAAAAGGTTTCATCCTACGTTCATTTGTTCTCTTTTTATCACCTCTCAAATATGGGTAGGTTTCTTCAAAAATAACTAATTTTGAGCAAAAACCTGAAATAATAGCATTTTTATGAAAGACTTCTGATAGAGATCAGATTCAGAGCGATGATTAAAACATACAAGGAGTTTGAACTGTTTGCCCTAAGGGAATACTTACGATTTATATGTTGAGTAAGGGTGTTTTCACATATAGTTCAAAAGAACCAAACCCAGTTCACTGAAAGTGAACCAGAAAAGGAACTAGCCGAATGTGACCTCAGTCCTTTTGGTGTTCACAATAAAGTGGACTCAAAAGAGGACCCAGTTCTTTTTTAGTCCTCTTCAGAACTGAAGTGATCTCAGACCCTTTCTTGTTCACATCACAACTTTATAAGAACTCAGATCCCAGCTTTCTGTGCAGCAGTTGATTTTAATACAATGTCCAAACAACACGCAAAGCGTACTGGGACCTCATTGATTTCACATATCAAAAAGAAATCGAAAAAGAACCCAAAAGCGAACCGTACTCAGACCACCTCCTGATGTGGTCTGAGTTCGGTTCACTTTTGGGTCCCTTTAGGGGGGTCTGAGATCACTTGGTTTGTTCACACATACACCCTGAAGTGCTCTGAGAGCGTTTGGAGGGCCCAAACTAACTAGGTGTGAAAACACCCTAAGAGGACCTCCTAGTGGATAATAAAATACGGATTGCCGGAAAAACCTCGGCATTGGCAGGGAAGCATTTTCTCTTAATTGACGAGTTAACTCGCCAATAGGGGGGAAAGAGTTAAAGGAGTTTCTTGATTAAATGTGGACTATTACTTTTTAAAGAGGTTGGACTTTAGAAAAAACAGGTTTGGAACAATAACATTTTTAAGATGAAAATATCCTATAGACTTAAGTCCAATTTATAGTCGTGCGTAAGGTCTACGTCATAGCTATGCCGTAGATTATCCGTAGCCTGATGTGCACTTCGACAAATTTTTAACAGTGCGTCAGTTCTATGTGGACCACAAGCGCTGTCATTGGTCCACTAGACCAAAAAAATGCGTCATTGGTATTTCCACTTGCGACGGTGAGAATAAAGATGGGCCAAGTTGAGGAGTTTACAAAATTTGCTGTTTATTTACTTCCGTTACTGGTGGTTTTCTCAAAACAAACACAACAAGCTGCTGTTTCTTCTTTGTTGACGATCGCGCTGCTACTGTGGTTTCATGCGTGAATACTGCCTACCAGCGGTCTGCATGTGTGTTTGCACTTTTACGCGAATGACGACGCAGAAGTATATATGAAAACCGACGCGTATCCTACGCCGTAGGATATACACACAACTATAAAGAGCCCTTTATATTGAAGAAAGGACGCGGCCCATATTCTATATTCACTGTCAGAAAAAATGGTCAAAAATTTTCCCTAGGTGTCACTGGGGCAAGACTCTTTAAAAAGAACCTCATAGCATTTAGGTACAGGTATGTTTACATTTGGTACCAGTACCTTTGAGGTACTAATACAGTATTAACTCTTTAAATGCAAATGTGTACTTTTTAAAGAGTACTGCCCCAGTGATAGCTAGTGACCTTTTTTACCTTTTTTTCTGACCAAAATATCATAAAGACCTAGGGTGGGAAACAAGTAACCTAAGTAACTACCTCTTAATGGGTTAGCAACCCTAGTAACCAGCAAGTTCTCTTCTAAAACTCTTTTAAGTCTAGATATACTCATGCATACTTTGTAGTAAATTTACATATTTCATGAATAAAAATGAATGATTTGGTTTTGCATTACTAGTTTAACATGCATCAGTAATGGTGATCTTGAGGTTTCTACATCTTCTTCGGAAGTTACAGAGGCTTCCGGTACAACATATAGGTCATGTTACATTAACAAGTGGCTTATTCATATGGCTGTGTCGAGTAGAAATGTGGGCGTGCATGTTATCAGATGAAGAGGGCATGTGGGATTGTTAGCTGCAGCAGTAGTGGTGTTGTGGACACATTGTTTGTCAGAACCGATGGCTATCAGTGGTGTAATGATGTTTGGTTTGATCTGGTGAGAGGTAAGCACGCAGAAAGAGGAAGGGATGGTAGCTGACTCAATAGATTTCAAGCGCCCTGTGCCACTTACAACATCTGGAGAGTTTCAACACTTCCTCTCACTCTCCCCGATTTTCTCTTTCTCTCACTTTAGGTGTGTTTTTGTGTTACTCTGACTGTCTTTAGGGCCATACAGGATGTTGTGCGGTACATAAAGGGAAATTCTAAAAAAAAACAGGTCTGATGATGTTTACACACTTGCGTCGTTCCGAATCTTAATTTTTACCTTTTGAACACAAAAGTTGCATTTCTGAAAAATTCATGAAAGGATCTGCTAAATGAATAAATATAAATACAGATTTAATTAAATTATTTAAGTAAATTATCAATTTTACCATTTGCAGGACAGTAAAGTAAATGGTGACTTGGTCTTCGAGTAAAGTAAATAGAGACTTGGTCAAGTTTCAAAGATTACAAAACATCTCAATAAGGGGTCAGGGGGTTTATATCTCTTGCGTGGCACATCAAAAGTTTTCGAAAGCCACACAATAGCTTGTGCGAAAAATGATGACAAAAGTTCTATTTTTAAGTGAAATGTTCCTTTAAAGCTTAAATTACACAGAGAATGAGAGACAGAGAGATGTATTGATCAATTCATATTTCTCATGCTACTCAGGATGTCTCTTTCTTCACTGAGGTCTCCGTTTCCCGTGCGACTGTACCGAATGAGCCGGAATTAAACTTCCTTAAATGGACATCAAACTACAACATATTTGCCGCAGCTCATGCTATTAAATATATCTCTTGGCCAAGTAAACTATTTCTGTCTTTGCCGTTTTTGCGTGTTTGTTTGGGTAGATTTACAGTCTCATGGATTTGGTCATTGTGTTCAATAGCAGTGAGCCCTGCAAAAAATAATTTCCAGGTAAAATAAATGCACATCCATATGGATTTTGAGAGTTTCTCATTAGCAGTTTGCAGTTTTTTTCTTGTTATAAGCAGAAATTTGTAATGGAAAATATAATGTTGAAAATGCAACAAGTTTTGTGTTTAATATGTATAGCGTACCAAATAATGAATGCCTTATCTGAGTGAAGATTACATTTATCTTGTTTTTAAGATTTTTTTTACACTTAAATACATATTTTTCATTCATTTATTAGATGCTTATATCCTAATCACAATGTACCCTACAGTCTTTTTTATCATTATGTACATTTCTTGGGAACTGAACCCATTACTAGCTCCATGATTTAGCTATTGGTTGCAAGTTTAAACCCACGTGTGCCAATACATGAACCAGCATTGTTCAGGGTTCCCATGGGTTCTTGAAATCCTTGAAAGTTTGTGAATCTGGGGGGGATTCAAGGCCCTGGGAAGTGTTTGAAAATATACATACATAGATACAGGTCATTGAAAGTGCTTGAATCTATTTTATGCAAGAATTTTTTTGGAAAAAATCCATATTATTCCCTGTGTAGTGTAGGATATTATCATAAAAATTTTAGACTTTTTAAGCACACACGCTAAACTGTTCGCTTTAAGTGCTTATATCTTCTGTATGCGAATGTTGATTCTTACCAAAATGCTTTTTTGCATAGTTGTGTTTGACACATGAAAACGTCTTGTGTTACGTATGTAACTGTTGTTCCCTGAGAAGGGAACGAGATGCTGCGTCTCCCTTGCCATACTTCCTGAGTCCCTGTAACGCCTTCTTTGGCAATATTTCAAATAGCGAGATACTTCCTGACTCCCGCGTCACCCTGTCTTTGTCGTTAAGCCTCACCATTGGTTGAATTTGATATATGCATTCAGACGCACTTACCCCTGGAGGCGTCGCCAAAGTGGCACCGCAGTGACGCAGCGCGAGTTCCCTTGAAAGGGAACTGTAACAATGTATCTTTAAAGGTAACACGATGTAACCTCACTTGAAATGTGTCCCCACATTTAGTCCTTGAATTTGAGGGTATTGGACCTGGAAAGTCCTTGAAAGATTGTTGAATTTGAAGTTAACTAAGGTGTGGGAACCCTGATTATCGTGCCCTCTTTGCTTCAGGGTACTATCATTGTCCCAAACATCACCCAGGGTAATTAAATTTTTAAAAGTAATATAAACAAACTTGGGTACAAGTTATGTAGGAATAATAAAGATACAACCTTTTACAACCAGATACACCCCACAAAAACAATGGGCAAAAATAAACAAAAGTCAGTCATAGTTGGTCGTAACACCACAAGACATTGTGGTGACCAATTACCAAAGTCACCTGAATGTCTGCATGTTGCTATACGTGATCCAGTAGCTCAGCTGGTGATTTGTCATGGGTTTGAATCCCAAGGAACATGCAAACACATACAATGAATGCAGTGTCACTTCGGATAAAAGTGTTTCCAAGTGCATACTATTTATACTGAATAAATATCCATACTATAAATATTACTTTGAAACACATCCATTCAATCTTCAAACGTATCTCTTGGGAAGGCTGGATCCTATCCCGGATTTTTTGGCTCGTTGCTTTTCCAATTACAATAAAATTCATAAATGAGATATTTTGCTACCCATACCCTCAGGTTGGTTTCTTCATTGTATTGGACACGCATTACCTGTACATCATCACATGGGTTAAAGCAATATGTGTTTTTCCTGGCAGAGTTGATGATTGAAGTGATATAAGAAAGCAAATATACCCTTGGCTTGCAAATCCTTGACGTAGATTAGTGTGTGTACACACGGTAAAGTTTTAAAAACTTGTTTTCATTGTTGGCCTATGTGCTTGAGTTTCATAGCTTGTTAGAACAAGATCCCTTTCATCACTTCTCGTCACATCTCCCCTCACGTCTTTTCTTCAATTAAATTTTTTTTTATTTGATAGGTCTTCTGTGATGTGTTGGTTGTGTGTCAACTGTAAAATCTGTCAGTCTGTAAAATAATTTAAAACAAAATAAAGGATAGTATGTGTTTTGGAAATGTTCATTTTTAAAAACTTCATTAGAGCTCCATGTTTGGTACAGGTCTTCTCATGGTATCTTCAGGTTGTTATGTTTGAGTCTTTATTGTGACTGACGTCCTTTTAATGAATGTTACACATTGCAAAAACAATCATTGAATCTATGTTTGTGCCTGTCCGTACTAGTGATAGTTTCTTTGTAGGTGTTCTCTTAAACTACTTCATGAGGTGGATTTTGGGATACTTTTTTAACTGAATTAAAGGAGTTCCCATTTATGCTGTATGCTTGTTGACACTTTTTCTTTTATCAACAAAAATAGTTTAACAGTAATTCAAGACATTTAAAAAGAAAAAGCTGCTTAAGTGTGTCTACACTTTTGTGGTACTGTAGATTTACTGGTACTAAATATATGAAGAGCACAGATCCAAAACCGGCTAAGTGCATCTAGCTTGATTTCTTGAAATTCTTGGCATTTTTTATCAAACTCTTAATGGATTCTGCCTGGTAAAATTTTTATTTTTGAATGGCCAGAGGGCGGGATTAAGTGGATTTGATGCAAAAGTATTTGATTAACGTATAGTATGCGTCAAGAGCATACTTTTTTTTTTTGATAGAGATGGCTTTTAGAGGCTTTTGCATATGAACCTTTCTTATACAGTATATATTATATGTGTGTGTGTGTGAGGGTAGCTGCATTATGGCACTATCTTTAAAATAGTGCCTTTGAATATGTGTTTTTATTTAATGCATTGACATTATTTCCACTGAAACAGGAAGTTGGGGCGGGACATATTGAGTGTCTCTTTCTCCTTTTAAATAGCCAATAGTGTTTCGTTTTCCCTCCGGGCCTGGAATTTGATGAGTACAGAGTGACGTCTGAATCATACATTTATATATTTTGAATGCTTAGTGCATTAAAGTCATGTCGGATATCGTATTTACGAGGTAAATGCACATGAACGACAACACAAAGTTTTAAACATGAGTGGGAAACTCATGTTACGAGTTTCGAGTTGGGGGTGTGTCCTGATGACAGTAGCTGCGTTTCCATTACCCTTTAAATTGCATAAATTGACCTTTCCAATTATAAATTCGATTTTGCAAAAACTCCCATATATCGCAAAACGTTTTTATGCTTGCATGAGGTGTTTTTTTTAGGCAATTCGGAAAAGGTGTATTTCGCAAAACTACAATGGAAATTTATTAGCATTTTCTGGTCACCTGGTGTAAGTAAGTTACTTAATTAATTGTTTGAAGATGATACAATAATGTTTGAATACACTCCTACATCTCTTTTGATATAATAATATACTATTACCTTCAAGGAACACCTATACGTCACCTATCCTAAGTGTAAGGGGCTTTCCCTGGCATTAATGTTTGGATAATACTTGTACGCCTCCTTTGTTTAAAAATAATGTCTAGTGCGGTGGATGTGATATAAGTGAACATACCAATATCAGTCGACGTGATGTTTGGAATGACTTATTGCGAGAGTCACATATCAGTCACATATAATCAATTAATGGAAATGCCGTCATTTCGCAATAGTTTTTTGGTCAACATTTAGTATATATAAGTTTTGCGCAAATCTGCAATTTATAATGAAGCTACCGTATTTTTCGGTCTATAAGCCGCATTTTTTTCATATCTTGGTTGATGCGTCTTATAGTCAGGTGCGCCTTGTAAGTCAGTATGAATTAATTTTGACATTTATAAGGCAAGAGACAACATTACCGTCTACAGCCGTGAGAGTCCGCCATATGCTGCTTCTGTATTTATGTAATTCAATGGATTCAGTGATGCGGAATGACGAGTCTGCGAACTTCACGCTAGTTGGCTTGTTCGGTTAATTTAGCCTATTCAAACTTCCAGATAAGTTCTGTATGCTATTGTTTATCGTTTAAATAACTGATAATATTACTTTAATGTACAGACATCTATTCAGCCTGCTGTTCTGTCTGTTATTGTTTGAATAACTTGCCTTTCCAGATTAAATGTCTGTTCTTCGCCTTGAATGTTGTAAAATAATTTTCTAAATAAACACGATGTTTAGTCCACTGTGACTTATATATGTTATTTTGTCTTAATGACGCATTTTTGAATGATGCGGCTTACACTCCGGTGCGGCTTATAGACTGGAAAATACGGTAGTGACTTCGTAAACACGACTTATCAACTCGTAAATCAAGCACACTAGTTTATCGATATCACAAAGTGTAACATACAGTATTTGATTTAATGGGCAACATTTGACAAGCCACACAAGGGGTCGCTTTGTGACGATGTGTACCATGTTAATAAAACATTCACTTAGAGGTAATTTATCATCTTATTGATTTAAGTCAGAGTTGCAATTTCGCACTAAAAGAATATGCGTCTGTCATTCGCCTCTGCACATTTAACCTCTGACCTCTTGTGCAGCAGCCACCAAATTCCCTCCGGAGGTGCAGCAGTTCTGAGTCACACTTAAAGAGCCAGATTCCAAACTGTGTGCTTTTACTTGTTTTGTACATAAATCGCATGTCTCTGCCTGTCCCCACAACTAACCTCATTCATTCAAGAGCTTGTCAGGGAATTTACATGCAGTAATAAGAATGGCACAGATTCAGATGTCATAAATGTGTGTGTAATCTCAACCAGTCAGTATGACTTTTATTGGCTGATGATGATATGTAGAGAGCATGGTGGCTTATGGACTATATATAAATAGAAATGTACAGTATATGGTCTATGGTGTGTGTATGTATAGCAGTATAGTGTATGTGCATTGTGCATGTATACATAACCTTTGACTTGCATTGTTTAAACAATCTCTCTCTCTCTCTCTGATCCTATACTTGAACACTGATCTCTGTGTGATATTATGAGGGAATAATCACACAGATTAATTCTCAAATGAGCTCTTAATTGGTTTAAGCCCCCAGGCATGAACAGCAGAGCTTTATTCAATCCTCCACCACCCAGAGAGACGCGTCCCAGCATGCATTCATTCTGCTTTTCTTTCTCAGAGTTTCTCCATGTGCCATGTGTTATTCCAGGGACACGATAAGACCGGAGCTCCCAGGGGCCAGTATTATTTTATCACACTGTATTGGTGTCTCTCTATAAAACATTTTCCCTCTCTTCTTTTTCTCACGTGCAGAAATAGATTTCCTTTGGGTTGTAGTGTTGAATTTCTGTATCACATTACTTAATTTGATATTTTACTGTTCAGCTAGACTTGTATGTCTTATGTCTATTATTCAACCTTCAAAAACTCCTCAACATGACGGTAACGCAGAATCTTGGCACGGTCTATTTAAATTATTGCTATTGCTAAACTAAACTATTGCTTACCATGACAGATGTTGACCTGAAGGGTAAGGCTAAAGGACGTGAATTTATGCTCATATTCACTTAAGCGCCCCTTGTGGCCACCCTGAGAATGCAACGCATACTTGAATTATGAAATGAACTCAAATTTCAGTATGCAATGACGCACTAATTTGAACTTGCATAGCTTAGTTGCCTTAGCATAGCTAAATAATAAACACCCAAAAGGATTTGGATGCAGTTATCCATAAATAATTGTTTTGCAACATGAATTGTCATGCCTGCATTGGAATTTGTGTCTCGATTAAGGGAACCTGGCTTATGTCATTCTCTTTCTCTCTCGCACGCTTTGTCTCTCACTCTCTCTTACTCTGTGGGTCAATAGGGACAGTTTTTGAGGGTTGCCAAGAGTTGACCAAATCCCTCCAAACAGGATTAGAGGCAGCGTTAACAAGATTAGAAAGGGCCACCACTATGCCTCTGCACCAGACCCCTATGCACATACAAACTCACACCCCTTTCCACTGCCCAATGAGCCAAGAGGGAACAAAAGCCTCTGAAGTCCAGCTGCAAGGTCAAAATCAAGACACGTTTTGTCGGTCCAGTAGCTCAGTCGTAAACTCCATCCTTAACTTATACCCCGTCGCCTTTTTTAAAAAGTTGCTCGCCAGCATATTTGTGATTTTCACAAATGCCTTCCAGGAAAATTTTCTTCTATAAATATATAAACATACAATATATCAAAAAAATAACAGACCCTCTGCTTTTAAACAAACAAACAGACAAGCAAAATGGAAAAAAGTTTCATCCTATCTTCATTTGTTCTCTTTTTATGATCTCTCAAGTACGGGTAGCTTTATTCAAAGATACCAAATTTTATGCAAAAGGCTGAAATAATTGCATTTTTCAGAACGATGATCAAAACATACAATTTTGTTAGTTGATGCTTCAGTTATTTATAAATTGGGTAAGAGAGCCACCTAGTGGATAATAGCAGAATTATAGATTACTGTAAAAACTCATCAGGGAAGCATCATTGGCAGCGAAACATTTTCTCTTAATTGACAAGATAACTCGTAAATGGCGGGGACAGAGTTAAAATACCTCCCTGGATCTAAAGTCAAACAATCCCACCCGTTACAGCGTGAGGAGGTAGTCACTTCAATTTGACAGAAGGCAGGAGTTAGATCGAATCATCATACAACAAACAAAGTGGAAAGAACAGATGTGACTTTTTTGGATGAGAAGGTGGAGATGACACAAGATTAAGTTTGCTTCATCAGCGATGCTACTCTGAAAGTTTATGTTGGCTGCAAACAAACAATCTATCGATGGCAATATTAGATAAAAAAGCAATAGCTGTTAACCATACGAAGTGATTGCCACAAATAAAGCATTCATCTACATAACGTGCTATTAAACTTTATACAAAATATTTGTAAAAAACATCAATATGAGTCTTATGCTGCGTTCGAAACCACCTACTTCCATACTATATAGTACGTGAAAAGCAGTAGGCGAGGCGAGTAGTATGTCTGAATACATAGTATTCGAAAAACAGTATGCGAAAAGTACCCAGATGACCTACTACTATCGCCGGTTAGATTTTGCAGTGTGTATACGATGGACACTTCACTATCCCATGATGCCTCGGGAGAGAAGTTATCCAACGAAGAAGAGTAGGTATGCGGCTGTTTTCGCGCTGGAATGACATGACGTGATGACGACGTATGTCACGTGTAGTACGGCGGATGTAGTATGTCTGAATCTCATTCATACTACCAGGATTCATACTATACAGTACCTACTGTTTATGTACAGTATGCGGTTTCAGACGCAGCCTTAGTTTAGATTTATTTATTTTTTATTATTCATAGATATTATTTATATAGTTTATTGCATAATTTAGCCATTTATCTTTGCCCTACTTATTGTTTTATTACTAGGGCTGTCAAAATTAACATGTTAATAACGCATTAACGTAAATTTATTTTAACTACACAATTTTTATTAACGTGCGATTAATGCAACGCGCAATTTCTGTTTGACCCTTGGCCTAGCACGTTGTTGGATAAATTAAGACGCAGCCTTAAGGGCTCGTTATAGTTGTGCGTAGGTTCCGCATTGGTTTTCATTTATACTTTTGCGTTGTCATCCGCGTTGAGGTGCAAACACACACGCAGGCCGCTGGTAGGCAGTAGCCACGCTTGTAACCACAGTAGCAGCGCGAATGTCAAAGAAGAAGAAGCTTAGCAAGTTAACCCACAAACGAAGAAGAAACAGCAACTTGTTGTGTATAATTTGAGAAGACCCGCAATGATGGAAGTTAATAAACAGCGACTTTTGATGCAGTTTGAGTTAAATCACTTCTCAACTTGGCTCATCTTTGTTTTCACCGTCACATACGGAAATACCTATGACGCAGTTTTTTATATATTATATATTTTTTATATATTAATTTCTGTAAATTAGTTTAAACTGTTTCAGTGAATCAGTTTAGCAATTAATATGCACCATAACTCGAGGCATTCTCAGTAGCATGGCATTTTTTTATGTATTAAAATGCTTTAGTCATATTTGTAGGGAAGTATTAGTTTATTGCAACATAATGGAGCATACAGCATAACACATATTAAAAAATATATAATATGTTTCAAATATCATTCTTTCCTCTCTATGTTGTTGTGTGTATACAAATTTGTAGAAAACACGACTCAACTAGATTTTCACTTACATTAAATGATAATTAAATACTGAAAGATATTATGATATTTTATACAAATCGTTCCTTTGCCCTTCCCAGTTTTGCATAACTAAATGCGATATAAAGACTTGTCCACATCTCTGTCAACTGAGCGAAAATGAAATGAAACAAAAGATGAGAAAAACTGCAGACTAAACAAAAACTGTGCGCAGGATATCATTTGAGATGTCATTGTTCAGCGCTACAAAAGCAAACAGGGGAGGCGTTTAATGTGGACAAATTCTCCAGAGGGAAATACAACACCACTCGCTGTCAGAATGAAGGAATGGGGGAGGATTCAACCCTCGGTTTCTTCAACAGTATTTGTGAAGTGTGGAGAGCGTTGGCAAAATTTCTGGCCACCACTGACCCCAGCGCAGAAAATAGCTCTCAGGCAAAGAAAGACGAGAGGGGGAGGATGAATGGGGGTCTGCGAAAAGCTAAAAATAACTTAAGCGGCTACAGCAATCTTTACAGCGGAGAACGTTTTACGCACGAGGGGGAATAAGGAAAAGTTGTGAAGAAAGGAGGGACAAAAATGACAACAAGCTACATATAAAGTTACAAAGTCAGTGATTTTAAGTTTCATAGGTGCTGGCGTCTTACAGAGACTTGCAATACTGTTAAACTTTTTTATTATTACCATAAAGTCTTGTCAGAATATCAGCAGTTTTATAAGAACTGCCTGCTGAAATCTTGCTCATGTTGACTGTTTTTAAGCTGAATGTTTGATGGTTGGTGGATGCGCATTCCTATATGTTTCCTATTGGAGAATGGCTGACCTCTAGTCCTTTTGTTGCTGTAAGTGTGAACATCACATGAAACATGAAGACACTGTCTGATCATCAAAGGGCTAACACTGATTTATTCACATTTAAAAGCCATACCTTTCAATAAATTGTGTAATTTTCTCAATGACCAGTTTTCGACAACCCCCACTTGTAGAATGTTTCTTCTAGCATGAGGTCTTAAGAAGACCACATATTTTTATTGGAGCTCATTTAGGATTTATTGATTTATTTTGTTTTCATTCATGAAATACTGTAGCTGTACCACTCACACGGGGGCTCATGCGGGTGGGCAACAGATTGACCAACTTGACTGCAAAATATATTGTCGTGGACTGTAAGCCTGCGATTTTACTGGGATTAAATTTGAAGATATGGCCACTTTGTGTCCTGTTTTTGTATGTTTATTTGTTTGGCATATATCATATAGGCTGAGTCTAGAGACACTTAAAGGGTTTGTTGTTGGTTTTGGCCAGGGGCAGGACATGAGTGCAGGAAGTTTGTGAGACTATAGGAGCATTGTGTATATGCATTAAAGTTTGTCTGTTTATAACACTATACTCTGAACTATACTCTAGTCTTTACATAAAACAGAAGCCTTTTGTTTTAATGCTTTCCAGTTCTTTTTCCTGCAGGCATATTATGTTTGTAGCTGTTTTATGATTTTTTTAAAGATGTAGTTACTAGTTAGTAGGTTTTTAAGCTGATATGCAAGCTCTTTGATGACTGTAACTGTTAAAAAAAATTCTAGATAAAGTAATACCACATATGTTGCCTTTGTTATATTACTTGCAGTAATTAGGTATATTATTGTTTATTATAAAATGGTTAGTTCCAATCCTTGATTCTGATTGGTCAATAGGTGTGCTTTATTCATGATAAAACACTGCTATGACCGCTTCACCCAACGGTTCTATTTAATATCACTTTGCCCTTAGCAACACTCTTAGCAACACATAAACATATAATGAGACAAAATCTGAGAACAGTTTGTTGTTTTTATTTGAGCTTTCGTGTTATTTTTTCTAGCTGAAGGAATGCTTTTATTGATTTAACTTCATGAAAGTTGCACTAATATTTTTTTACTTTAATATTGTGTGGTAACCGTTTTATAAAAGCAATAAGGTACTCGAGGCAAGTGCTGCATCGTGAATAAGCAACGGCCGAAGGGGTTGCAGGCACTCCGCTTCGCTTCGTGCCTAACAACGCCCTTCAGCCGTTACCCATTCACGACACAGCACAGCCTCTCGTACCTTATTGCTTACATAGAGAATCAAATAAATAAGCACAACAAATATTTCTTCTGCAAAGAGATATTTAATATACCTTTTAAAAGCTTTATGCCTCTTAAAGTAATGAAAAGAAAACACTTTACAGTCTTTACTGTATGAATTAAATATACACACATTTGTATGAAGTACAACTGTTCTTCAGTAAAGAGGAGAGAGTAATTTTACTGAGATATGAATTAGGTTACTGTAGCTTTAATACGGAAGAGAGATCGCTCTGTTCACATGCACTGATGACAGGCTGCTGCTGCTGCTGTGTGCGCGCGCGCTGCGGGTGCACGCAGCAGGCAAGAGCACGCAGCAGGCAAGAGCACGCAGCAGACAAGAGCAGCTGTGAGGAAAATTTAAGTTTAAATGATCAAAACGCATGCAAATAATAAACTTTTGGCATGAGGATGCAGTTGTCCGCGATAGATATGTGTTGTATACGCTGTTTGATGAGGATGTGAAGATGGGTCGCGCTGTTGACCGGAGGGCATCCTCATCGAAAATACACATCTCTGTAAAGGCAAAGAGAGAAATCCAATCTGCACGTCGCACATGAGCAACAACAAAAATTGTCTCTAATTGCAGCCGCATTCAGGATCTCTATGATGACAAAAGTAAACAGAAAGTTCTGTTCATGAGATTGGCAGATTTAGCGAGCACCGATCGAGTCATTTAATGCCGATTGTCGGCCGATACCAATCGGTTGCCGATCGATCAGATTATCCCTAGTAGTTATGTATGCAGCGTGACAGTAAAAGAATTATAGTTAAGGCTTTTTAGCAAATAAAAAATAACCTTAGAAGCGAGAAGGTCATATAGGGGACACACACACACTAGCGTTCCCTCACATTCAAACGGCCAGCCTTGCAAGGTATACTTCATACACATTGCGACAAATTACATACTACATACTTCTGACCTGTGAGTACAAAGTATGCACGGTTACAATCCAGTGGTGCACATATAGTATGTGCATACTTTTCTGATGACGAATTTTGGGACCCTTGCGTATGCGTTAAAAGGGAAGTACACTTAAGCCTTAAGGGTGCACTCATTATCCAAACCAAACCATGCCCAAAGCCTGGTCTGTTTGACTAGTGTGATTTGGTTAATTGCGTCTGGCCCGCTTGCAACTTACAGAGTGTGGTTCAGCTGCGCGACAGTCATTAAAGCAACACTATGTAGTCGACTTTTAAATAACGTCTCTAAAAGAGTGGTAACTCTTTATTGGACGAATTCTACTGCTGCTTCAACCTCCTAGCGGCTAAAACCACACTCTGTAAGTTGGATGGTTGGGTAGGAGCACACAGCCCTGCAGAAGAGGCACGGTTGCGCTTTTCAACCAAATGGGGGAGACGTAAGCCAATCTTCATGGAGAACTAAATGGTGTTGCTTTAACTTGATCCCTTAAAACATCCCTAGTTTTGCATCCCTTCATCCCGTAAAAATCTTCTGATGTGCGCAGAACGGTTACATGAATGTCTGAGCGGTGCAAGTGATAGATTGTCTAAGCAATATGATGAGAGGGATGCGTGTCATCGCGTCCCAAACAACTCAAAATTGAAGCCCGAAACTTAACGTTGTGATGGGCTCCAGTGTTGAAAGGGAGAGAGAGAGAGTTTACTTCCTGTTTTCTTTAAACAGTCGCATCCTAATGACAAAAGCAAGCTCGGGCACGATTCAAGGCAATTGTGCGTAATATGAGTGCGCTCTAAAACTAAGTAACTAGCAAGTTACATTTTTCCCGGCATATTTATTTTATATTGGTTGCTTAAGGTGACAGTTTGAGTCTTAGGCCTTTTTAAGGGTGGGATTTGGATGAATTTCTTTGAAAGTTGAAACATTAATATTTGTTTACTTGGAGATGATGACCGAAATTAGATTATGCCCTTTTATTATTCATTTTCTTGTTTTTGATATTAGTGTGTGCACATGGGCTTGTGTATTTACTCTAGTTTGTATCAGTACACAGGACCTGTCCCGGCAGACCGCGAGTCTCCGATGGTGCGGAGCGAGACGTCCCCCAGCCGGGCCCAGCATCCCTCCCCCACACAGAAACCCAACACTTGCTGCTTCTGCTGGTGCTGCTGCTGTAGCTGCTCATGGTACGAGCCACACTCGCCTGTCTCTGTCTGCACATGGTACATTCTCAATTCACTTCATATCTGCTCGGAAACTTGACCAAGTTCAGAGGACCCAAAAAGCACGTTGACACTGAAGCTAGACATCAAAATTGATAACAAACCAAGTGGCATCTGCAAACAAATGCTGATAGAACTTTGTATTAAACTGATTTCATCTTTCCTAACCATTTAACAGCTAGTTCAAGTTGCCCCAATGGTGTTTGGGTGGATGTAGGAAGTTAAATTTATATTTATGCATTTGATAGATGTTTTAATCCAAAGCAACATAGGGTATGTTTCCAAAACAACAACGTACTTAAAATGCGTTGAAGCGTTCTGTTTACAGACAACAGTGCGTCAACATAGTCTACACTGTAAAAAAATGATTTCATCTTAAAAAGTAAGTTACCTGGTTGCCTTAAAATTGAGTTGACTTTTTGTATACATTTTAATTAATAACTATTTTAAGGCAACCAGGTAACTTACATTAAGTTGAACCAACAAATAATTCTTCACATTTTTCACATGGTTCTGTAAAAAAAGACAAAAAGGGTAACGCATGCTAGGCCAGTAGTTGAAGATGTCAGAAAATGTCTAAACGCGTAATACGCATGTATGTAATGTGACCATTTTTACAAATGTGCGTTTTTGTAGTTTACACGGAGAGGATAATAATTGTTTTTAAAAACTTGCACTTTAAAACCCGTTTTCAAAAATATGCATTTTCAGGCCCCCAAAACATTGTCGTCATGTAAATAAATGGCCAAAATTCATAAACCTTTTTAAGTTTCTAGGTGAAAACGGTGTTGTGTAACCCCCCCCCCCACAGTGCATTAATATTATACATTTTATAAGCCTGTTTGTTCCCTGGGAATCGAACCCATGACCTTTGTGCTACTAACGCAATGCTCTGCCAGTTTACACAAGTAGGGAAATTATTCATCGGGATTAATCGCGAACAAAATAAAAGTATGTTTTTGCATAATATTTCTGTGTGTTTTGTTTGTTATTATTATGTATATTTAAACTGAAACACACACATGTATACATTTCAGAAATGTTTTATTTATATATTTTTTATTTATTTATATTTAATATAGATAAAAAATATAAATAAATATATATACACATTTAAATGTTTCTTAAATACAAACATGAATGTGTGTGTATATTTATATATACATACATAATAAATACACACAGCACACCCTCATATATTACGCAAAAACTCACTTTAATTTTGTATACAATTAATCGCGATTAATCGTTGCCCACTACAATCTGCTGTAGTTCATCACATTAACTATTCACTGTAAAACCTAACAGTTAAGTTAAAGGCGGAGTCCACGATGTTTGAAAAACGCTTTGGAAAAGGAGACGGGCAGACTACCAAAACACACTTATAGCCAATCAGCAGTAAGGAGCGTGTCTACTACCCGTCATCGTTGCCTGGGTTGCGTATGTGTGGGGTGAATCTATCAACAGAAGGTCCAGATTCTATTGAGGTAGGGGCGTGTTTGTTTAGGTGATTTTAAATATCAACATTGGCTTTCAAACATCGTGGACTCCGCCTTTAACTCAAACCATTTAAGGAAACCGGTTGCCTTAAACCATTTAAGTTTTAAAACACATAAATTTGAGTACTGTGAACTTGAGTCATGTGCAATTATACACTTATATTTAAGTAGTGTGAACTTAAATATAAGTGCATAACTGAACTGCATATGACTCAATTTGTTTAAGTTCACAGTACTCAAATGTATGTGGTTTAATGCAACCGGTTTACTTAAAGGGTTTGAGTTGAGTTAACTTTAAGGTTTTACAGTGTTGTCATTCAGTATATCTATCAGAATAGTATATATCGGAAGAGTGCACCGCCGAATATTTGAAACCCTGCATACGCTATACGAGTAGGTCACACATGCGTGTACAGGAGAATTTAGTATGTAGCCCATTTTGTTGCAATGCGCATGCTTCAAACGTCTATGTACAGGTATGAGTCAAATAAACTATGCTTTGCAAGGCTGTGCGTTCTAACCCGTGCACGTACGTTCATGTACATGTAAAAAAAGATTGTACTCCAGGCTTTAGTAAATGTTTCTGGTCTTATTTTTTTTCATAATTACTCACGGAAATGTGATTTTTACCTATAAAACAAGTTTTCTTTTCCCTTGACATAAACAAGGCTCTTTGGGAAGGGCAAATAATATTAACCAATAACATCAGTCTTCCTTTTCACAAGACAATCAAATCTCAATACATATACACAGACATTATTGCATTATCACTCCATATTTTGTTTCACATCTACCATTAGATAATTCATAAATGCCCTCATCACATTATAGGTCTATGAGAGCTATGCTTGTGTTATGTATGGTGTATTATGTGTCTGTGGGTACAAGTGAATCTACTTCCCCATGTGTTATTGTGCCGTGTGTGTGTTTCAAACTTTTGGATGAGTGAAAGTCAAGTCTGCCGTGTGTGAGGAGAGTAAACGTGGTTAAGATTGCTGTAATTTTACCCAAGGCCCTATAGGAAATGAAAGCCATATTCACACTTTATCAAACAATAACTCATTCACACGCATGTTTTATGCACACCTCACTGGGAATCGACTCCATGACCCTGACATTTTCTCACATCATGCGTTACCAAGTTGAGCTATGTATCAAACTGTAGGACTTTGCATGTTGTATGTGTGTGCAGTGTGTTTTGTGTTGTTTTGTTCAGGCACTGCTGTTATTTCTCAATTCCATTTCACAACCTTCTAGTCTCACTGTTAGGAGTGAAGATGACAAGCGTGGGCGAAGGAAGGCCCAGGAGACCAAGCTGGAGTACTTTCCATGTGAAACTTGGTAAGATTTACAGGCACATACAAGCATACACTGACACAATTAAAGACATTTAGTTGTTTAATGAAGTCAGGCTTGATCGCATTGTTTGAAAGTTGCTTTATGTGATTGGATCTCTCTCTGTTAGCACCAAACCGACCGTAGAAGAGATTAAACAGTGGGCGCAGTCTTTCGATAAGCTGATGAAGAACCCGGCGGGGCGGAACAAGTTTCGCGAGTTCCTGCGGACGGAGTACAGTGAGGAGAACATGCTCTTCTGGCTGGCCTGTGAAGACCTGAAGAAAGAGATCAACAAGAGCTCAATCGAGGAGAAAGCACGCTTGATCTATGAAGACTACATCTCTATACTCTCACCCAAAGAGGTACACACAGTGTATCAATCAATGATTTGCATAAATTAATGATTTTAAAACTCCAAAAAGTTATGTATAGTTAAAGGATTAGTCAATTTTCTTAAAAAAATCTAGATAATTTACTCACCACCATGTCATCCAAAATGTTGATGTCTTTTTTTTTGTTCAGTCGAGAAGAAATTATGTTTTTTGAGGAAAACATTCCAGGATTTTTCTCACTTTAATGGACCCCAACACTAAACAGTTTTAATGCAGTTTAAATTTGCAGTTTCAAAGGACCCTAAATAATCCCAAACGAGGCATAAGGGTCTTATCTAGCGAAATTATTGTCATTTTTGATAAAAAATATGCACTTTTAACCCACAACTTCTCGTCTTCCTCCGTTTGTGTGACGAGCCAGCGTGACCTCACGTAATTGCGTAATGACGTGGAAAGGTCACGTGTTACATATATGAAATGCATATTTGCAGACCATTTTAAACAATAAACTGACACAAAGACATTAATTAGCATCATTCAACATACAACAACGTCGGAACGGTCCTCTTTCTCTACACTTGTAAACACTGGGCCGTAGTTTCGCATACGTCATCCGGGACCTTTTGACATGATTACGTGACCTCTTCACATGTATTACGTTAGGTCGTGCTGACGCTTCACACGAATGAAGGAAGACGAGAAGTTGTGCTTTAAAAGTGTATATTTTTTATTTTTCTTGCCAAAAATGACAACCGTTCGCTAGATAAGACCCTTATGCCTCGTTTGGGATCGTTTAGAGTCCTTTGAAAATACAATTTTAAACTGCATTAAAACTGTTAAGTGTTGGAGTCCATTAAAGTCCATTTAAAAGACAAAAATCCTGGAATGCTTTCCTCAAAAAAACTTTTTTTAAGAAAATGGACTAATCCTTTAAGGATTTTAATTTAGTATGGGCTGAATGGACCTGAAAATGCCAAATGGTGTAACCGCTTATTGCGCCAAAGAATGAGAAATATAAAATATCTTATCCACCTTGATGGCATGTAAGCGTAATCATCCAAAAAAAAAAATTAATATCATTTATTAGTAATTTCTAACTGTAAATTTTAATGCACTTTTGTAATATTTTTCCTGACATATGCTAAAAACAGCTCTGTTTTATAATAATCTTTGACAAATGATTTAAAATTGTATGTAAAAACATCATATTACACTAAACTAGAAGATTATATTTTATTCCACAGTTTTTATGAATATATATATATATATATATATATATATGAAGAGTTTGGTTCCAAAACGCAATAAACGCCATTTTTGAAAAAAATGAGTTACTGCCAAAATCAGTATTATATCAGGTCAGTAGTTAAAAGTAAATTCTTAATTTTACGCAAAATCCAATATCCGCCGTGTTATTCTGTCATCTTTTCTCCCTTTTTTCCCAAAATGCGACAAACGCCACTCCCACTTTTTTACAGAACGCAATAACTCCATTTCTGATATTACAGCCCACCGTTCACGCAATGTAAACAAGCAATGGCGGACGCGCGTAGTACACGGAGTCCTGGTTTTCCTCATCTACTTTGTACTACGTGATCAACAAACAAAACAAAATAATTCTTTAATTGCATCGCTAAACCTGTGATGGTTTTCTGTGATGGGAAAGAAACGTAAGCCATCAACATCTAACAATTTCCCTGAGAGGCACTCGGGAGACGGGTGCTTGTTCTCCCGACAGCATCAAGCTTCTCATGCTAACACATTGACCCCAGAGGATCTTTCCATAATTTTACTCAAAGTCAACGAAAATCGAGCAGGACCAAAAACATTTTACAGTCGATCGCTGTGAAAGACGTTAAGCGAAGACGTCAAGTAACCGCAATGACAGTGATCTTAATATGACAAAGTAAGTGTTTTGATTAATAACACTAATGTTTATATTTTTAATTAGTGTGTACAACTAGTCAACTAAATGAATATAACATGGCAAAGATGAATGCACATTTATATAGGCTATTGATTCAATAGATTTATAGCATTTTGAATAAAAACTTGTCATGGATTTATTGCATTTTGTGGAAAAAATAATCCGTTTTTATAATAAATCTTTGAAAATCAACTTATGGATTTGAATTTTTTATGTTTTTATAACCTAAAGATGCTGTGTGAAAGTTTGTAACAGAAAATAGTTGTTTTCATCTTGTCACTTTCTTGGTATAGAAAACACGTTTTTACCAAAATTTGTCAAAATGGATTTATTGCGTTTTGGAACCAAACTCTTCATATATATATATATATTTTTTTATGTAGTTACACCAATTGACACAGACCAGTTATACCTCATTTTTGCAATTATCCCCCAAATATTCTGTCAAAATGAAATAAAACCAGACATTTTAGACTTGGACCTTAACTCTTTCACCGCCAGCGTTTTTTAAAAAAGTTGCCAGCCAGCACAGCGTTTTTCATGATTTTCACAAAAGTTTAATGCCTTGCAGAAAATGTTCTTCTTCAAATATATAAACATACAATATATCAAATGAACGAACAGACCCTCTGCTTTCAAACAAAAAAACCCTATCATCCTACCTTGAGCAGTTCTTTTGTAATCAGCTTTTGAATATGAGTAGGTTTCTGCAAAAACACCACATTTTGAGCAAAAAGCAGAGATAATTCCATTTTTGTGACGGACTTTTCATAGAGTTCCCATTCAGAGCGATCTTTAAAACAGACACGGACATGCAGCTGCTTGCCATAGGGCAATACTTCCGGGTTTAAAAAGTTGCGGAAGGGCGCCATTGTTGAAATAGCGGTATTGTTGAAAGACAGAAATACTCGTCATTGGCGGGGAAGCGTTTTCTCTTGATTGACGAGATATCTCGTCAATAGCGGCGAAAGAGTTAAAAAAGAGAATGTATGCAAGTAATCTGCAAATTCATTTTGAAATTTGAACCCTTTTACATTTAATTGAACCATACAAACACAAAATAATTAACGTCACGTCATTGACCCAAATATGTCCGCTCGAGTGCAAAAAAACATGAACTTAACATTTGCACACTGTCTAAACTATTTGTGCGTATACGCTTCGGATGTACGCACACATGAATCTTCTCAAACAGCGAGTAAGTAGCGATTGACATCTGTTTCGCGTTTTTTTTATTAAACATTTAAATCGGCAAAGACTAAAAACATGTGCAAATGATAAACTTTCGTGATGGTGCCCGATCGGGCCACTGACAGTTTTGTCAACATCGCTCACGGCTCACGGGCCATCCGGCTATCCTTATTGTCAAGTCGTGGACATTGTTGAGATCTGTTCTGAAACTCTAATGGAGGCATTTGTGAAATGATGTCTTTATATTAATATTTAGTAGACTAAACCAAGTGTTTTACCTTTGATCTTCATTTAATTACATTATGTCTAGGAGAAATAACTTAGATATTTTAGATATCTTATCTGTGATTTTTCTTTCTTATGGGAATGTAGAAGTTGTAGTTGTCGTGTAGAATTAGACATTGTGCAGATGTAAGACTAGTATAGTAAAAGCCTTAGCTCTAATTACAATTAATTTACTTAACACAGCACTTTCTCTCTCTGTTTGTTAAAGGTGAGTCTGGACTCTCGAGTGAGGGAGGTGATCAACAGGAGGATGCAGGAGCCGACCCCTCATATATTTGAAGACGCACAGCTGCAGATCTACATGCTCATGCACAGAGACTCCTACCCACGATTCCTCAACTCCTCCATCTACAGATCACTGGTGCAGGGAGGGTCACGCTCTTCGTCTGAATCATAGAAACCCTCTCTCCACAAACCCCTTCATATTTCTCCCCACTGCACAACCACCTGAGGATAAAGTACTCTTTTGTTGTGTCATCATCGTTGGATTATGATTTTCTTGATTTTTTGGTCAGTGTTCCTCTTTTTGAGGGAATCCCTCATTTTTGGGGTGTTTCTTCTGAACCTGCACAGACTCAAACTGGAACACAGGGTTGAAAATGCAGTTTTCATTTTCGTAATTCCCTCCGTCCCTGTTTCATCACTCTGAACGTACAGCAGCATCAACTACTGATTTACACAGCCATCTTCTGACTTGATTTTTTTGTTATGTATGCACACGTGTACCCGTCATACATCTTTTTTATGTCTCTAGCGGAAGAGAGCTGTAAAGGCCTCTGCAATAACATACACTGGAGTGGCCTGACCGTTCAGCTCATCACCACATTTACCTGTCACCATTGACCTGTCCGCTGTCTCTGTGCTCCGATTGGCTCTTCGAGGCAAGGAGCTGAGAAGTGATTGGCTGGTAGATCGTAAAAAAAGAGACGGCACTTTTAGGTGCTAAATAGATAGGTAGAACAAATATTTACAGTAAATATTAAACGCTAATTGATACGCAGGCCCAGACGGAAGCTGCTGATTTTTTACCTTTTCAATGCTGATGTTTCTGCGAACTTTAATGTTCAATAATATAAACCTGGTTCAATAGCTGAAAGGAAAATAATAAAAAGTAATAGTTCACCCAAAAATGAAATATATATTAAAGCCATCCAATATAAAAACATATATAATATATATCTTCCTTTCTTTAGCCAAACATATTAAAGAGTTGTATTAAATAATATTCTGGATTTTCCTAGCTCTACGTCAGTGCGTAAGACGATTATTGGTTCTTACGTCACTGCGTGTTTTCATCACAACGTATATGGTGACTAGTTAAAACAACCAATGTTTTTCGTACCTACCAACGTGGAGCCGGCAGTGCCTCCATTTTAGATCTACATGCGTTTACAATTAAACGCAATGTATCGATCGCTAAATACGTTTAAAATACTAACGTAAAAGTCAAAATGTGCTTGGCTGTTGAAAAGAAGTTATATACACTTAGGATGGCATTACAGTGAGTAGATTATCATCTCATTTTCATTGTAGGGGTGAACTATTACTTTAATGACACATATTCGTTATTTGGAAATAGACATAATTTTATGCATAGTTTCTGTATGGGCCTGGTTATTTCTAACAGTTGATATAAATAAAATAAAGACCACACCAGTTTTAGAGATATTAAATAAAAAAACCATGAGAGAATGCAGGGTCTTAATTAGACTGGTCACTCAAAACACATTTTAAAATGAGTATTCTGAATGTTATTTATTTTGTTAAACTGTGATTCGTTTTATTTTCTTGTACATATATTAAAGGCGATCTGGAACAGATACATCATACCGAACAAGCTCGTAGTCCTCCTGAGTGCTCAACAGAGCGGTATCTGTCTCTTCCCTCACTGTATGTATGTGTGTGTGTTTGTGTGAGTGTGAAAGTTTCTCTGGCACCCCCTCTAGGTAATTTGAGGTACTGAAATTAAGTCTCAGTTTCGCTTTGTTTAAAGCTATTTATCTGTTCTTCCCTGCCCTTCATTCAAAAATGACAATTTTAAAGTCAATGTGAAATCTATATTGCCCAATTTTTCTTTGTAACCATCCAAAAAACATAAATCCACTTTCCTGGACTTGTTCTGCTAGATTCAGCAGTTCAATTCATTCTGAAGAAGAAATAATAGTTTTTGTATTCTTTTATCTAAATACAATATCATGCTCCTCCTCTTTTTCGACTTATGTCACCTACACTTAAAAATATTGGTGCTAAGTGTAGTAAATATATGCACTATATAGCACATGCGTAGAACCATAGTGATTACGAGTTAGGGACCTACATTTAGTGCTATTTAGCACCCTTTTTTTAGTGTAGGCACCATGACCTACTGGTTAATGTTCACCAATAGCCAAAAGTTATTTTAATTGAGGAAGGGAGTGGTTTATACAAGCCAATCAATAGATAAAATCAAGCCACACCCCCTCATTTATTCCCATTGCTTGTATTTAATTCAAAAACATGTCACACGCTGTAAAAATTGGCGTTCGTACTTAGTATTTTTATCTTGTTTTCAGCACAAATATCTAAAAAATCTCAAATTAAGATGCATTTTCTCGATGAGCAAAACTACCCTGGAAAACAAGTCTAGTTTTTAGAAAAAAAAATTTAACCTTTTAATAAATTAGTGCTTACAACAAGAAAAAATATCTGCCAATGGAATAAGAAATATTTTTTTGAAATAAGTTTACTTTTTCATAAACACTTGGTTCGAGAAATGTTTTCTTATTACATTGGCAGATTTGTTTGCTTGGTTAGGCACCAATTCGCTTTTTATACATTTTATGTTTTTTGTCTGTAAACTGGACTTATTTTCCTGGGTCATTTTGCTCATCGAGAAAATCTTTTATAATTTGATAATTTGTAGATATTTTTGCTGAAAACAAGACAAAAATACTAAGAAAGTCATTTTTTGCAATGCAGGTTGCGAACACTGTTTTGTGTTAACTTTAAAGAACAGAGAATCTGAGATATCGCAAACTGGTTTTATGTAAAAGGGACACTCCACTTTTTTTGAAATATGCTAATTTTCCAGCTCCCCTAGAGTTAAACATTTGAGTTTTACCGTTTTGGAATCCATTCAGCCGATCTCCGGGTCTGGCAGTACCACTTTTAGCATAGCTTAGCACAATCCATTGAATCCGATCAGACCATTAGCATCGCGCTAAAAAATAACCAAAGAGTTTCAATATTTTTCCTATTTAAAACTTGACTCTTCTGTAGTTACATTGTGTACTAAGACTGACAGAAAATTAAAAGTTGCGATTTTCTAGACCGATATGGCTAGGAACTATACTCTCATCCTAGCGTAATAATCAAGGGGCCTCATTTATAAAATGCTGCTAAGCACTTTTTCCACGTCAAAGATGTTTTTTATAAGTATGGACTTTGCCGTGGATTTTTGCCTACGCACACTTTACGATCAAACCTGTGCGTACGCACGCTTTATAATTGAGGCCCTACGGTAATATATAGGGCTGGGTATTGATTCAGATGTTTCAGATCGATTCGATTTTGATTCACAAGCTATCATTTCGATTCTCGGTTCAATTTTCGATTCCTGTTCTCAGGTTTTTTATTCTCGATTCAACTCAATGAATATAGCTTTAATACAAAAAACTATATTAATAAAAAAGAACAGTGAACAGCAGTTTACAAGTGGGTAATTAATAAAAAGAAATTAAAAGCCACATCACTATCGTCGTCATCTTGCTTGCGAAACCTAAAATGCTTCCACACCTCTGACTTTTTATGTAAAGGTGGCATCAACGTCGATGAAGCACCTGAAACCGCCATTTTAAGCACTGAATGAATGAATGGCAGACTTGCCTCTCGCTCCTTGGTAACATGTGAAAGGCAAAAAAAGGGTGACGAAGACTAGTAATTTGATTAACGTTAATCTTAGGTTCAATGTTTGCAGAAATAAATATGAAAGAAAAAACTGATTCTGCTCTTTGAGAATTGATTTTGAATCGATCACGTAAAAAAAAAAAAGATTGATCGAAAAATCTATTTTTTTGTTGCCCAGCCCTAGTAACATGACTGCAGCAGGTGCTATGATATTACGCAGTGCCCTTGGTACTTTTCAATAGCTAGGGACTATTTTCAAAAAAAGTGAAGTGTCCCTTTAAGATAAATACACAGTAATTCACAAAAACAACAACTCACTCATCACTCTTGGGTGTTGTGATAATGTTTGCAGGCTTTTAAAAGGTAATCAAATTTCACACAAGAGAATCCGAGAAAGCGGTTTTACTCTTAAAAGGTGTCGAATAGCAGTCCAGCAGATGTCTGGGCTAAAACAAGCCAAAATTTTGTCTGTAAGTCAGTAATAGGCGTCTAACCATAGCCCCAAAATATATAAACGTAATCACTGTTGACTTTGCTTACATGATGGAATATCATATATCTACAAGATATTTTGGCAAAACCGACATGTAACCAAATTCAAGTTTCGGATCTAAAATTAACCTTGGCGTCAAGTTGACTGCTATTTATTTGTGATAGTGCACTTGTGTTTCGTGAATGGTCTGTGACTAAAACAAAGAAGCAGAAATACAAAACACAGAAGTAATTTTTCACATGAAAAGCACTGTTACAAAAATCCAGAAGCTGCCATAAAACCCATTATAAAAAACAAAATGATAAAAAAAATTCAGTGTTACAGTAATTCAAAAAAACTCATTGGTTTTAGACATGATGGTGAACAGTAAATACAACAGTATGCATGTACACTATACACATCAAATGTTTAAGCATTTCATAATGTGAATCTGAAACTAACCAGTACTGTTCCAGTGGGTACCACAGTAATACAAATCCAAAGTGGATTTTCTTATAGAGCTACTCTTTATTTTTACAGCACTGATCAGAATATTGATTTGTCATTTGTATGCGTGTAGAATCTCGTGTCCACGTCCACTGGAGTTTAAGCATCGATCCTTATGTAGTGGTGGTTTAAGCAGTCTAAACTGATCAGAGACCAGTGCTTGAGACAATTCTCAAACAACGTCAGAACTCTCATTTCACATTGAAATAGATAAAATCATCCACGCCTGGTACATCCTGGTACTTTCAGGATTTGCTTCTTTGTAAATATATACTTACAGTGAGATATACAAACTATATTCATTTAAGCCAATTAAATGAACGGTGAGAATTTATAAGATTTCGTCTAAACGCAACTTAGAGGAACATCATGTACTGTAGTATCGAAAACAACTGATACCTTTATATTTTTCTTTACGTTTCATCAGTTGTGCATGAAGATGTACATTTTTGATTATAGGTGTGTAAATTATGTGTGTATATGAGTATATATTTAGCATTGCTCTTGTTGTCCAACATGACGTGACCAGTCTAACTTAAGCCAGATGGATTTTTGAGCGTATGTGTGTGTGATTTAATGTGAAATATCAAGACAATGGGAGAGAGAGAGAGAAATGTGCTGGTGAACCTCTCAGCGTGTCACATGACGTGCACTTAGCGTTCACTTTGAAAGCAAATTACAGCTGAATCGTGTGTTGCATTCGATGTTAAAACACATTTTTTTCACTCCCATAAAATTAAAGGAACAGTATGTAAGAAATTTATATCAATTAATCATAAAATGGCCCTGATATGTCACTAGACATTAAGAAATCATTTTCATTTCAAATACTTATATCACTGACAACAGTGGTCCGGCTATTGTGGTCCGGATATTGTCATTTAAAAAGTGGAGTTGCAGCCCTCAACTGATGTTTATGTTGTCATGTTGTGTATTGGCCACCAGTTGTGTGATTGCAGTACCAGTTTTAGCCACAAGTTTTGTGATTGCAATACCAGTTTTGGCCACAATCCTACATACTGTTCCTTTAAATAATTAATGTTAGTGCCACAAAAAACACACACTTCAGTTTTTAAGTCACTGTACTGTACAACAACACAATCCAAATTTATTTGAAGCTCCACTGTCTGCAATCCAAATGTTGTCACATGCTTACCTGCATAAAAAGTTAAACTTTGCTCAACTTAAGTTGCGTTCACACCGCTAGCGACTTTTTTCCTGTGTGTCGCCCCATCTATGAAGTCGTAGGAGGCGTTCCTAATTATGGTTGTCCTAGTAACGGTACTCCACCGACTTCACTCCTATTGGTTATCACTCCTGAAAGCCGCTACTCATTAAAACTCTCATTTTTTGCACGTTAGTGGACACACCTACTTCCTGTCACCAACAGTCATCATCATTCATGTCACCAGAAGTAACCAAGCTTCCATTGGAAAAATTTGATCATGTTGCTTTGCCGTGCCGTTGCTAGTCGCTAAAAGTATGTTCACATTATAAGCGATTTTGTCGCTGTGTGCCGCTCGTCTCTTTCAATTAATTCGTTGGGGGGCGTTTCTAAATCTGGTTGTCATAAACAAATGAGTAACGTCCTCTGCAGTAACTGACCACAGATGGATGACGTGAACTCCACTGCTTCGCTCTCATTGGTAGTCGCTCCAGAAAGTGGCTCATCATTTGCATAAAGTTAAAACACTTCTTAACTTTGTCGCACGACTGGACACCCCCACAAGCTGCAGATGGTCACTGTTGCTCATGTCGCCGAGCGCTTTGATAGCTGTGATACTTGAGCTGTGAGCTGGTTGGTTGTTGTAGTAATGTCCCGCCCCTCCTCCACTGTGATTGGATGGCCGTGTGAGAATTGACATTGACGAGCGGAGCTTTTCACCCGAGGTTGAATCTCTTTTAACTTTCGGCTAGGGCTGGGCAAAAAAGTAGATTTTTCGATTGTTTGTTTACGTTGTTGATTCAAAATCGATTCTCAAAGAGCCAAATCTATTTTTTTCTTTCATATTTATTTCCACAAACATTGAACGTAAGATTAACGTTAATCTAATTACTAGTCTTCTTCACTAGATGTCACTTTTTCACTAGATGAATCTATATTCATTGAGTTGAATCGATAATCGAGTATAAAAACAGACTCGAGAACCGGAATCGAAAATTGAATCGAATCGATCTGATAGCTTGTGAATCGAAATCGAATCAATCTGGAACATCTGAATCGATACCCAGCCCTACTCTCGACGCTATGCACCGAGCGCCAGTTTCAGCGCGGAAAAAAAAACGCTAGCTGCTGGCTTATTTGAAAAACAACGAGCTTCCATTGGAAACAATTGAAAAAATGCGCCGGTTGCGGGCATTAAAGCTTTGGTGTGCATGTCCCCTAACAGTGTGCACACAGATTTAGTCCCTCACAATTGCGAACATAAAAGGCTTGATTCTTTTGTCGCTGCAAATCGCTGACAGTGTGGACGCAGCACATTGTAAAACAATGTGACGCAAACAATTTGAACGTTCCAGTTATAATGAACAAAACTGCAAATGCTTTATGCTAATATTACTAATTATTAAATCCGTTCAAACATTAAAACGGTCACATTTATGCATTTGGCACACACTTTTATTATTTTATTAGTATGTTTACCCAGAAATCGAACCCTTGTTTTTGTGTTGGAAACACAATACCAATTGAGCTGAAACCCTCATTTACAGCGTAAACCGTTTTGTTGATCACAATAAGTGTGTTTTAACATTTTGCATCACTACCTTGCGGTGTACACAGTGTTTCCGTAGACTAGGTTACATTATAGTCATCACGTCTTTCAAGTGAACGTGGCTGGACAAGACAGATACAAAGAGATTGTGACCTATAGCTGCTTATGTTTACATTGATTTCTTTAAGGTGCCAAATTAATCTAGCCTTGTTACGGTCTCAAACTATGGACGTGAATGCAAGACGAGTCTGTATCGATGACTGATGCGTGTTTCCATACAATGATCTGCATTACCATGAGTGTGTATCACCATAACTTGTAGATGCGCATCTCACATGTCAGCCTCAATTTCACTTACGCACATTTACCGTCCCACATTTATTCACTTGCATACTCTCCAGCTGCTCTGTGAAACTCTCTCGTAGTGTTACGAGACGTACAGTACAGCAGTGAGATCGGTCCCTGACCGATGGACTTCTACGGACACTTATTTATTGACATTAGCATTCTATTTTGTATTGAAATAAATCAAGCTATGTTTTAAAAAGTATGTTTATAGATTTATGGACCATTTTTTGTTTCCCAGAGTCGGTTGCCATTACTGCGTAACCTCTGCTCGACACTTGGGTGCCACGACGGGGCGCCCTCTTCAGGTTGTGGTTGGACTTGCGGTCCCCTGTTAACCCAGGCCAGCTCATTACCAGTATTCAGAGAAATATTCCATAAACTTTGACTTGGTTGCAGATTTTTTGAATGTTTTTTTTTTTTTTAAGAGAAGATATGACTATAATAACAACAATAAAGACATTTGTGTTATTATTCATTTGCAGTTTTTCAAGAAATTGACTTACGACGGAAAATTATATATTGTGCCTTTTATCATCATTACAAACAATGACGATACATCTTACTAACATTAACAAATAAAAATACTGACTTGGGGCTAAAAAAGTTAAGCGAAATGTGAACAGAAACAGTTTAATTTGATAAAGACAAGGTTTAAAATGACATCAGTGAATGGCTTCAAGTGTGATAGCCTAAGATGGTAATATGATCAACTGTGTCCCTCTAAATAGCATTTCATCTAAACACGACTCCCTTCTGGTTTAACTTTTAGGAAACTGTCTGAGATGCAGCCCTTCGTTTTAAAAATAACTATTTTAAATACGAAATTGGGAATCATCTTTCTCCAATTTCATCTCTGTCATGAATGTCACATTAGCAGAGCTCATTTCATAGAGGACTACTAAAGGCTTACTGTGATCATTTTAATGAAGCATTCAGTTGACAAACCTTTCGGCAGCAGGCCTGACTTTCTATCCAAGCCGATGTGACAAGCGAGTAATTTAAAAGCAGGATAAGCTTAAAACGCAGAGGGATTTCTCAGGCTTTATCGTTCTCATTGCCATTGCTGAAGGCATGTGTGGAAATGTTATCATATTGCCAAAACAAACATGCTGCTTTCCCTACACTGTCAGAAAATGGTACAAAACTGTCACTGGGGTGGTACCCCAAGAATTGTACCTATACAGGTATACTAAACATAATACAATGCTGTATATTTTTGGGTACATTACTGTATCTTGAGGACCTATTGTTTACATTTAAAGGTACAGTTAAATGTTTTGTACCCCTAACATTTAATGGGTCCTTAGGGGTAAACTGTAATACTGTAACCCAAAAGGTACAACATTCCAAAGGTTGTATACATAGACTGTTAAAACGATGGGCGTAGTGTCCGTGACGTCACCCATAGGTTCTGAAGATCGTTTTTTAAGCCAAAAGTAGGCGGTGCCTGCCGTCTTGGCCGCGCACCACTCGCGGATATCCGTAAATGGGTAAAGAGGCGGAACATGGGTGTCTTGTCGTTGTTTGTTCTTCGTAGTTCAATTTTCGTTTTTTCGTCTTAATTGGGGAGCCATTTGAATCGTCCAAATCTATCCACTGTTCAAACGTTTTGTTTGTACCGTACATGTTAAAATTTATTGAAATTTTCCATTGTTAATTGTGGTTGTCCAGTGTTTGTCACAAGATGGTGCCAAACGGTAATATTTGTTGGCGCAGAGGGATTTTTAACATACAAGTAGTACCGGCCATGCGTTATTACTTTGGAGCGGTTATTATTTGAAAAGAACGAACCTGCAAATGTCTCAACTGACCAATCAGAATCAAGCATTCCAGAGAGCCGTGTAATAAGGCTTAATAGAATTTAAACGGATGAGTTACAAAAAATAAAACACCTCTCACAGTTGTCATGAAAGGCAAAATTAGCTATATAGACAAAAAAAATTCTACCAGGCTGTAAACATATTTTTTCTGCTCTAAAGACAGGCATTTTAACATGGGGGTCTATGGGAATTTACTTGATTTTGGAGGACAGTCGATCGCAGTTTAAATCACTTCCGTATTGGCTTATCAGAGAGATAGGAAGGTTGCCCCTCAGTTGTATACCTATAAAGGTACAAAAATTAACCTTTGAGGATACAGTTTTGTACCTTTTTAAACTGTGTATGAAAAATGTCTTCTTAAAACCTATGATTAGATAAAAATGGACAAAAACATCCACTGGATTTAAATTAGCCTATGCTAGGTTGTCCCAAATCATAGATATATGCACTAGATGTCGCCTTGGGGTTTAAAGCATGCGTCAAAACCGCCGCCATCCCGAAACAGGGGTCATGTCATAGAAAGTAGCTTGGTAAAGTTGCTATCTCCGTCTGTGCTTAGAATTCATGGACGATGCCGGACGTTTGTGCTGCGTATGGATGTTAGGTCTACTAGCGCTATGCATTATATTTAGAAAAAGTATTTTCTTAATACCAAATCTGGACTCGATGCTAAATACATGTCAGAACTTTGGAATGAACAAAAAACCCCTAGAAAAATGGCATTCATGACGATTTATGGTGATTTTATTTTCGTTACACCTTTGCCTACATTGACGCTGATGCGTTAAAGAAGAGAGGCTCCCCTGTTTCAAGATGGCGGCTCTATTTGATGCATTTGTTCCAATGAACTGCCGTAGCCAACGCGACATCTAGTGTATATATCTATGGTGCCAGATATGGACATTTTCCAGGTTATTTTAAGGCAGGGTATCACAATTGCTCCAGAAACATTTTAGTTATGCTGATTAAAAGTCTCCTCACATCCTAATAGCGATTACTATGTTAAGTTGTTTAAATGTATTTGTAGAAATGTATGTCATCTGTGAAAGGTGTAGGACCCAAAAATTTTCAACCAATCTTAGATCTCGGTCCGAACGCACGTTGCCTTTTTTGTCCCTCATCCGTAAGCGTTTGAATGCCACCGCGCAAGCTTGTTCACGCAGACACCAAAGGGTCTGAAAGGGTCATGGCACTGTTTATTTTTTTAAGGTAGGTACGCGATATGTTTGTATTGAGATGGATTCAGATATTCAACTTTGATGAACCATTGTGTCGCTTATGAAAGTTGTGTTTGTTATACAGATTAGCGTAACAACATAGTTACTACGTCTACACAACTGAAAGTGTGCTTTGACTAATTCTGATGTAAACACGTTTATGTTGGTTATTTTGGTAATTTTATTCACTTTGTACTGTAAAGTTTTCTCACTGGTGAATGACACATGAGACGTTACCGTCTGATCTGTGCGTGTTCATGCGTTTTGATAGAGGCGTGACTTTGAATGCCGATTTGAATGGAGGGTGGGATCGCGATTTCATTGCTAGACGGCTACCGTTAGCATTTTTACAAAATTAGATACCCTACCTTTAATTTAGATCTGGCCGTATTTACCCAAGCGTGGGTTCAAACAACCAAGCATTTCTAAGAGTGTTAGTGACCGTTAACAGAAACGACTGAAGCGACTTTTAAGCATGTTTCAGCATCTGACAGGCACCATTTGAACATCTGTGTTGCATAAACTTTAAATGTATGAAGGAAAAAACAAATGGCTAAAATGCGAGACGGAAATACCAATACAGAATTTCTCTCCTCCTCCTCCTTCAAGTTCCACAAACATTCCTGAAGTCAAACATGAGTCTCAGTTAACATTGACATTCCAACAAGAATTTGGTGGTAGATGTGTCCGGCGATAAGGCCTTGACAGAGATTATTAACTCTGGGAAACAGGAATGTCAAAATAAAAGAGATCAGTTACATCATAAAGGAGCCTTTAATAGACCAATAAACACCAGAAACTTGGGCTCATAATACGCAGAAAAGCTATCTGCACACTCTCAAGAAATAACGAAGGTAGTTTTTCAAAAAGTACACTTTTGTACCTCAAAGGTATCCGAATGGTACATACTAGGACTTTTTTAGAAGGTGCCGGCCCTGGTGACAACTTTTGTATCTTTATTTCTAAGAGTGCAGACATGGGAATTATTGATAATCATGAAGGTACCACCCTAGTGACATCTAGAGCCATTTATTCACCTTTTTTAGACAGTGTACATCATTTGACCTGTGTATATTAATTCAATTCTTTACCAAAACCATTTAGCTTAATTGAAAAAATAAATATGTTACAGATCCCCTGTACTGCGTTTTACCTAAAGCTCTTGGCTTAGTAGTTTATTCTCTGACTCAAACCCTGAACGTTTTTAAACAACAGTCACTCGTTTCAATTCACCAGCAGAGCACGCTTGTTTAGTGACCCTTTAATTCCTTCAGGACTGGAGGCTATTTTGTACTTTGTGCAGAGACACAATGGAGACGGTTGTTTGAAAGATGTCCACCATATTTCTTTTAATCCATCATAGGTTTAAAGCCCTTGACGACTGGGTGGTACTCAACTAATAGGGGTGGCGTTTAAGAGCTCAAAAAGCACCTTCAGCCATCTCTTTGATCCAAAAACAGATCTGACAGAATTTATTTTTGGATAATTCAAATTTTTTGTTAAGGGGTCCAATTACTACTTAATACTAAGGCTATAGCCAGAAACATCATCTGTGTCTTATATACAAGTCACAAAAGGTCATTTATTTCCAGATTGGATTAAGTTAATCTACAGAGAAACATTCAAAGGACGTCAACAGTTATGAAAGTCCTCAAATTGAAAGAGATGAAGGGATCAAATACAAGCCTGTTGTTAAAGCAACACCAAAGAGTTTTTTTTTACCTTAAAATAACGTTTCCAAAAAAGTTTCAGTCGTTCATCCACTCGAAACATGGTGAATGGCACTTTCACATTTGCTTTGCAGCCCTCTATCGGCCAAAACTGCACTAAAGAAGTTTCCAACCGTCGGGTCGCGGTCCTGTAGTTCGAGTGAAAACTACAAAAACTTGCTTTACGGCAGACCTACAATCCAATCAGAGCCAGCTATGCTGCAGTATTTACGACAGTGGTTAAAGGACAATTACGCTTCTAACCTGTAGGGGGAGCAAAGAGCAAAAACTCTTTAGTGTTGCTTGAAAGGGATAGTTCCCCCAAAAATGAAATTTCTGTCATGATTTACTCACCCTCATGTTGGTACAAACCTCTATAAACTTCACTGTTCTGACGATCACACAGGAAGACACCCTGAGAAACGTTTGCAACCAAACCATAAGTGGACCCCATTTACTTCCATAGTATTCTTTTTTCCTACTATGGAAGTAGGGATGTGACGGTATAAAAATTTCATATCATGATTAAAGTGACCGAAGTTATCACGGTTATCATTATCATCATAGTTTTGTTAAAATGAGATGGAAATGTTAAAAAAAAAAACGGATACACACAGAAAACATTTGAACAAGTTTTATTTTTTGAAAATCACAATTGAATATTTCATGTCCCTGAAATTATTTCTGTGGTAAAAAAAATTTGTAATATGTTTACCGTGAATAAATATACAATACATCATCCCTTAAATGCCTTCTTGTGCAAAAGACTATTTTGCATGTGCGCGCCTGCGTCAAACTGATTCTGGCTGGACAGGATTTACAGCGAGTCTTCAAAATCACAATAATCAAACACGGTTGTAATGATAATTAAATTTTAAAAGATAATACTAACCGTCAGGACATTTTATCATGGTTAATCATGAAACTGGAAATCGTCCCATCCCTATATGAAAGTGAATGGGGTCCACAAACGGCCTGGCCACAAACACCTCTCAAAATATCTTCCTTTGTGTTCAACAGAACGGCGGAGTGCATGCAGGTTTGTGGCAACACGGGGGTGGGTGAATGATGACAGAGGTTTTGTTTTTGGGTGAACTATCCCTTTAACAGCACCATATTGTGATGCAAAATGTCAATGCAAATGTCCACCCAAGTTATAATACATAACTGAGTGACTGGTGAAGTGGATCTCACCCATTTTTCCTTTAAAAGCCGAATTATGGCCTTTATGTGTTTGCGAGGGACGGGTACAGTTTAGAACAACATAAGGGCGAGTAAATGATGACAGAAGTTTTATTTTTGGGTGAACTATCCATATCTTGAGGCCTTTGGTTGAAAAACACAAGCGGGTATTGGTTTATTACTCCCTCTAGTGGAACGAATGCAAAACAGCATAAGTGAAGGGTTAACATTATGACTATTCAAAGGAATATGACACTCATCCTCATATCATTCCAAAGCTGTATGACATTTCTTGATGGAACCCAAAATTCCTTGCAACATTTTTTTAATTTTTATGTCCCACAGAAAAACAAAATGCCTTTGGGTTTAGAACAACACGTTAACTGCATTTTCATTTTTGGGTGTTTTGTAACAGGTCTTGTGTTGGGGCATACGCTTGATTGCTTGCAAATTCTGCTGGAACTACAATCTATCGATTTCATAAAGAAAAAGCACTCAAACCACAAACTATTTTAGCCAAATTTACTGTGACAAAACAGTTGACTTCTTCATATAATACATATGAATTCTCAATCATGTACCATTCTAATTTGCTCCACGTCTAGCCGTATAGAGGATAAAGCGTACGCTTTCCTCAGATACTGGTAATCCTTTATGACTTTCTAAACTCTTGAAACACAACCAACCTATCACGATTTGGTTAAATAAATCATCTATGAAATGCATAAATTGCATGTACATATATGAAAAGCACACAATCAAAAAAAAAAAAAAACATTAGTATGAATATGTACAAATTCTTTGAGCAATTACTTGGTACTCATAGAGCAGAAAGGCACACATACCAAAGGCAGAAAGCAAAAGTCATCAAGCCAGCTGACTTACTAGGTCTATGTTATCGGCAGTGCGTAATGGTAATGATATTACACCGGTAAAAAAAAGAAATACAGAAAGTGCTTTTTAAGTAGCAACACTCACATTATATATTACAAAGCTATGAAAATGAAATGTATAAAAAAGACATCCATTTTTTTTTCTCAAAAGAAAAGTATTTTCTTACACTATTGACTTTTAGATCATCTCTTCATATGAAGAATCTTGGTCCTTTAGTCTTAACAAAACTGAGGGAAACAAAAGAAGACAAAACAATGTATGTAGCACCCAAAAATTGTGTAAATAAACAAACATGTTTTAGATTGCTAATATCTAAATAAATTCCTACTGTTACTGTTAATAAGATTATAAGATAGGGGTGCAACGGATCACAAAACTCACGGTTCGGATCACATTAGGGTTTTTGAAAAAAGTATGGGAAAAATCTAATAACAAATCAAGAAATTACAAACATTTATAAAAAAGAACAAAGTTGCACATTAAGTAAGGTCTAAAATCATTAGGTACAAAAATCAAATGAATAATAACACTTCATTTATTGTATTTATTTTAATGTAATTACTATTTTTTAAAGCTTCAGAAGAGATTTTCTGTTTGTCTTGGGTTGTTTAATTAACATTAATGACACAGACTTAAGTAGGCCAATTGAGCTTACTGTCTCTTTAAGACCAAATATGCACAGACCGCATATCTCTTCATGTGTGCACTACTAAGTCCCCTTAAACGAGCGCACACACACAGACAGAGGCGAATTACAAACAGCGCAGCATAAACAGTCGCCCACATAAAAACGTTACGTTGTTTATCATTGCTCTATTAGCCAAATGTATTTTAATACACAACAGTATGAGAGAGAGTAGTGCAACTCTCTGAAGTTTCTGATCTTTGAAGGATGATTTCGTCTGACTCGAGCTGGACCGGACGCATTTAACCGCACGTGCGTTTGTCCGTAAAGTAAACTGCTCACTTTAGTGCCTTTTTGCAGTTAAACTGTTTAAAATCACTTGAATGTTAACATTTGCAAACCTTTGAAACACTTACAAATGATAAACTTTCCCTATTCAAATTTGCGTATTAATCCGCGAATCACATGCGAGCCGAACCGTGGGTCATCAACTGCGATCCGTTACACCACTATTATAAGATAATAAGATTAAGTAAGGTAAAGCTTATTTTCAGAACGCATCTAAAGCCCAGGATACACTGCAGGATTTTTGCGCTCCTATAAGATCACACTGTGCGACATGGAGCATTTAAACTTGGGTACGACAAGCATGTAGACTGTACGATGATGACACCTATTGAATCGGAAGTTTCGATGGCTGCGTCACACGTTAGTGCAACGTCACCAGTATGCTCTAATGGCAAGGCTGGGACGATTAATCGTGCAAATGCGCATTTTCTGAATGAATAAATTGTTATGAATTACAGTGAAATGTCGCCACATCCAAAAGCCAGAGGGCGCTCTCATGCAGAAACTCCATTTGCGGCAAGCGCGAGTGATTTACATGTTAAGTCAATGCAAAGACGCGATTAGGCATCCTGCGGCCCGGTATGCGCGGTGTGAATGGGGCGGGGCGGATGGCCCATTCCGCGGGAATTGAATGTTGTCGCTGGAAACATGCGAGTTGAAAAATCTGAACTTCAGCGGATTTCCGTGCCACGTTAACCAATCAGGACCTTGCTGTAGTAGTGACGCGATTACAGTAAGCGAGCGGAGTCTCAGCGGAGTCACAGAACCCATGACGCGAATTTCCACGTGAATGAAGCGAGTAAACTCAAATGTTCAAGCGTCCAACTACGCACGAATAACGCGTTTTTGCCGCCTCTACGAGATCCATCATCACAGCCTTAGCTAGTTGTAAACAATACCAGTAAGCAGGTCATAGCAGCAAACAAACTGTGCCCTGATCAAGCTTAATTTCTGACACTGTCAAAAAACTATCGTAGGCTATCTTTGGATGCAAGACTGGGAAAATGTCCGTCTTTGAACCTCTCTCACTGTACGACATAGGAACACCGATGAAGAGCCACAATCACAGAAATCGCAACGATTGTTTCACGATGACAAACTTTCATCTGGGACAGCCAAAAAATTTGTAGTGTACCCTGGGCTTTAAGTTGGCCACTGTACTGTATATGGTAGGCTGGGGCTAGTTGTCACAATGTGTACTACAATTAATATTTATGTTGTTTAGTTAATTTCTCTTCTCCACAATATATACTTAAATAATAAAAACACGTCTGAAACCGACATACAAAACTACTGCTATTCAAAATAAGCAATTGTAATTGGACTTTGCCAATGTGACAACTAGCCCCAATTATACCAGCCTATAAGTATTTTCTCATTTAATACAAGAATTATTAATCTCACTACATATATTTTCTAAATGCTGTTTATAAATAGGGCTGGGCAAAAAAATCGACTTTTCGATTAATCGTTTTTTAAAATGTGGTCGATTCAAAATTGATTCTCAAAGAGCAGAATCGATTTTTTCTTTCATATTTATTTCTGCAAACATTGAACGTAAGATTAATGTTAATCTAATTAATAGTCTTCTTCACTAGATGTCACCCTCTTTTTTGCCTTGCGCAATGTTCCCAAGAAGCGAGAGGCAAGCCTGTCATTCATTCATTCAGTGCTTAAAATGGCAGTGTCAGGTGCTTCATCAACGTTGATGCTTGAATCGAGTATAAAAACTGACCTGAGAACCAGAATCGAAAATTGAATCGAGAATCGAAAGCTTGTGAATCGAAATCGAATCGATCTGGAACATCTGAATCGATACTCAGCCCTATTTATAAACTCTCATATTTTTCTAAAAAAGAAAAAAAGTGCAACATTTAGCTTTGCAGGGGTCTCCAACCCTGCTCCTGGTGTGCTACCGTCCTGCAGATATTCGCTCCAATCCTAATCAAACACAGCTGAAGCAGCTAATCAAGTTGTTCAAAGGTTGCTCGTTAATTACAGACTGGTGGGTTGGAGCAGGGTTGAGGCTGAAGTATGCAGGATGGTAGTTCACTAGGAGCAGGGTTGGAAACACCTGAGCTATAGTGAGTATATACTGCCACCGTGTGGCTACATTGTAGCATTGTAACACAATGTACATGCTCCTTAGGTTCATTCTGCAACCCACATTTAATGCAACGTCTTTTGCACTGCTAGGGTGTGTATAAAAGCATTCATACCTTCCACCGGTTTCCACACTCGTTGCACAGCACGAAGGTGGTCATGGGTTCATCAGCGCTGCGTGTCTGGACCTGCAGAGAGATTGTACGTTATGCACAACATTCCTGCCAATTTCATGCGTCAATGAAATCTAAGCCTATTTACAAACTTCCATTCACATTTAAGACAGGTGAAATAATAGTGCAAGCAGGCTTGTGCAAGTTTTTTCAGAGCATGGTAGCTACAGCGTAAACTCTTTCGTAATACGTTGTGAAACGGTCCTACTAGCTGGTGAGATGTTGTAGCATCATACCTGAGTGTAAGTGCAGTTCTTTCCCTTGCACTTGCCGCAGACAAACATATCAGTCTCTGTGCCGCCCACTTTGGAAAGCTGGTGCTCTCGAATGGACTCCTTGGTCAGCGCTTTCCTGATCTCTTTCAGCTCTGCGCTTGCCATCTCCTGTAGCAAACACCACATTACAAATATCTCACATTCTGAAAAGCAGCTACTGTAATCTCAAATCAAATCTTATAAATTGACCATGTCATACACATACTTCTGCAGTCATGCTGGCGATCCGTTCCGCTGCGATGTTGCCACACAGAACGTTCCGGCGTAAATCTGGGTTTTTTTGGTCCTTGAGGTTGGAGATGCGACTCCTCAATCTGGTCTTATATTTTATGTCAGTAGATTTAAACTCCTGGTAGATGGGTGAATCACGTGGTCAAGGAAGCACAGTGTTGACTTTAAACATGTGGTGCTCAATCCAACAATCACGTTGTCCTTTAAACATTGAGAGAAAGTACATAAGCAAACTTTTGCACCGCGTTTGCACCTGTAGCTCAACTGATAAGAGCATTGCAGTAGCAGGGAAAAGGACATTGGTTTGATCCACAGAGAACACACATTCTGATAAAAAATACACTTTGAATCATCGCCAAAGGTATTCAGAGCATTGGACAGGATTTGGTTTAGTTCAGCAAAAAAAAAAATACATTTAAAGGTCACCTAAAAGGAGTAATTCACTTTTCTATGTTGTTTAATAGGGATGCGTGTAAGAGGGGCTTATAAATTCGCCTGCAGCCGTGTGCATTTTACTTTCACTTTTGAATGAGAGGCAATAATTTAACTCTTTCCCCACAAGCGTTTTTAAAAAAAAAGTTGCCAGTCACCAGCAGCATTTTTTATGATTTTCACAAAAAATGTATGCCTTCCAGAATTGTTTTTCTTTAAACGTATAAACATACAATATACCAAATAAAAGAACAGATCCTTTGCGTATTAACTCTCATATATGGGTTGCTTTATCCAAAAAAACTGAGATAATTGCATTTTTTTTATCAGATTCGGGGCGATGATCAAAACATACACAGAGTTTTGGCTTTAAAAGGCACACAAGGCAAGTCTGAGTATTATTTCTCTACTAGCTCCCCCTAGTGTCTGGGAGTAAATGCTTTCTATATCTGAGACTTTACGAGGCTGAAGGACACCAGGTCGGATACAGCAAGTGGGGTTTTCTTCCTACAGACGTTAGGGGCGGGCGAGAGAGTCTTCATTCGTCATGTAATGAGTCATTTAACCATATACCGACTTACGAAGATGATTTATTAACATAAAAATGCTGCCTTGTGTCCCTTTAAAGGATTAGTCCATTTTCCCAAAAGAAAAATCCAGACAATCTACTCACCACCATGCCATCCAAAATGTTGTTGTCTTTCTTTGTTCAGTCAAGAAGAAATTATGTTTTTTGAGGAAAACATTGTAGGATTTTTCTCATTTTAATGGACTTTAATAGAGCCCAACATTTAATACTTAACTCAACACTTAACAGTTTTTTTCAACGGAGTTTCAAAGGACCACAAACGATCCCAAACGAGGCACAAGGGTCTTATCTAGCAAAACGACTATTATGCCTTGTCTGGGACCGTCCACAGTCCTTTGAAACTCCCCCGAAAAAAACTGTTATGTGTTGAGTTAAGTATTAAATGTTGGGTTCTATTAAAGTCCATTAAAATTAGAAAAATCCTGCAATGTTTTCCTCAAAAAACATAATTTCTTCTCGACTGAACAAAGAAAGACATCAACATTTTGGATGACATGGTGGTGAGTAAATTATCTGGATTTTTCTTTTAAGAAAATTGACTAATCCTTTAAAGGATGCTTCAGTGCTTTATAAGTTGTGTAAAAGTGCCACCTGGTGGATAATAGTGGAAATATGGATCAACGTAAAAACTTGTCATTGGCAAGGAAGCATTTTTTTTATTTGTGAGATAATTAGTCAATGGCAGGGAAAGAGTTAAATGCAGAGCTTGCGTATGCTGCTTTAAATCACTTATGACCCCACGTACAACGCGAGGGCAACAATTGTTGAGCCAGTGTGCGCACCAGTCCCAAGCTGAGCAAATGGTTCTTTCTCTATTAAAAGCGCTGCTTGAATGATGGGTTTATTATTATTAAGGGTGTCACGATTTCGAAATCATCGAAATTAAGTCACAGCCTCGAACTTCGAATTAAAAAATAGAATTGTCGATGCTGCCACGCCCCCACTTCAAGTCCGGTCTGCTTGCCAAGCGGAAAAAAAACACACGTGTTGAGTGCTGCGAGTCAACCTCCTCTAACTTCGCTAGCTACAGCCAGTCAAAAGATAGAATGGCAAATGCAGGAGACACCACGCGAGCTGCATTTTACCATTTACATGGGGAAACAAAAAACAGCACACGCCTCCAGCCTTCAGCTGAACTTAATCAGAGCATGCACAGCAGAGCGGCGTCTGTGAAAATCGAGGATTTGGAGAATCGTGACACCCCTAATTATTATTATTCGTAATGAAAAACACAACAACAAAATGATCTTGCTTATTTAAACATTATATATGCATATTATAACAAAAAGAGTAAGCACGCAGCTTCTGCCATTATCTTCGTCAGTCAGATATCCTCACCCACTCTGATAGTAATAAATAAAATCGGAAAATTGGTGAGAGGCTAAAGCACCGCGTATTACTGGTTACACTGACAATCGCAACATGCCTATTGTTTTAATATAATTGTGTGTACAAATTTACCCTTTAATGATAAAAATCTGCACATACAGCAAAAGTTTTAAATCCCTGTTAAACTTTAACAGTCTCATGGGACAAGCTGTTGGTATTTTCGGACTTTTCTCATTTTGTGCAGACCCCCCACAACTGTCCAATTCCCACAGTTAGGTAATAATTTCTCTTTTAATCTGACTTTACATAATTCACATATTGTTCATTATGAACAATGGGGATTGTCTTATAAAAACTGGGTGTTTTTGGTATAACAAACAGTAAACGGGGTGGGAAGCAGCAGCTCATTTGCATTTAAAGAGACACACACACAGAACAACACCTACAAAAAAAAGTCTTTTCAACATGGTATAATAAATTATCAATAGGGTATTTGGACCTTAAACTTCACAGGCACATTTTGGGTACACCTGAAACAAAAATACATATCAGGTGGCCTTTAAGCAACAAAAAAGGATATAATCTTCAATCTGTGCTGCCAGATGTTCACAGTCTGCTCCAATAGTTTGGTAATCACCTGCGAAAAACCACAAGTTAGTACTTCTAACTCTGATTCTTCACTTATATTTATCGTAGCTGATGTAGATCAGTGGTTGTGTTCCTGTTAACGTGTTCATCTCTTACCATCTGTCTGCAGGGCTTGCACCAGCAACTCCCTGCATTTAGTCCGCACGCTGTCCGTCGTAACAGGGGTAGGTGGGAAGGAGGTAAACTTGGGGGTTACCGGGGTTGTGGGAGTTTTAGGCGTCTCCGGTTTGTAACTAGACAACAATATTAACAAAGGGTAACAATAAGCTAAACATTTTATAACATTAACCACTGATTTTGAAGCATGTCAATGGTTAGATCCCACACACCTGGTGTCACTGGATCCAGGAGAGTCTTTAGAAGAGGACGACTGGAGAGGAGATCCTACTTTTTTCTTCTCCTCTGATTTACCCTCCGCTCCATCTGTACAAAAGAGAAAATGAATTTAAGGTCTAGGCGTATAGAAATTCAACATGAATTTATTAAATCATTTATTTATTCATTCTGTACGCCATCTATGGCTATATTTATGCAGAGAACTGGTTAATCTATACACAAGTTAATCCACACAAGTTAAACTATGCACAAGCAGGGAAAAGGGCAATTCCAATTCACCTAAACTGCAAGTTTTTGGACTGCGGGACGAAACCGGAGTCTTTAAATAATTTAAAGGTACCGTGGCAAAATTACAAACAATCAGAAATCGTTACCCAGCAGTTTCTTCCAGGCCTTGATGAGTGATTTCGCCAGAGTCTGGACCTCCTCTTCCGAGCTCTGTTTCCGCACCGCGTTCACGGACATCCCAATCCGGGTGGACTGTAGCGTACAGAGAGCAGCACATCGATACAAGAGAAAGAGCACATTTACAATGCAATTTTACTCGTTTTTGCTGTCTAAAAGATGTATAAATTACTGTCTGACGGGAAAGGTTCAAAGATAAAGTACAAATTTAGATAGTATGGCAGTTAAAATGCAACAAAACACCTTCTCAAACACAGGATGAGCGAAAAAAACAAAAAGCATCTTACGATTGCAATGATTTGACTATAGCACAAAAAAGCTTCAAATTAGGGATGTCAATTTATGCAATTTCCCATATTCGATGATCTTTTAAATTAACGATCAATCAATCGAATAATCGTTAACTGTAGTGCAATAAGCCTTCACTGCAGTGGCATAGCCAATGACATAAAAGTGTGCGTAAAAATGCCAGCTGCCTCACGCAAATTAAAATCTTTTATTTTGTCTAAATAACATGCTAGTGGGATTGTAAAATGAGTCAACGTACTGTAGTTGGTGTTTTGATAAAAATCATCAATTTAATCTCGTAATATAATATGATGGCTAATAGACACAGTGTATAACTCCGCCTCACATGGGCACTCTGCACAGTCGCAGTCCATGACAAAATAAAAGTTTCATTATCATCAAGTATTATTTTTCTAGTTTTCACCTCACTTTCCGACTCATTGATACGCTGTTTGTTGTAATTTTATATCCAAGAAGCACACAAAGGGCACTTTTCCCTATGTCAACTCAGCTTAGACTGCTGCGTACTTTCAGCAAAAATGCTTATATTATGAAGACTTCAACCTTCCATTAGAAAACCTGCAACAGTGTTTATCGTGTAGTGCCTCAGCCAGTCAATAATGATGATCAATGATTTATGTTGCGAGTGTAATGACAGTCATTTACAGTTTAAATTTTTATTTCTTGCCAGAATTTAAGATTACATTTTAATCTGTTCATTAAAAATGCCTTCTGGTCTCCTTCCCTGTGTATAGCAGCGTTAGCAGTGTTGCTATGCTAATCTTGCAGGGTTCCCTAAAGAGTGTCTTTGCTTTCAGTATCCTAACCGTATTTGCATTTTCTGTATCGGACCCTATTAGATCCACTGCGGGTGCCATTTCGTTGCGTTAGCCTCGTCTTACATGATGTTAAAAGGCCAAGATGTGTGTTTGGCATCGAGCATCATTTTGATCATGGCTAGTTTAACTTCTGCGCGCTTGTTTCATTTTTTCACCGGCTGTAGTGTATGTGCTTTTGCTCACGTACATGAGCTTGGTTTTTTCGACAATCATTAAGTTTTATCGATTTAATTTTTATCGACAATTAATCGAAGACCGACGGCTACAGCTATTTTCGTGTAGTAGCGTTTTGTACAGCATTTAGTCACTTTATTGCGGGGCGGGTCATTAAAAATAAAATAAAAACAATGTATATTTTCATATTTTATTAGGGTTCTTTGATAAGGTTAAATTACGTAGCAACGTAACTTGCGCAACGTAACTTGATTTCCCCAAACCTTTGGCCTCACATCACGAAAACGGCAACAACAAAACAAACGGAGAAATAAAAGTGAAGATGAAAGACGAGGGGGATTTAAGGTTGGGAATTTGTGAATAGATAATAGAGCCCAACCAATTTATCGTTTTGCCGATTTTATCGACCCATATGAGCATGTTGCAGATATATCTGTATCGGCATATAAGCCGCAGATATGCAGCCGATATAAACATTTCTTAAAGAACAAATTAATGCTTTTGAAAGATGTAAGTACTTGTTTGTCCAGCAGAGCGCGCCCTACTGGTTGCTAAAGGTGACCCAGGTCACTCACTATAGTGACACCAGCCAATCCCCCACCCCCTTCACTTCAGTCAGTTGTCTCTCAGTTCAGGTGGCAGCAGTCACACAGTGTCTCTTCGCAACATTTTTGCACCTGGAATTAAGACGCGCTTTGGTCGATTGTATTATAAGTGGACAAGAGAGACCAATTTCCGTTTACATTTGGTGTTTTTAATCCGTCTCTTTTGTCGACTTGTGAGAAATTAAAACGCAAGCGGGGGAAATGACGCGAGACGGAGAAACTCTACATTTAAACTACGCGCAGCCGTGCACTTATATAACAGTATATGAGAGTACAGCTGCTTGTGTTGTTAGTTAACATCCTCATTTCAGAGCAATTGATTTAATAAGCTCGCGCAACTCTACACCCTTGCTAAATAAAAGAGGCGGGGAAAAGACGCTTTAGTTTTATAAAAGTCTAAAGTTTGCGCCGTACACTGTGGGTTTGTGTTATAAAAACGTTGTGCACAACATTAAACATTAGCGTACATCAGTATGTGCTCCGTCAAGCATTGTCTTCGTAACGGTTAGTGGCTAACTAATTTGTGAAGTACAGAACTTACTGTAAAGCTAATAACCAATGACTTCATAAGTTTCCCTTTTCAAAATGTTATTCTCGTCAAAACTGCAAGTGATGCAAGTTTTATGTATTTTGTTCTGTTCGTGTTTTAAAGTTATTTATATTAAGTCAAGTTTACTGTTAGTGCACTGATATCAGACTCATTTTAGAAAATAAAGTTTATTGTTAAAGATATGTACTATAGGCAAGAAGTTGTCACATCAATATAAGTGTTTGATCACCACATTTGTAAGTGATTATTGCATTGCATTGTATTGTATTTATTTATATACAGTATATTCTGTTAATGTATATAGTGTATTCTATGTACAGTACTGTAGTATAATATACTGTAGTATATGTGTACTTACACCTAAAGAATATCGGCCGATATATCGTTATCGGTCTTTTAATACTCCCTAATATCTGTATCGGCCCGAAAAAACGCATATAGGTCAGACTCTAATAGATAATACAAACGCTGCTTTGTAAATGTAAAAAATGTTAATCATTATTCTATCTTGTTATTAAAATGCACATGCTGGTTTCTGTGGTTCATAAGCGTATGTTGTTGCTACTAATCTAATGGCTGTTTCCAAGCACTTTTTGGCTGAAATAAAGCCTCTGAAAAAACCCTGACCCGCGCATTACTAGCAGCTACGCTGTACGATTGTGCATAGCTCTGCGTAGCCTGAAGGGCACCGCTCCAAAAATGTAAACAATGCATCAATTCTTGTCTGCATGTGTAATTGCATGTCAACGTCAACAACGACACAGAATTACAAATGAATATTGATGTGTAGCCTACGGTGTAGAGGCTATGGTGTGTATGTGTATGTCTTGAAACAGATTCATGTGTGGGGAAAAAGCAGAGTAACCACAGCAAAAGCAGTCTGAGACTCCTTGAGTGGATGATGGTTATGTAATCCAACACAAAACAAAGTTCAGCCCACAGAAACGATTTCTCATCCAGTCAAGCTACCTGTAGGGTCTCCAGAGACATTTTCATGTTCTTCAGCTCTCGGAGAAGATCAATGGCACCATCCTGAAAGTAAAATCACAAGGGTTGGAAAAGACGACAAGTGACCAGTAAAACAACATATGGTTTCAAATGTGACTCATTCCAAACCTGTAAGTTATATGACTTCTGGAATACAGAAATTTATAAAGGTTTGGAACAACGTGAGGGTGAATTTATGACATTTTTTATTTTTGGTGAACTATCCCATTTTTATGTCCAATTAAAAAATATTTGAGCAAAACATCGGTATGCGAGTGAGAAATATAGGAACAGGACAATATAATTTATTATCCATTTCATTTATGCATTTGGCAGACGCTTGTATGCAAAGGGACTTTTACAGTGCATTACAAGGTATGCATTTGATTACCTATGTCAATAAATGGTAAATCTGTAAAATAAAATAAAAACTATCCGTGCATCCTTAAATGGCTAACGTTATGTGCACATACATTAATTGTACTGTTTTGGATACGAAACAGTGACTGGCTGCTGTGAAGTATTGGAGAAATCTGTCTTTTGTTTGCACTGGAGAAATTTGGAGAACAACCAGCTGCCAGCTCATCAAAACAGACAAACGCGGGTTAAAGTCGCATATGTACGCGTGCATTGAAGTCGTCAGTTGGCGTCTGGATGAGGATGAAACAACGGGCGATAATCAAACACTGTACCCGGATCTCCTGTTCATTTAATAAAGAACAAACATAAAACGCGCGCGGATTATATTAATCGGCCTCGCGCTAGTAGGTTTCCAAAATGTACGTTAACGTTACTATTTTAAAATGCAATTAAGTTTGAGCCCTTCAGCAGGTTGTCGTATCTGCTTTCAAAGAGTTTAAGTACAACTGTTATATCGCTTAAAAATAACGTTTCACGTTTTTCACCATTTAATTTTAACGTGACCGTAATGGATTGATATACGTGAGATTTATAAGCAAATGTCGACGCTCGTAAAACCAGACTCGTGCATCCATTTCTGGAAATTTCCTCCATAACTGTGAGTGCCGTGATTCTCTGCTACCTGCTTTTCAGATGCTGCAGGAAATCGGTCACACTTACCGTGTTCTTCTTGTGCACCATTTTGTCCAGCTTTTTGGCGATGCGCTCCACTTCTTGGTCCTTCACCATGTTTAAAGGTTTAGGGCTGTTTGATGGCGCCCAATGGTCGTGCCTCCATTTATGTGGGGAAACGCGCCTCTGTGTCTCTTTTTGTGGCAGTATGAGAGCAATCCGGTGCTTTTCTCGGGTCTCTGGACTGTTGTGAAGCGGCGTTTATGGGAAGTGTAGTTCATTTGGTCCTCGCAGCGCACACTGAAGCTGGATTTCAGGCGGCACTGCGCAGACCGGTCGCATTATGACATCAAAGTACCGCGAGAGTAACGATAAGCGTAATCTTGAAATCACAACTGTGTAATCGCTCTCGCGGTACATTGATGTCATGACATGATGTACCCACATAGTCCAACACACCTGAAACCTTCACTGTGGTGTGGTGTGGTGAGGTAACACATTTGAATCATCCCTACATCTTTGATGCCAGATGCAGCGACTTTAGTCTGGTGGTAAGCGGATCAATTTTCGTTGTTGTATTAACGATTTACATGTGTTTTAGTGAAACATCATGTCGGACAATCTGAAACTTTGCGAAAAGGGAACAGAGAGTTGCTATCATTGTGTCAGATACCGCGTGTTGTTGTGACAGTGTGGGGCCTCAGTTTAGTAAATGTGTTACTGGATCATTCAGTAGAGGGCGTCATTGTAAAGCATCTGAAATAACCGTAGGAAAATTAACCACGGTTTTATTATAGTAAAAGTACTGTACAATAAAATACTTTAGTAATCAGTAGTAAACTGTATACTGTGCCATAACTAGCTACTACACTTTGTTAATGTATGCTATAGTACTGTAGGCTACAATAGCAAATTGATGAACTGCTGTAAATACTGTAGTAGGCTATGCTTTATTATTTACTGTAGTAAATTGTAGAAAAGTATAATGTAGTATAATATAGTATTTATTACACTTTATTAATTTATACTATAATATTATGTAGTATTAACTATAGTGGATTGATAAACTGTAGTAAACTTTATTATGCATGGTCACTTTATTAACGTATGGTCACTATAGTTAATTTTCATAAGGGTAGTTATATTGGGAAATTTAAAGGGGCACTCAATAATTTTATCATTAAAAAAAGTAAATAAACAGCTATTTCACATAACAATGATTTACGTATCTATCCACAACATACAATAATAACTACATTTACAAAAATAATCCAGTTCCAAGTTTACAACCCTTGTATGTAATTTTATTTTATTGCCAAATAATGCATTTTGCACGCAAGTTCAACTGTATACTGTATATGCAATGCATGCACTTCAACCAACTTCAACATATGAAAACGTTTTTATCGGATTTTGTAAGAAATCAGCTGAAAGAAATACTCTAAAAGGGATCTGTCTAGTTATTATAGTTGTGGTGTTTACTTCACTGTATTTTTAAATTTAGATTATTATTATATTATGAGTTTAAACTTTATCTTTATATTATATCTATATGTATTTTTTATATATATAGTTTTATTTATTTTCCTTGGTGTGAAATGGCCTTACAGTGTAAATGACGGAAACTCAGTGTAAGAATGTAGTTTTAACCCCAAAAATATAAAAATCTGAGTCAAAAATTGTACATTTTATTGCTGTGACTATGTGATAATCTTGTCAGAATAATACACAAAAAGATTACACCAGTTTTGCCAGACCTCTGAGAACAAATACTTTAACCCATAATACCCTACTAAAAATAACACTCCAGTATGTGCAGATCAAGCATATGTATGTAAGTGAGGATAACAGAATGGCATGTACAGCTGAGGAAACCCCACCTCAGCTATGAGGGAACCAGTTCGAGGGGGATGGGGAGTCCCCGAAATGGCCAACTCAGGTCTCACTCACCCGAGCAGGAAACCCGGTCTTCATCACCCTGCTGAGGTCATCTCTAATTATAACTGGACTAGGTTAAGCCAGCCCGGCAGGCTCGCTGGATCATGCCCTGTTCCTGTCATACATTCACAATTTGGAGAGACACACAGGCGTTTGGCAGCCTTCGGACTTTTGTGTGTTGGAAATGTGCTGATTGACATGAAAACTAAGCGTGTGTGATGTGATTTATTTCTCTCGGTTTATCAGTGCAAGACTGCTGCCTTGCATCAATCTGTCAATACCAGACATTGTGTCAAACTGCATGTAAATGGCAAATTACAGATTATATTGTCGTTTTTGCGTTCACCTTTATAAACTGTTTAGACTTTTTTTCTTAAAGGGGACATTTCACAAGACTTTTTGTGAGGTAAAATAATTCTTTGGTATCTTTAGAGTTTGTATGTTAAGTTTTAGCTCAAAATATCATATAGAAAATTTATTAAAACGTGTTAAATTTGCCACTTGCAGGTGTGAGCAAAAATGTGCCGTTTTGGGTGTGTCCTTTTAAATGCAAATAAGCTGATCTCTGTACTAAATGCAGAGATGGGGACTCGAGTTTGAGACAGTGACTTCAAACTCGACTTGAGACTCGTCCTCAAAGACTTCAGACTCGACTCGGACTCAAGCCACGGGACTCGTGAACAAAGGTTATTTTTAGGACACGTCGGATAAGCTCGCTATTATTCCTCTGCCCACGACATAACACGTGACGTACTACGTATCTGCTCTGCGCGCGCGGCCACACATTAGCGAACATACATGTCGACTGCACCGGCCGCTGCTGTGCCATTCCTCGGAAGCTTTGGGTAGTGCTGTGATGGAGCCGAGGTTCGGCTCGCATGCGATTCGTGGAGTAATATGCAATTTAAATAGGGAAAGTTTATCATTAACGTGTTTCTAGGGCTTGTAAATGTTAACATTCAAATGATTTAAAACAATTTAACATAAAAAATCTTTTTGTTCTTGACAGGGCACATACACACAAAATGATCTCACAGTATTCTTTTTCTAATAAAAACATTTGTTTATGTCGTAAGAAACCAGTCTGTGCTTATTTGTTCTTAAAGAGACAGTAACCTCAATTAACCTACTTAAGTCTGTGTCATTAATGTTAATCAAACAACCCAAGACAAACAGAAAATCACTTCTGTTGCTCTAAAAAAAATGTTTTCATTATTAATTTAATTTGATTTCTGTACCTAATGCTAATTTTAGATCTTACTTAATGTGCAACTTTGTTTTTTATATATATATATATATAAATGTTTGTAATTTCTTTATTATTAGAGTTTTATTACAATGAGACTTGAGACTTGACTTGGACTCGAGCCCAGAGACTTGAGACTTGACTTGGACTCAAGCTCAGAGACTTGTGAGCATCTCTGACTAAATGGCAGTGTCTAGGTTTGATAGTGCAGATTGAGGGGCGGTATTATCCCCTTCTGACATCACAAGGGGAGCCAAATTTCAATTACCTATTTTTTTCGCATGCTTGCAGAGAATGGTTTACCAAAACTAAGTTACTGGATTGATCTTTTTCACATTTTCTGGGTTGATAGAAGCACTGGGGAGTCGGGACCCAGTTATAGCACTTAAACGTGGAAAACGTCACATTTTCATGATGTCTCCTTTAACAAATTCTTTAATATAGAAAATTGCCACATATGTGACCCAGTCTGTAAAATCTCTCATGTCATCTAAATACACTGTTAAATGAAGGTCAAAAATGGCCTTTCACTAGGGCAGTACCATTTCACCCAAAAAGTCATATTAGTGGGTACATATTAGTAAAGAGTGCATATTAGTACCTCAAAGATGCATATTTATTTTTTACCGGACACAATTTCTGTCATTGATGTTTTATTTAAGATGATTTTATGTAGAAAACAGTAAATCACAAAAAATACTTTAGTTGCGTTTTCATAAGCAGGGTCACATTTGTAACATTTATTTTAAAAGTCAACTTTTATCATAACAAATAATTAACAATCTCAAAGATTCTGAAAAATAGTAACAGTTTAATATAGCAAAAGATCAGATTTATATCAGAATATCTCATCATCAATGTAGTTTTGTGGAAATTTGTGCATCCATCCATAGGACTTGTACATTTAACACAGTGTATTTAAAACCATCCGTATTTCTTTTTCATACTTTAATGAGTGTACATTTGTTTAGCTTTGCTCTTTGCACATAAGGGAACAGAGCTGTGTGTTTGAATGAGAGAGAGAGAGAGATGGTAACATCTCATGCATATCATGTGTGCAAAGTTTAAACAGATCACTTTGTCAGTAAGCACGTTCAAATTGATATCAGATGCTGACCACTACTAGTCCTAAACCTACATCTTCTACAATCTCACAGAGGATATTCAACATTGCTCGAGTGAGTGCGAGCTGTCTGACATTGTCATCAAGCTTATGTGAACTAGCAAACAGTTTTGGCAGGGCTTGGATTTGTCATGCATGTAAACACATTGGTATGCATTTATTACGAGATCACACAGGCACCGTCGTACCAGCGTCAAAAAAAGCTTGGGTGCATGCAGCGTATCTGCTTGACCTAAATGTGAGCTCGTGTTTATTTAGCTCACTGTTGCGAGTCCCTGTAGTGCAGTTTCGTTTGTCGTCCCTGAACCGCGTTCTCGCGTTACCTTTGTAACAAATGTATTTTTCTCTGGCCGTCCCCGGTAAAATAACAAACATTAGTCTGTGCCACATTAATGTCTGGAGTAATTTTTTGTCGTGTTTTTTACTCTCGGGCAGTCCCTCATTCAGCGAGATACCGAAAAACATGTGAGTCTGGTTGAGGCAGATGATGAGTTACATAAAAACTTAGGGAGAGGGGGACTGAACATCATCCAAGATCCTATTAGAGACAAAGAGGCATTCTCCTTTTCTCTGTCAAGGGTCCTTTCTGTCTAAAAGGAAAGTGTATGTTCTTGATTTTTAACACATGTATCAGAGCACATAAAACAGTGTCGGTAGAGCTGTACGAGCGGCCTCAGGCATGCTGGGAAAGAGATTTCAGGTCAGCAGTGATCTGCTTGCTTGTATGTCTGATTGTATAGCCTACATCAGTCAGAGCAATAAATGCAAAAGCAGTACTATTACTTTTGCGAATTATTTGTATCATTACTGTTGACGCTTCACATTGTTTATGCAAGATCTGATAACTCCGACCCAATCAGAAGAGAGAATTCGTTTTTATTTGCATTGCATGTAGCATAAACAATTGTGAGGTGGCAATGTGACTGGAACGATTTTACTGCCGCTTAAATATCTTTCTAATGTGGTAAGTTACGGCAACCGCATAGCAATAGCAACAATCTAACTAGCATTGTGGAAGTAAATCTTGCACAGGCAAGTACAACTCAATTTAAATGTTGTTAATGAATGAGATTCGAGTTTGCATATGGATCTCAGGAGAACTTGCTATTCCTAATCTTATTAGTGCTGAAATGTGATATTGATTATATTTTGTTCTCTATGGCTCATTTCAGATGAATTGCTATTAGGCTTTTGCAGTTGCATTTATCATAGCGGAGCATAAAGGTCAGATCTTTGCTACTTAAGCAAAATTTGGCTGCAACACTGACTGTGTCCTGAACGTGCAGTAATAAAGTTTCTCAGAATAATTAAAACTAGGGCTGCACAATTAATTGCATGTGATTGTCACGCACATCTCAACAGTAATGCCGGTTTCATGATTAATAGTAAATCGCATGAAGCGGCATTTACTACACAGAGCTGTAGTTCACTGACAAGAGGGGAAATATCGCACTTTTAATTGCAGGCGATTTTCATATATAGGCAATAAAAACACTATTTTCGAAAGGCACAACGCTATTATCTTAATAATGTTTATTGCCACCGCCTTGCTATTGCATGTTTCTGTGATGAGAAATATGTGATATGTAAAGGTAAAAAAAAAGACGTGAACTTGATCACAATTGTTCCTCGCACAATGTATTTTTGCATCTAATTGAGAAACTACGATTCACGCGTTTACATGCATACTTTTCTACTGATCACAGATGATCGGATCACAGATCGGACTACACCACCCCTTTCAATGCAAAATTCGCATCCGATCGATCTCGTATTGATTAAGGTGTTGACATGAAGGCTTTTCAATCTGATTGAGCCATCAATCTGATTACAAACGATTGCTGTATCTGGTTGCATGTAAACGTAGCTAATGAGTTTTGCACTGTCAAGTACCACTCACTATATCTGATAAAATATAAACCAAAAAGGGTAAAAATCTATTTTAGTATTTTAGTAATGTTTGATTAAAAAACAACTTTCTCCAATTTAGCTTTGACTTTGTACATTAATCCAGAGATAAAGCGTGAACTGGACGAGAGATGCTGTGCGCAGCATGGCAGGCCAAATCCTCTGCTTTGTTCGAGTTCAGATTTGGGCTACTATATAAACTGTTTCCATGAGTTTTTTTTTTTCTGTAGGGTAAGGATGAAAATATTTTGGTTATTAGTTATTGGCATTTGGGCTGTGAATAGTCATTGGGATACTTTTGGGATAGTCATTGGGATGCTTTTTTGAATGTCCATTAGAATGGTTTTAATACGAGAATCTGGCAACCCTAGCTGTGCGCTTGCACAGAAGTTTGGTTCGTATTATATAAAAATGTAAATGTAAACCAACATTTTAATCAGATTGCAATGTATAGGGTGCCTGTAAACTGTATTGTCGTAACCTTCAATCTGATTAAATTCAGTTGGATTCACAAAATTTCGTGCATGTAAACATAGCCATTGTGTGTAGTTGCAAGGCAGTTCTGGCTATGGTGTTTTGTTCAGTTGTTCAGATAGACTGATGGGTGGGTGGGTGTGTGATTAGATAGATAGATAGATATAATATATAATAATATATCTGTAATGACTTATAAGCGATATCTGTTTTTAACTGAATACCCGGCAGCACAAATTCCTTCCAGGAAAATTTAATTTAAAAATATATAAACATACAAATATATCAAGTGAAAGAACAGACCCTTTGCTTTTTCAAACAAACAATAAACAGACAAACACACAAAACTGGATTCATCTTATCTATATTTTTTTCTCTGCTTATAAACTCTTAAATATGGTTTTTTTCTTTAAACTTACAATTTTTTTAGCAAGAAGCTAAAATAATTGCATTTTTGTGAAGTAATTTTGTGTAAAATTAATAATAAAGCTCAAGTTTTTTTATTAATTGGGTAAGAGCGCCATCTAGTGGATAATCGCCATATTACAGATAACCATAAAATCTCATCAGGAACAAGTTTTTTATGCAAATGTTTCCCTTAATTGATGAGTTAACTCGTCAATGGCGGGGAATGAGTTAAATATTCACGTATTACAATGAGAGTTGGAAAAAAATTAGACCTCTTGACTTTCATTTCTTTCTGTGCACTGAATGGCTATGCCAAACAGCCAATCATAATGAACCGACTCCCAGACGAGTGCCACCTCAGATTTAACATGGTTCATCGGGCAAAAAAAAAAGGTGACAGTTACTTACTTTAGCAGACTTTGTTGAACTACAAAAATTGTCTGCTTGGTGTGTGCCCAGCTTAATTCCCAAAGTGTGGTGTTTCAAATCCCCAATGATGAGCAACAACAAAAGTACCTTACTAATAAAGATCAATATGTCTAATGACATCTAAAGACTAATGACATCATTGTTTTCACTGCTGGCCCCAGACAGGGATTTTGCCTTTCTCTACAGGAAGTACAATAATGCAGCCACACAATAAGTCATTAAACACATCACGCACACATCGGACACAGCACAATAACCTCCTGTTTTCCTCCAACCAGATATAAAACACAACCTTAACATTTCATTATCAAACATCACCTCGTCATCTTTTGCTTATTAATGAAATTCTCCCATTGTTAAAATTCCACATATTCATATTCCCAAAACATTTGTTCCTTTACCCCCAAACAAACCAGTTACCCCCAATCCAGTAGCAAAACATCTCAGTTTAATCTTTCACCTCCTTTCTACCACCCTGCTCCCCCTTAAACACTGACCTCAATCTCCAGACCTCCCACCTGCTCTCTCTCTCTCTCTCTCTCTCTCTCTCTCTCTCTCTCATAAACATGACACTTCCAAAGTGTGTAGTGCATTCAAGGTACACATCGTTTATCCGTATGTATGTTCCATGGGAATCGAACCCATGCATGACCTTAGCGTGACTTGTCATCCACTACAGTAGCACTGAATCCCTGCCTGCTGTCCCACAAGACCCTCTTTACCTCGACACCTCCTTCAACTCTCCCCCTCAAGATCCCCAACTGACTCCATCTGACCACTCCTCCTCTCTCTCCTCATATGCCCAGCCTTGACCCCGTCCATCAGGGGAATTGAGTGCTTCCCCTCGGCCCGTCTCAGCAGGGCCACCGTACTGCAGGACTCTGTGTGGGAAGCCGTCAGCTCTTTCACTCTCACACGCACCTCGCCGCTCTTCCCATTTAACGTTTCCTCCGGCTGCCCGCATGCCATCGCGCTCACACACTCCTTTTTGTTTTTTGTTTAGGTCGTTTTGTTCGTTTTTCTTTTTTCATTTCTCTCTCTCTTTTTCTTTCTCCCTCCCTCGGGATCGGCAGAAGAATAGAGGTACGGTAAGCGTGAGGTGTGCGCATTTCCTCTGCTGCTTAGGACTCTGTCACTGTTGCTGTTCCTCTTCCATCATGGTCTTCCTCGTGTCCTGTGAGGTCTCCTGATACAAACCCAATTCAGTTACGCTCCTTCAAACATAAAAAATACTTTTTGTGATGCCACTATATAGGATATAATGCATTATAATAGTATATCGCACATATGTTTCTTAAACATTCTGGGTTTTGTATTCTCAAGTATTAAACCTTTCACTCCGATGCATTTACAGTAACACATTTTTGCACATATAAGATTTAAAAATATTTTCTATAGAATTATGAAAAATTTTTAGGTTATCATTATCAAAAATTATCATTACCGCAACATGATATTACAATAAATATATGCATTTACAAACTCATGTTTCGGTAATGAGAACTAAAAAGTTGTCTAGGTACTATGACAAACAAACTTTAACTTTTATCTGGAGAGAAAAAATAAGAACTGCTTAACTGGTGAGTGTCACAGTCAATTATGTCCCTTAAAAAAAATATATTTTTTAAATGTTAGTTCCTTGAGGGCTCAAACATTGATTGAAAATTGTTGCGGAGGATGAGAACATTTTTCTTGGACACATTTATATTCCTTATTATTGTCTCTACATTTACCAATGATCACCAAATAACACTTGTTTCTTTACTGTTAATGTTTATAATATAACATGCACTGAAGCTTTTTATTTTTTAGATTTTTTAATTATAAATATTTCCATGTCAAAGAACCCAAATCCAGTCATGGACACGTTGCGGTAATGAAAGTTTTCCCCCTAAATGTGGAAAAAACAACAAAATTGGTTTGTATGATGTCATTTGAAATCATGTGCAAAATAACACATGAAGAGATGTTTGTAACTGTATGCTTCTTATTTTGATAGCATTTACTTTTATTATCAAAATGACACCTCATAAGTCTAATTTCGCAAGAATCACCCATTTGTGCTTTGTAAGCAATTTGAAGACCCCCTGTAATGAAAGTCAAGTCTTATTGTTGTTTATATGATTATCCTATGTATTAAAAGTAATTATGCATGCATTGTAATGTATACAGGCCTCGAAGAAAATACTAAGTACCCTATTTAGTCAAAACAAATGCTCGATCTGATATTCTATATCAATTCTAGTTGCGGTGCCACATCACGTTTAGTGCTTCGCAAGGTCACCGGGAAGATAAACCCGTAATCCATCTCTATAAAAATTGTTTTCGTATTGTTTATGAATCGCTTCCAGCCCCATGCTGTTTTATTTTTACTTAGCTGAAGGCACTATTTCTTTGCATTCATCTCCACCCATGCTGATCATCACCGTGGAGATTCATCCATCAGCGTTTCTGGATTCACCAGCGAGCAGATCTGCTTAGCGTATGGGAACTCTCAGTTCTGTGTGAAATATTTAAAATGATGTATCTCGTGATCTCACCGCGCTTTGATTCAGTCGGACTCTGGGAGGGTTTTGTTAAGGACAGATGAGGGGGGCCGAGACGTGTGGCCGTTATATATTTCGGCGTGCCTGCACACATTGTGTCAGGTCTTGTGGCATGGAATTGTTTTTGAAAGGCCTCCTGGGAGTGTGTAGGGTTGACTGGATGGAGGCGATGATCTTAATTGGTTGTGAATATATGCTTCAGCGCATATTTGAGTGTTTCTTAGGGTTGAATATACTACAGGCTCTATAAATGCGTGTGCATGTTTATATGTGATGACATAAAGTTATAGGCGCATAAAACTTTTTGCGATGTCGGAAGATGAAAAAAAACATTCAGAGTTATATACGCTGTTAAGCAAAAAGTAAATATCTGCACTTATTGTCCACCCATCCCTCTTTCTCTAACGCACACACATATTCACAGCCATACCAATGTCAGCACAATTCCCAGAAACACCCCCATTCCTCCACCACCCTCTCAGGATCTACAGCAGCTTCGCTCTTCAGAGAAACTGCATGCTAGGCGCCAGGGACGTGCTCGCCCATAAACACGCACACATATAGATCTCATGCACAATATCTAATGGTCTCTCTGACGATGGCACGCACACACTCATCCACATCGGCTTCATTTTAGTTTGTGTCTGTGGCGACCATGTGCTTTTTGTTTGTGAGCGTAACAGTAGTTTTACTACACCAGTGTGTTTTCCCCTGCCGTGCCGGACTGCTGACTCAACAGTGTGCGGACGCGACGGCCCCTTGTGAGCGTGTGTGGCCCCTGTGCACTTTCTCTGCCCTGAGGTCCCCGCGAACAAACAACCCAGCCATCGCCCAGCGCAGCAAATTCCCCAAACAGTGCATGACTAAGATTTTTATGTGTCCAATTTTAACGTGTCCTCTATATTTAAAGCCTAATTTCACAGGCGCGTGTCCACAACTGTCAGTGTGTCGACGCTGCTGTACGACAGCACGAATGTAATGCCAGTTAAAGTCTATATTTAAAGCTAATTGTCGGGCAGACGCTATGTTTACCCCCTCTGGAGCCATGTGGCTTGTCTGTTACCAAACCAAACCAAATACATATAGTGTGTATGCGAAACCTATTTTGTAATTCAAGTCACTCGCATGTACAGTATCTGGTACAGTATTAGCGCAAATAAGACATAGAGGTTTGTCTGAAAACAATCCTTACAGACATCCATCACTCACTTACACACACAGCCGAATCAAGCTGAGAACCCCCCTCACGTATCTAACATTTTCCAAATAGCTGTGCAGACCACAGAATAGTTCCCCTCGTTTTGTGGCAAACGTAAACATGGGGGACTCTCCCTTCTTTAGGACGGCCGCCGCATCACATGAAGAATTTCCAGCGGCCCTCTGCAGCTCTGCTTTTTCATTTTGAGGGACTGAATTATAGCGCGGACACCACATCGGCTAACGGAGTGTCATCCAGAAGTCGTGGAGTCTGCTACATCTCACTACAGACTGTGATATCAAGTTTAGAAACTTAAATCAAAGCTAGTACTTAAAATAACACCAACATAAAAATCCCCGAATTAAAAACTGACTTGTGATGTTTAATGTTACAACGTAGTTAAAGGTGCATTGTGTAACTTTTAGAAGCATCTCTTGACAGAAATGCAATTTAATCATAACTTTATTATCATTGATGTATAAAGACTAAGTTAACTTACATGAAAGTCATAACTTTCATTCATTTATTAATTGATATATATATATATATATATATACATACAATCACCTAAAGGATTATTAGGAACACCATACTAATACTGTGTTTGACCCCCTTTCGCCTTCAGAACTGCCTTAATTCTACGTGGCATTAATTCAACAAGGTGCTGAAAGCATTCTTTAGAAATGTTGGCCCATATTGATAGGATAGCATCTTGCAGTTGATGGAGATTTGTGGGATGCACATCCAGGGCACAAAGCTCCCGTTCCACAGTGTTAGTACAGTGAACTCATTGTCATGTTCAAGAAACCAATGTGAAATGATTTAAGCTTTGTGACATGGTGCATTATCCTGCTGGAAGTAGCCATCAGAGGATGGGTGGTCATAAAGAGATGGACATGTTCAGAAACAATGCTCAGGTAGGCCGTGGCATTTAAACAATGACAAATTGGCACTAAGAGGCCTAAAGTGTGCCAAGAAAACATCCCCCACACCATTACACCACCACCAGCCTGCACAGTGGTAACAAGGCATGATGGATCCATGTTCTCATTCTGTTCACGCCAAATTCTGACTCTACCATCTGAGCTTTCGGAAGCTTGGTGATAACGTTGATGTCGAGAGACCGTGGTGTAGTTTGCTAGTCTAAGGTTAGCTTTAAATTTCTAGTAGACTTCGAAATTCATTGAAGATTATCTTGTTGGACAAAATGTGTCCTACAATTTGTTTATTTTCATCATCAAGTTAATAACATTTTCATGTAATATGTGTAACGTTACACTTTTACGAAAATCTATCCAGAACCATAACAGAGGTCAGAAAGTGCAACGAATCTAAACTCTCCTCCTTCAGTGTGTGTTTGGGTGAGCCCCGCTTTGACTTAGAGGTCATGCCTTAGCATGCAAACTCTTTTGCTGATAAAAGGTCAGCTGACGTCCTGTGGTGCTGCGCTTTGTCTCAATCTGCGATCGCTGGTCTCATGAGTTTGCGCCAAGTCCCTGAGTGTCCGACGCTGATAGCATTGACCTAAGAAATCACCAACATCTGATTTACACTCCCACAGTGAAACTACAAAAGCAGGCTGGTTATCTGCACACCAGCTCTTCTTTGGAATTAAACAAACCACCCTCGATTTTTGACCTCCAGAGCACAAAGATGGCAAAGACAGATTGATTCAGGAAACACGCATGTAAAATGAAAAATATAAATAAAATACAGAAGACAGCGCAGGAATACGTGATACGAATATTTTGCAGGATTACTCTCAATGCTGTGTCTTATCATAGCGCTGCATCATATTGTGCCATTTTGTGATTATTTCCAGAAAAATCAATGCATTGTTCAGATTTTAGCCATAACATAAACAGCATATATAGATAAACATTAACAACAGTTCTCTAACTTTTTTCCAAAGTTTGAATTCATAAGAAAGTCATTTCTACAAACTCACTTGAACCCAATTTTACTGTGCCATAATGTTTTAATGGTAATTATCAAAAATGATGATTGATGTAAGTTGAGCCAGTGTTAAAGTGTCATATAAGGCAAATATCTCTTCTGGGCGACTACAAAGTGTTGAAAGGTGTGGTCCACATTCTTAGTGTATTTATAATGGTATTATGATACTAATTGCAAGTTTGTGGTTAACAAGATGTGGTTAACATAAAATCCACAAAACCTCTCTATGATTTTAAGAGTAGGCCGGGTGGGTGATATAACAACATCTTTAGCGCAATAAAGAAACTATGGTAAAATATTGTGATGCAGTAATTGTATATAGTCTTAATTTCAGAGAGTAACATCATAAAATGCATATTCTAATTTAAGAATGTAAAAAAATACAGACTAACAAACAACCAAGCAAACAAATAAAATATTTAAAGGATGCATGTTCACACGGCTCAACCTAAAAATTATACTTCAATTGGTAATGCCTAATAATTTAGGTTTTTTAACATACATTTTCTCACATTCAGTTAAAAGTTTAAATGTTTTTGGTGTTACCAATCAAAGTATTAATTTTTTTAATTTTCTCCTAAAGTGAAAAAATGTAAGTAGAAAAAGCTTAATTTTTAGGTGTTACCAATTAGAGTAAGTTTTTTAAGTAGAGCAGCTTTCACTTTTTACAGTGTAAAGGTGTACATAAAGATACAACTAATGGGCCTATATTATTATTATTATTATTATCAATTATTATTATAATAATAAACTGAAATAAACTGTCAGAAAACAAATGGTCAAAATATGGACCTCAGCTCAGTTCATATTAGTACCTCAGAGGTTCATTTTAGTATCTCTTGGTACATACTGGTACCAAATGTATGCATATACATAAAGGGATGGATATGGTCAGAAACAATGCTCAGGTAGGCCGTGGTATTTAAACGATGCCCAATTGGCACTAAGGGGCCTAAAGTGTGCCAAGAAAACATCCCCCACGCCATTACACCACCACCACCAGCATGCACAGTGGTAACAAAGCATGATGGATCCATGTTCTCACTGTTTACGACAAATTCTGACTCTACCATCTGAATGTCTCAACAGAAATTGAAACTCATCAGACCAGGCAACATTTTCCAGTCTTCAACTGTCCAATTTTGGTGAGCTTGTGCAAATTGTAGCCTCTTTTTCCTATTTATAGTGGAGATGAGTGGTACTCAGTGGAGTCTTCTGCTGTTGTAGCCCATCCGCCTCAAGATTGTGCGTGTTGTGGCTTCACAAATGCTTTGCTGCATACCTCGGTTGTAACGAGTGGTTATTTCAGTCAAAGTTGCTCTTCTATCAGCTTGAATCAGTTGGCCCATTCTCCTCTGACCTCTAGCATCAACAAGGCATTTTCGCCCACATGACTGCCGCATACTGGATGTTTTTCCCTTTTCACAACATTCTTTGTTTATCCCTAGAAATGGTTGTGCGTGAAAATCCCAGTAACTGAGCAGACCGGCCCGTCTGGCACCAACAACCATGCCACGCTCAAAATTGCTTAAATCACCTTTCTTTCCCATTCTGACATTGAGTTTGGAGTTCAGGAGATTGTCTTGACCAGAACCACACCCCTAAATGCATTGAAGCAACTGCCATGTGATTGGTTGATTAGATAATTGCATAAATGAGAAATTAAACAGGTGTTCCTAATAATCCTTTAGGTGAGTGTATATTCCCAATAGTACATATTTTGACCATTTTCTTCTAACAATATTTTATATTATTATTATATTTTACAGTCTGACAAAGAACCTGAACCTTTATTTTTTTTAAATGAAACATACCAGCCTGAAATTGCACAGTATAGAAAATCTTACAAATTATAATCAGTAAAAATTATTCACCCTAAAAAAGCACATATATATTATGTCATTAAGCATGGTTTAAACCCACAGCTCAGGCTTTTAATCACACAAAATCCACCCTCTAAGTGAAAGAGTCACAGTTGAATTCAATGTACTTCCGTCTGCTTGTTCCCGCAGCACAACTGCTCTGTCAGCGAGTGGATATTCTTAGCACCAAACCCCACTGTTAATCAGAGTCACAAGCATGTGTGACATGACTTTGATTTCTCGTTCTGCTCCTTCAGATTTATTAAAATAAATGGCTCTGGCTTCCTTTGTCTCAAGCCAAGTCACTATCATAACATGACCGGTCAGAGGGCCAGAGGAAGGTAATGTGGAGATGGAGCGCGGCTGCAGGCTGAAGATAGATAAGGTGTACCCTGGGAAAGTGACCTACACTTCACCACACCTTAAAACTTAGTAGGATACTCATATGTGATTATTAAACATGAAGGAAAGAGAGACACTGACAGGCAGGTCTTTATATAGTTACTTCCTAAATGAGGGTTCCAGCCGTTTGGTCCTCGTGTTATCCAGATGGGATCATCAGAAAGGAATGTGAGACAGAGGATTCTATCAATCAAAATTTATTTACGTATATTGCGCTTTTCACAATGTTACATTGTTTCAAAGAACGAAAATAGAATTAGCAAAACTACAAAAATGAATTATTAAATATTAAAATATATACTAAGAGGCTGTTTACACCTGGTATTAAGATGCGTTTTTGACGATTGGATAGTTTTAGCTCGACCGCTTTCATCCAAATTCAGATGTAGCTCTCCACCTCTTTTCTTTTTGTTTTATTTTGCGAGCATGTGAAAGTTGCGTGAGCTTATTTCATAAATTGCCCTGAAATATCAGAGAAAGCTCGTACATGTACAAAACTCTGTGCAGCACGTTTACTAACAACGAAATCAGCGGTATTCTGACATAATATTAGTGGGCGTCATTTCTCCCTCTTGTGTTTAAAGGGATGGTTCACCCAAAAATGAAAATAATGTCATTAATGACTCACCCTCATGTCGTTCCAAACTCGTAAGACCTCCGTTCATCTTCAGAACACAGTTTAAGATGTTTTAGATTTAGTCTGAGATCTTGTTGACCCTCCAATGAAAAACTACGTATGGTATACTGTCCATGTCCAGAAAGGTAATAAAACATCATCAAAGTAGTCCATGTGACATCAGTGGTTCAGTTAGAATGTGTTGAAGCATCAAAAATACATTTCGGTCCAAAAATGACAACTTTATTCAGCATTGCCTTCTCTTCCGCGTCTGTTGTGAAACGCATGTGCAAGACTAAAGATGACGTGTTATCCTCAGACATGTTTGCGAAGTTTTTTTAACTTACAGCGTGCGTTTCCCTTAGACTGTAAACGAAGCCCGGGCACACAAAAAAGAAAACAAAAAAACAGCTGGGGCGCACCAGATAACAAGTCAGCAGCGTCGTACGTCATCCATGTCACTGCAGTCACGTGACTCCAGCCTCGCGCATGCACCCCACAACAGACGCAGAAGAGAAGACAACGCCGAACAAAGTTGTAATTTTTGTTCTTTTTGGACCAAAATGTATTTTCGATGCTTCAACACATTCTAACTGACCCACTGATGTCACATGGACTACTTTGATGACCTTTCTGGACATGGACAGTATACCGTACATAGATTTTCAATGAAGGGTCAACAAGCTCTCGGACTAAATACACTGAAAAAAATGATTCATTGAATTTAATCAATTTTTTTAAGGTAAGTGGTTGCAATCAATTTATTTAAGCTACAAACAAAAAAGATTAGTAACGTAAAATAAAATATAAAACTTTTGTTTAAATGTAGCTTAAATAAATTGATTGCAACCACTTACCTTAAAAAATTGATTAAATTCAATGAATCATTTTTTTCAGTGTATAAAACATCTTAAACTGTGTTCCAAAGATAAACAAAAGTCTTACGAGTTTGGAACGACATAAGGGTGAGTCATTAATGACATTATTTTAATTTTTGGGTGAACTATCCCTTTAAATCAGGAGTGGGGAACCCTGGTCCTGGAGGGCCACTGTCCTGCAGAGTTTAGTTCAAACCCTACTTAAACACACCTGAAAAATCAAATTCAAGTCTTCAGGATTACTTGGAAATGAAATTCAGGTGTGTTTGATTAGGGTTGGAACTAAACTCTGCAGGACAGTGGCCCTCCAGGACCCAGGGTTCCCCACCCCTGATTTAAATAAGACAGATCGTGAAAATCTGACTTTTTCCATGTTTAAGTGCTATAATTGAGTCCCCAGTGCTTCTATCAACCTAGAAAATGTGAAAAAGATCAACCCAGTAACTTAGTTTTGGTAAATCATTCTCTGCAAGCATGTGAATAAATAGGTCATTGAAATGTATCTCCCTTTGTGATGTCAGAAGGGGATAATGCCGCCCCTTAATCTGCACTATCCAAACACAGCACTGTCATTAAGTGCAGAGATCAAAGGACACACCCAAATGGCACATTTTGCTCAGTGGCAATTTTAACATGCACAACATAATAAATTATCTATGGATGATTTTTATGCTAGAACTTTACATATGTACTCTGGAGACACCTAAGATTTATTTGACATCTTAAAGTCTTGTGAAATGTCCCCTTTAATGAAAGCAGAGGGACTCGCCCACAGACCCTCCCCTCAAAGTAATCAGGACAGAAGTGGTCATGAATTGACATGAATGTGTCTCTTGTCCAATTGCAATCTGACCAAAACACATCTTTTCGTATAAACAGCCACAAAATTATTGTATTCTAAACAGAGATGGCAATAAAGATGTTTGTTTGAATGCGAAGGAAAGTTTCTGGTAAATGTATACCGGTTTAAAGACCTGTCAGCTCCAATATTGTGCGGCAAATCACTGATCTGGTCAAGTTACTGTTCCAAGCCCTAACATTAAAGGATTAGTCCATTTTCTTAAAAAATCCAGATAATTTACTTACCACCATGTCATCCAAAATGTTAATGTCTTTCTTTATTCAGTCGAGAAGAAATTATGTTTTTTGAGGAAAACATTCCAGGATTTTTCTCATTTTAATGGACTTTAATGGACTCCAACACTTAAAAGTTTTAATGCAGTTTAAAATTGCAGTTTCAAATGATCTCAAATGAGGCATAAGGGTCTTATCTAGCGAAACGATTGTCATTTTTGGCAAGAAAAATATGCACTTTTAAACCACAACTTCTCGTGTTCCTCCGGTCCTGTGACGCGCCAGCGCGACCTCACGTAATACGGATGACGTATCGAAACTACGCCCAAGTGTGGAGAAAGAGGACTGTTCAGTTTATTGTTTAAAATGTTCCGCAAATGTGCATTTCATTTATGTAACACGTGACCTTTCCACGGCATTATGAAATTATGTGAGGTCGCGCTGGCTCGTCACACAGCCGAAGGAAGAAGAGAAGTTGTGGTTTAAAAGTGCATATGTTTTATTTTCCTTGCCAAAAATGACAATCGTTTCGCTAGATAAGACCCATATGCCTCGTTTGGGATCGTTTAGAGTCCTTTGAAACTGCAATATTAAACTGCATTAAACCTGTTAAGTGTTGGGGTCCATTAAAGTCCATTAAAATTAGAATAATCCTGGAAGGTTTTCCTCAAAAAACATAATTCTTCTCGACTGAACAAAGAACGATATCAACATTTTGGATGGCATGGTGGTGAGTAGATTATCTGGATTTTTTTTTTAAAGAAAATGGACTAATCCTTTAAGCTGCTGTTACAGAGAATAGTGTTTTATAAAATCTAAAGGTTTATCCAAAAATACAGATTAGAGCAAAAAATACAAATATGGCGTCACAATGATAACTTCGAATTTCATTGGTTCTTTCGCATATGACAACTAGTCACAAGCCACATATAAGACAGAATAAAACATATTGATAACTCATCTCGCACTACAGCTTTTTTGTCCAATCAGTTGCTAGAATGGGAATTTCCCTCTTTCCGCAAACACATATCCTCCACATTAAACCAGCATAGCAAACTCACATAAAATAGCATCCGTGATTCTTTTTGTTCTCATTGCACACAATTCCTCAGTGCATGTGATTCTCATTCAGATGAAATCATAAAAGTATGCAACATCTAGTTTATCCAATTAATTTGGGATGTCAACTGACACCCTATGATTTGCTTTAAAACATATCAGGATTTGATCTGTCAGTGATGGTGACAAACAGTCGAGATTTGCATCCTCCATCGATCCAAATATGCAATTTGAATTATTTACACCAATTTATATTGAACATCAGTAGGCTTATTGTTTGATTTATGCACATAAAACAGTAAATATTAATGAAAGCATCTGTGCGTTATTGTATGGGCGTGAATTGTTTTCTCTCTGTGAGTGAATACGTACGTGTGTTATTGAATATTGTTAAAGTAGGGGATTCCCAAACACAGTCGTTCCATTCATCAACACAAACTTCCTTTCATCAAGCGGTCAAAAATAGCACAGTGCATGAAATGTTCATATGGACGTCTCTCTCTCTAACACACACACATACACAAACCCACATAAATACAACTAATTTAGTCCTGTTTCAAAACAACAATAAACAGCAATAATACACAGTCGCTGACCTCATTAGCACAGCCTTTGTTCATCACAGTGCGTGTATGTGTATGTGTGTGTGTGTGTCAGTGTTTGTCCTCCAGCGTACAGTAAATAGAGAAATAAAAGATGAGAGGTTCTTGTGAAGTTTTCTGCCTCCAGCCGCTGAGTCTGGAATCTTGGCCAAATTTCCGCTGTGGTGTAGGTGTGGTGCCCGACTCCTGTTCTTTCGCACAGGCGCGAGCGCTGACACAGAGACAGCGGCAGACAGCAGCGAAATGGGCGTGCCATCACACGCGGGCAGGAGGCCAGCGAGCGGCCACGCCAAACCTGGCACCTTCATAAGCGGCCTCGAGGGGCCAGGCGAGTCAAAGATCAGCTGTCCTTTCTTTTTCCTGACCCCTGCTGCTTCTTCCCTTACTATTCTCAATCTCTCTCTCTCTCTTTCTTGGTATCTCTTGATCTTATCAGGTCCCGTCATGGCGGCCAGCGTCTTTGACTTCCTGCTTCTTGAGGTGGGGTGGGGGGCAGGAGGTGGAATAGAGGAATGGTGAGACGTTCGCACACACATTTACTGTGAGAATGTCCAGGGGGATGCAGAGCAGACAGCCAGGCGAAGACCACTGTCACGTATCCAACTCTGGCCATCTAAAAAAAAAGGGAGCGACCTTCCCGTCCACGCAACATCTACCAGTAAATCACTGACACAGCAGAAGCATGCTCGAATTCCGCGATTGAAAGAACACAATGAAGCATTTGAGAAGTCGATGTAATAAGTATAAATAATGATAATGGCAAAACAGATTTCATTTATATTTTAAAAAATTCTAATATCCTATTCCTGGGCTGCCTACTGAACTTACGAAACTAAATATGCTTTACATACAAATCACATTATTATTTTTTTCTTTCTTTGCAGCTTAAACTCTTACGCCCCGCCTCGATTTATTCTTAGAGCGGAGAAATATTGATATAGTGCTCAATGGGGGGAGAAATTGGCTGAATGCAGCCATCTAAGACTGGATGAATTACTTAGGTGTGGAAATGAGGACCCACACCATTTATTTGTGGCTTTTACATAGACGTCAGTTATTTTACACACACACGTTCTCAGCTCTTTCAGGGTATATCAAGCATTTTCTTTTTAACATACGCAACATTATTGCATGGTCATTGGTTTTCATTGTTTGGATCTGTGTGTGTCCAACTGTATTTGTGTGTTAAGAGTGATGGTCTTCAACTTTCACATCCTCTGAGGTTAAACGATTGTGTTCAATGCTTGTTGACCGTGACCCTTCTCAAAAGAAGAGAGGCAGGCCGACATCCCATCTCATTAAGAGGTCGCTCGACCTGACTCACCCAATGCTGCCATTTCGTGTATTTCTATTATAGGGTGTTTCTGAAACAGACACTTTTGTGTCCTAGAGACAGGGTCACCAGTTAGCGAACCGTGGTTCGGATCTGGACCTTGGGTGACACATAAATAACCATTAAAGTATTTAATACAGGAGGAAGAAAAAGTATGTGAACCTCTTGGAATTTCATGGTTTTCTGAATGAATTTGTCATCAAATGTGATCTGATTTTCAGCTATGTGTCTAAAAATAATTACACATTTTTTTTTATTGAACATACTCATTCAATATTCAAAATGGAAGTGGAAAAAGTAAGTGAACCCTTAGAATTAATAACTGCTTGACCCCCTTGGCAGCAATAACCTCAACCAGGCGCTTCCTTTAGGTGCTGTGAATCAGTCCTGCACATTGTTGCATTGTTGAGAAATAATTTTAGCCCGTTTTTCCTGGCAGAACTGCTTTAGCTCTGTCATATTTTTTGGAAGTCTCATGTGTACAGCCCTCTACAAGTCAATTCATAGCATTGCTATTGGGTTGAGATCTGGGCACTGACTTGGCCAGATTTTGTTTTTTTGGAAGCCATTCTGTTGTGGACTTGCTACAGTGTTTTGGGTCGTTGTCCTTTTACACAGTTTCAGCTGACTTACAGACATTCTTACATTATCCTGAAGAAATGTCTGATATACTTGGGAAGTCATCTTGCTCTCAATGATTGCAAGCTGGTCAGTCTCTGATGCAGCAAAGCAGGCCCAGATCATGATGTTTCCTCTACCATACTTTACAGTTGGGATGATGTTTTCATGATGATATGCCGTGCCCTTTCTACGCCAGCGCTGTGTGTTTTTCCAAATAGTTCAATCTTAATTACATCAGTCCACAAAACATTTAGCCAATACTGCTGTGAAGTATCAATGTGCTCTTTTGCAATTCCAGGCGTGCAGCAATGTTCTTTTTAGTAGGCAGTGGCTTTCTTCGTGGTGTCCTGCCATGGATACCCTGCTTGTTCAGTGTTTTACGTATATTGTAGACTCATGAACAGAGATGTTAGCAAGTTCCAATGATGCCTTCAAATCTTTGGCTGTAATTCGGGGTTGTTTCTTCGTTGTGCTCTTGGTGTCATTTTGACTGGTCGCCCACTTCTTGGAAGAGTAGCAACAGTCCCAAAGCGTCTGTAGACTGGTGAATTTCCAAAGTTTTTTAAATAACTTTGTAACCCTTTCCAGCTTTATGTAAAGTGACAATTCTTGATTGTAGCTCCTCTGAAAGCTCTTTTTGGGGAGGAGGGGCTCACATAAGCGTGTTCTTCTTGTGCAGAGCAAACTCCAAACTTTTGAGGGGGTTTTATCAGTCAAAGTAGCTGTAGTCCTAATCTCCAAACGTATTATTTTAACCAGACTCCAGGTGTGCTAAAACCTGACTTTTTTGAGGTCATTAACTCAAGGGTTCACATACTTTTTCCACAAGATTTTTTTGGTTGTTCTCAATAAAGACAGAATTTTTTGTGTAATTATTTTTAGACACATTATGTTTGTCAATACCCTTGACTTTGAAGATCAGATCCAGCCTGGTCTCACTGTTAATACGTAGTATTTACACGTAACTTTAAAAAGCAAAAAACGTATTTTTTGTACGTTTAAATAGATGCTATGTAGACGTATTTACAACATTTAAACGTAGCATTATTACGTTTTGACAGCTAAAAACGTAAAACATTTACGTATCTTTCATTCCATAAAGACTCAAAGAGCCAATGAGCTTTTGATATCACTGCCGTAAAGCAATGTGTGGTAAAGCTTCTTGAGGCGGGATATTTGAATTCACATTAACGAACGCGCGATCTGACTTTACGGTTGCTGATGAGAACTCGAATCAAGATTGCTGGATAAAGGGCTGAATTTGGATCTGTTCCTCGCAATCGCATGAATTTTAAAGATGCGGATTACAACAAATGAATAAAAGTAACATCTTTTGTGAATGTATGTTGTATTTTGTTGTAATTATTGCTTAGTAGTAATAATAGCGTATTACATAGAAGACAGCAGGAGAAAACACGTTTTTGTGTATCATGGCAAACAAACTAAATATAAATACAGAAATGTTATTCATTTTTAAGTTTTAAAATGTTAAATATTGTGAAATTCTTTGAATATCATAATCATTTCATTAGATAAATGGGTAAACTGTCTTAAATAAATAAGTCTGAAAATATGACTGATAAGATGTCATTATGAGTAAGAAACGGCAATGCCGATTTAATATTTATGAATAGGAGTAACTTACGTACAAATTTGTATGTTTGTAAAGGATATTGTACGTTTCAGTGTGATTTAAACGTAAGTAAATGCACGTATTGTACAACCACACTGAAACGTAAAAATACACACGTATTCTCATGAGATCACGTTGTCAGATCACATTTTATGACAAATTTATTCAGAAAACTATGAAATTCCAAAAGGTTCACATAATTTTTCTTGCTACCGTATTTTCTGCAGTTACAATGAGCAGTGTGTCAATTCAAATTAATTGAGCATTCTGTTGTTGCATTTAATGGTGATACTTTATCGCTATAGCTTCTAATATTTTGATCTAAAGCCAAACGCCCTAGACAAAGTATTATTTTAATAACAGTAGTGTACTGTAAACACGGTGAGCAACTACATCATATATTAATACATGCTACAACACAACAGAAAACTGAAATGACGCAAGGTAAATGTATTTTTATCTGTTTGTTTGATGTTAGTATAGTCATATTTTTTATAATAAAATGATCCAAAGACATTACTTGAAGCCCTTAAAACCATTTTTTCTTACTTTCAAGACCTCCTATGTGCCATAAATAGTTGTATATGAATGTAATAATGATGGCTAATGAAAAAACATCTAATTAGACTTTTAAGATTTCCAATTTTTTTACAAAATATAGAAACTGACCTTCAGTTGTGATATAAATCTAGCCAGTTTGTGTACTTGTGTTGTACTGTATTTATATGAAATGTGTAAAGAAGTCTCCATATATTTTATGTTCTTTTTTTCGAATCAAGCTGCAATTACGTCAAATTATTTTTTGGTCAACATGTGTAAAACTTATTTATTTGTGTATTTATGAATTATAAAATGCATGAATTAAGCCTTAAATGAGCCTTTCACCCATAAAAACATTAATATTTCTTGAAAGTGTGTCATATTTGTAGTTGAAATGTAACATACATTTCGAATTTGGTGCCTATTTGACGGAGAAAAGGGGTGTTTGTAGTATCACCCCCTCAACAAAGATATTGGACTTCCTGCTTTCAATGATGCAAAATGATGATGAAGGAAGTGCAAAACTGAAATCTGTATTTCTCCTGTCTCAGCGGCAACTGAGGAAATGATGCACGACCATTCAAAAACATGACTGGGGTTCTAACTATACAAAGCTTAATGCAAATGAGTGAAGTGTCCCTAGACTATAAAGACTATAGTTCACCCAAAAATTTAAAATAGCCCATGAGCCCAAAACGCATATTTTACTCACCCTCGAGCCATCCTAGATGTATATGACTTTCTTCGCTCAGCCGAACACAGTCAGTTATATTAAATATTATAAAACGGCTCATTCTGGTTATTCATTCTGATTGGTTGAAACGCGTTCTAAGCCGTGATAAAATACCCCGGTAAACCCACGGTTCAGACCGCATCACAAGTATCACTGCGCCACTGTTGCTGTGTACTGATTTATGAAAACAAACACCACAGTCTTTAACACCTTTGCACAATTATGGCGATTTCCAGATAAATGTCAATAAATATTGTTGAGTCATCTCGTCAATAAAGAGAAAACGTTCTCTGAGTTGTTTTTGTCTTAAATTGATATTTCCGCTATTATCCACTAGATGGCAATCTTACCCAACTTAAACACTGACGCATTCACTCAACACAACAACGTTGTGGTGGATTTAGCGTGACGTGTGAGTTTTGATCAGGATCGGAATCTGATCTCTTACAAAAGTTCTTCACAAAAATGGAATTATCTCCGCTTTTAGCTGAAAATTTGAGAGGTGATAACTGATAAGAGAACAAATGAAGGTAGGATGAAACGGTTTTTTTTGTTGTTGTTGGAAAGCGGATGGACTGTTCTTTCATTTGATATTTTATGTTTATTTAAAGAAGATAATTTTTCTGTAACCCATTAAACTAAAACTGGGTGGCAATTTAAAAAAACCGCTGACGGGGAAAGAGTTAAGCATGCTTCCAAGCATATTTGATCATCACTTCAACAGTTGCACGATATAAATGTTAATGTATATTTTTAGATGAATGTTGATATAAATCCACAGTCTTAAATCATATTTTCATTGTATCTTTGCTGCGTCTCCGCTTCGCGTCGTGCCTAACAACGCCCCTTAGCTGTTATAAAATGAACTGGTAACCCACTGCTTCTTGGGGTTTATTGCTTTAATATCCTGGCTCTTTTCCAGCCTGATCTCGTGTATATTTTACGAGTTGACTAATTTGTATGAATTTGTACAAAGTAAATTGTATAAAAACTTTTTAATTATCGTAAAAAACAATAATAAAACCCCACCTCTAACCCCAGTGTCACAGGGGTGAAAGCAAATGTAAGAATATAGTCATACGAATTAATATAAATTAGCCAACTCATAAAATGCGTATGAATGAGAGTGCCATGAGAACTTTATAATGGCATTGGATGGGGCCCTATTATTAAAACTCCAAAAAGCGCATCTCAGCCTTCCACCTGACCTCAATTGTCCCATACAGCCATAGTTATAAAATTTGAAATATATATATAACTGTGGGGCGGTTTCCCGTAAAGGGTTTATCCTAGTCAAAAATTAAAATGCATGTTTAAGCTGTCTTAGTTTGAAAACACTTTGTACATATCTTAACATATATCAGTGCTATTGTTTTGTCTCAAGATGCAAATCAGTATTGTTTTTTTTTGCTTTTGTAGGTTTACATTAATGTCCTAATATAACTAATAGCCTAGTCCTGGATTTATCTAAACCCTGTCTCCTGTATGGATTAGTTTTTGATGGATGGATGGATGCACTTTTTGGTGCTTTAAAAATGGGGCACTATGCAATGCCATTATAAAGCTGAAAAGAGCCAGGATATGATTTAATATAAGCTCGACAGTGTTTGGCTGAAAATTAAAATTATAAACACATAGGATGGCTTAAGTGTAAGTAAGTGTAAAATATGGGCTTATTTTCTTTTTTGTGCAAACTATTCCTTTAAGAGAAAATTATAGAAAATGTTCTGCTCCCTCACACCTATTTATATAAACTCCCTTTTTACTTACATGTTAATGAAGTTAATAAAACTCATTGCTAAGTGTGAATTTAATCCCAGCTGTTTAATGATCCACCTCCTCCCAATGCAACAGGAGTAAATAAATGCTGTGGTTACCCTGCACATGACCAGGACTTCAGCTCATTAGACTATAAAACTAATCTTTAGATTAGCAATAAAAATGCTTTAGTTTATGTACTGTATTTGGCAGACACTTTTACATACACACCTCTTTGGTCACACTTCAAATTATTCTATGCTCTTACATAAGATAAGATGTATACCGTGTTGTTACTGTAAATTGAATACAGAATAGACTATATTTAAAGAATTTGCATGTAAATACATTCTTGACCCTATCCCAAAACCCAACCCTAACCCTAGCCTGACAACACAGTATATTAGATGCATTTTTCTTGTAAGTACACGTCAATGTTTTTGGTGTTTGTTCTCTGGAAATCAAACCCATGACCCCTCTGTTAGGGCAGATGTTTGCACACAGAGATGCATGCTGGCTCACGCTGAACCTATATGAGTTAAACATTATATATTATATTTTTATAATAATACACTACAGTTTTGTCTATAAATAACTAACATATAACATTAAAACTTTGTTTGTGTGTGTGTGGCATGTCTGTACATTTGTGTTTCTTGTTACAAGTTGTTAACGGCTTTCTTTGTGGTCTTAACTCTCAATACAACCCTCAAATCAGGGTTTCTGTTATGTGTGTGCGCGTTTTCTGATTTAGTGTATGTGCCCTATATGTGTGTGTGTGTGTGTGTGTGCAGGCCTGAAACAATGGCACGCTCAGATTACATCGTTCTGTGTGTGGAGGGGGCATTGTGGGGAGAGGCTGAACTCCCACTGGCCGCCCCTCCCGCCTCTTCTGTCCAAGCTGAAGCTCTGATTGGTTTAAGCCATGTATATATTTACAGCATGAGTTCATCAAAACTCACAACAACTTTAAAACTCAGCACAAGAGCCGTCTGCTCAGTCCGCTCAGGAGTTACAAAACACAAACATCTGTGGGATTTTATACTTCTGAAACCTCAGCAGCTCTTCTTTTTTTGTGTTTCGTGTCATTTGTGTCACTGGTTAGCCAGTATTTAAAGTTACTACCGAAAGACTAACAAAAGGTGACCAGTTCTACTATTCCTGCTGCTTTAACAGCGTGCTTTAACTGTGGTGGTCTCGTTGGAATGAATATATCTGAGTCTAGTTGTTGTCAAGAGTCCAGTTCTCAGCCCAGCCAGGTTGTGGAGCGTGGAACATGGGGTGCACCGTCCTGCACTCCGGGCCCTGACAGGGGACATGGTTTTAACCACAGCCGGACCACAGAACTGATGCCGGTGCCCGGCTCCAAAACGCGGACCGGATCCCGAACCACGAGCAGTGGAGGAGCCACAGAGACCAGGGCGGGAAGCCCAGACTCAACCCGGCCCGGTGCTCTGACCCTGGGCTCCGTCGAGGGAAAATCTGATTCGCGGATCAGGAGGCCGATGAACGCTTTCATGGTGTGGGCGAAAGATGAGCGCAAACGTCTGGCCCTGCAGAATCCGGACCTGCATAATGCTGTACTCAGTAAGATGCTCGGTCAGTCTGTTGCTGTAGTTCACTGATGGGGGGTCATTGTAGTAAATCACCTTGTGACATGACTGAAAACCAGGAGAGGTTTACATTTGGGTTAAGTGGTTTGATGCTGCGTGATATTTTACACCAAGTGCTTTAAAAAGCACAACTGTGTGCGCTTTATAATTTATTCAAAAGACTGCTAATGTGATCAAGAGCACTGTAGGATGAAATCATTGCTTGAAGTCTTGAAGATCCATACCAAAGTATCTTAGTACTAATAAATTACTGTAGCACTGTGCCAAACAATTACCACACTGGCTGTAAAATAAATATTTTTGCATATAAATTGAATCAACTTGGGGATTTTATAAAATAAAGTTTACATAACTAAAGCAAATTCAACTTGATTTAATTACAAGTTAGAGCAACTCATCACTTGCCAAGATATTTGAAACGATTTTTTTCACAATGCATTTGCACTAATTCAGAATAAAAGCAATTAAAAGTAAATGCTCATAATTAATGTTCAAAGTGAAAAAAACATAATATTTTATTATTCTATTTTTATTTTGTTCAAATGATGTTGGCTTTGCTTAAAAAATCAGCCCATTTCCCATCCCGCTGTTTCTGTATAATCAGACTGTTTTGTTTTCATTTAAACTAACAAACTAAATTTGTTTATTGCCATGCATACAAACACAAACACTTACACATGGCAGTCTATTATTGTAATCGTCAAAATTGTCAATTCATCTCATGCAGGTCCAAATTATAGATGAGAAAATGCCAGTTTTGGCAGGCGTGATGGAAGTAATTCGAAAAGTTGCACAATATTTGTGTTTCGCTCTTTCTGGGGGAGACAAATCTGATGTCCTCAGTTTTTTCCTATTGTTTTTAAGATACATCGAATGCCCTGTTACTAACACGGCCAAAGCAGACACATAAGCTTCTGATTGTCTGTAACCAGTGACCCATCAATAATCCAAAAACTGCAAACCCTGTCTATTCAGCAGCAATGTCCAGGTCACACGCACCTCTAGTTAGTTCATCTGTGACAAAAGCACAATGAGCAATGGGCAAAAATACATTTAAAGAAAAGATAAACTTGATCACCATAACGAATAACAAATTGGGGAGCGTTAGTGTTTTGTCTAGTGATAGATAGATAGATAGATAGATAGATAGATAGATAGATAGATAGATAGATAGATAGATAGATAGATAGATAGATAGATAGATAGATAGATAGATAGATAGATAGATAGATAGATAGATAGATCTAAATTTCTGCCTGAATAATAGTTTGTTAAATAAATACAAACATACACATAATATGCTTTCTATCATATATTATACATACATTGTAAAAAAGATTTGTTTAAATAAGTAAGTTACCTGGTTGCATTAACATTTTAAGTTCATTCAACTTAAAATAGTTAACTAAAAAGTGTGCAAAAATAGTTGTGTCAACTAATATTAAAGTTTAAGGCAACCAGGTACTTTTTTTACAATGTACATCTAATTTTCCCGATTTCAGAATAATCCAAATTATGTTGAATAATAAATCAAACGTTTTTGATGCTTTGGGATATGAAATACTAAATAAGTATAAATTATGTGAATATACTACACAAAGTACTAAAAATAATGTCATTTTTGCTTTCAGGTCAGTCCTGGAAGGCTCTGAACACACAAGACAAGCGTCCATTCGTTGAGGAAGCTGAAAGACTCCGACTGCAGCACCTCCAGGATCACCCAAACTATAAATACCGCCCTCGCCGTAAGAAACAGCCCAAGAAAATGAAACGCGTGGAACCAGGCCTGCTCCTTCAAGGCCTGGCCCACGGCATGGCCGGAGGTCCCGGACCTGGCGACTCCTATTCCCCGCATCGCCACGCCCATCACCTGTTGCCTCCTCTCGGACACTTCAGAGACCTCCACCCGTCTCCAGAGCTGGAGAGTTACGGCCTCCCCACGCCGGAGATGTCCCCGTTAGACGTGTTGGAAGAAGGAGGTGGCGATTCTGTGTTCTTCCCACCTCACATGCAGGAAGACGTGGCTTTGACTTCATGGATAAACTACCACCACCCCCAACACCCAAACCCCAGTCACCATGGAGGCCACCACCCTCATCACAATTCCCATAACCTCCAACATTCCCACTCACATCTTAACCAGAAGTCTCAGCTCGCCTGCCTTCCGATGCAGGAGAAATGCCTGGAGTCTACAAACCTGAATGCTCTCTATCCTCCCCAGCCCAACATGAGCCTCCCAGAACCATCCAAGGCTCTTCATGCCCCCAGCACTCCCACAGGTTATTACGGTCAGATATACGGGAGCAGTCAACCCCAGCCTGCATTTACATCTCACCTGGGCCAACTGTCTCCACCACCGGAGACCCCCGCCACAACGTCCGTCCCCTCGGTCGCTCAGGCCCCTCCATCATCTCTGGACACGTTAGACCACCTAGGACCCTCAGCGGAGTTCTGGGGCGAAATGGACAGGATTGAATTTGACCAATACCTGAATGCAAGCAGGACACGATTGAGCAGAAACGCTCCATGTGAGGAGAGCAGCGCTTTGATATCGGCCCTCTCGGACGCGAGCAGCGCCGTCTACTACAGCACGTGCATTACTGGATAAAACCGAGCGTCTGGCGCACACATGTACTTCTGATTCATTTCACTCATGTTATTTGATTCATTGTTCAGGGAGTCGTTTAGCTGGTGTTGTTTTAAATAAAGGTGGTTGCTGAACTCCATACGTGTCAAGGATGGTTCTCATTGTATAGACTGCACAAAAAAGCGTATTTCACAGCATGACTGGTCATTTCTAGACTCGATAACCTGTACTTTCTGAGGCTGTGGTCAATTTAAACCGATCATTTGCTGACTCCATACAGCTACTGTATTCTTACGGTCTCAAGTGAGGGTACTAGGAGGTGGAAGTCAAGAATGTGAATATTTTCATATATACACATATATAAAAAGCTTTAAGGTGCTTTTTATATTTGTTTATTTTTATAGACATTTTATATAAGGTTGGATTGAAATCGTATGCACTGGGTAGAGGACAACCACTCTAAGCTCTTTTGTACTGCACTTATCTTTCTCATTTCTTCAATTCCATTCAAAAACCATCTAAAAATATTGATCATTTACAAAGTATGATTTATATTGCAAATTCTCCCTCCCGTATGACTGAATTCGGCATTTCATGTATACATTTATTTTGTAATACTCACAGCTCATGAGAAACACAGCTCGGCAATAACTCCTGGTCTCCCTTTTGGTAATAATTATCTTCAAATAAAAAGAGTTTGCAATGAAAAAACAATGTCTCTGAGCTATTAAATCAACACGATTAAATTGAAAACACACAGTTGTACATAGTATTTCACCGAAAGACTTTCCCAAACCACAGCGCGCATGTGTTTTTCTAGATTCTCCTTTTGCTACAGTTTTTATAGTTTGTATTTCACATCAAATGTATCAATGAATATTTTGCTAAATAAAGTTGTCACTTAATATTGGGTATTTGTCCGAATTATTTAGTACAATTGAGGATTCATGCAAAGCTGCATTTCTTGTTTTCTTATGAAATACGCAAGCGAGAGCGAGATCAGGGCCACAATGTTTAAGTTGTAATTCAGTCTTGTCTCTCCGATTCCCTCCTCTAAAATTTTTGATCAGCCACAAAATGAGCTTGGCTCTTTAAGCTATTTTTTCCCCTAAAACCACGAACAAAAAGAAAACATTTCAGCTGAGGAGAACAAAACTGAAGCTGTCTACTCCTATGTCTTTATACGCAGAGAGTCAGCTCTGAGATTAAAGAAATGCTCCCTTATGTTGATTCACTCAGCACTGGAGGACAAAAAGATCGACGTATGTGTTTCAAAAAGGAAAGCGGCCTTTCCAAATCATTTACATTTCGGGCACAACTCCCAGTGTGTGTGATACCTCATACCGAATGCTACACATTTCATGTGTTCTTTTCCTCAAATATACACCCGTGTCACGCTGGTTATATTTGGATGTCGGTTCTGTCCACTGATTTTTCTGCCAAGACTTTAAGTGGACTCGGTTAGGTACTGCAGGGGTCGGCCGCCGTGCGGTAAAATTTCATCCCGCCAATTAATTAGCCATAAAATTAGGAGGAATGTCAAAACAGAGGAAGATCCTGGGGAAACTGGGGATGTTGGGATAGCTGGAATCTGTGTGTTTGAGAATATGTGTGTGTGTGTTGCAGCAGGAAGGATGTGTTTGAGGGAAGAGAAACGTTTTTTTTCTGTCCTGACCAGTTCCCTAAATGGAAAGAACAACAGACCAATCATGCAGGTCCAGTCATTCTTAAGTCCCATCTGCAGGTCAGCAAAACTGCACCACGTACGCTTACAACAGCATATTGAGTTTTCTCATGACATTCGCCATCAGAAGACACTATACTGCCTTTATTTTATTCAGTCCCAAAAATACACTAACGCACTAACTCGACTGAAATATTTCTCGTGATTTTAAAAATGTGACTTTTGTACACCAAAATATAATTGTGCCAACATATTCGTTTCTATCATTTTAAGAAAAACTGGACTGAAAGTTGGACTGAATAATGAAAAAGCAAAAGAGCTCAATATGTGAACTTCTACGTTTTAAAAGCATCTCAGGCTGAGATGTCAAAAAGCCGCTTGATAAAATGACAAGAGTGCAATTTTGCAAATTGTAGTCAAATGTCACCACACTGAAAAGTCTTAAATATAACAGTTTTGATTTATTTTGGATGCTTTTAGTCGCAAAACAATTCCCATATTCGTCTAGTTTACTGTTATTCTGCACTGTCTCAAAAAGTACACTGTTGCACCTAAAGAGGCCAAATTAGTACTTCATATTGGTATCACATAGTACATTTCAGTACCTAAAGTAAATATTGGTACCAAATGTATACATATTTGTATACATAATTGGTACATATTAGTAGGTCTATAACGATTTATTGTGCAAATGCGCGTTTTCTCAATGAATGAATTTGAATGAATTACGGTGAAATGCCGCCACATCCAAAAGCCAGGGGGCGCACTCGTGCAGAAACGCCACTTGTGCCAAAGAAGAAGTAGCGTTACAAACCCTATTCCAGGAAAAGTCTACAGGAATATGTATATCGCTGTTCTTCAAATTGTTTCAGGTATTTTCATGATAATAAAGAATATTTTGAATGATTTTGCTTTTTTAAATGCACGTTATAAACGACTCAGACTCATAATGATTTTAGATTAATAACGGACTTCTTACTGACCAAAACGCCATAGTACACGCACAAGCTGCGCATGAAACCCAGAATCGCGATGCAGATTCGATTTTAGACAGGTCTTTTTATTGGGACACGCGATATATCGTTAAAGCCCCACATATTAGTGATGCGCGGGTTGATCCAAAATGAGCAGGTGCCTGTGGTTACCCGCGGTTACAAGTCATCGAAAAATATTTTTAATGATATTCGGGTCGCGGTCGGTCAGGTCGTTTGAAATAAAGATGCCAATTACCTATTTTGAACAATTACTACTTTTAAAAAATGTGGGCCAAGAAGCTGGTTGGGTACAATAAATTTATTTATTTATTTATTTATTTATTTATTTATTTATTTATTTATTTATTTATTTATCTATTTATTTATTTATTTATTTATTTATTTGTTTTTGCGGTCTGAGTTGGGGGTTGTTTATACATTGACCCGCACATCACTGGTACATAGTAAGGTCTTTTGAAATGGTACTGCCCCTGTGACACTTTGGGACCATTTCTTCTGACAGTGTACAATGTGGAAAAATATAAATAAAGAATGAGTAAGTGTTTTTAAACAGCAGTGTATTTCTGCAATATTTGTGTATTTGTTTGATAGAAAGAGAGTCGTAAAGCTTTGTTTGTGGTTGTGTGTGTTCAATTTAGCAGTTTAGGGTTTATGGCACATCTGTGGCTTCATGAAGACATTAGAGAGGTTTTCATGACAACCCCTGGTGATTCTTTCAAATAAAACTGATTATAAAACTTGAATTTTTGGACGATCAAATCATCAAAACTATCACACATCTCACACAGCATTGCAGACTAAGAGTCTCTGACTTTTAAACATGCTAAAAAGACATTATTTTGTGTATTTGATGTGATACAATGTGTTTACGTGATTTATGGTTAAAAAGACACATTATTTTCCACATACAGTACATTTCTTAGCTCCAGATTTTACACTCTTTACGTACGCTAATCTGTACGTTGTGATTGGTCTGAATACCTCTGACGTCAGCCAGAAATGTGAAGCTCCTTACCATGTTTGAAAGATTCGTTCACAATGCAATGCTAACAGGAGTTAACTTACAGGCTGTGAGTCGGAAGCGGAAGGAATTATGATAATGTTGTCTTGTCTACAATTCGTGTGTTTGTTGTAGTCCAAGAAAAGAGATTTACGTTGGAAATAATAACTCGCGTCATCGCTTACCTTGGGGTTTGTACCTTTTGCATATCATTAACATGTACTAATACACACTTACACACCAAAGGAAATGTAAAATTTGTCATAATGGGTAAATATTGGACAGAACACACCGCTGGGTTAAAAATAACCTAAAGCTGGGTTGTTTAAATCTAACTGCTGGGTTATTACAATCCATGGTTGGGTAACTGTTTTAGGCCAAAAATAAAGTGAATCCAAACTGTGATTTTAAATTTTTGAATGGCACTGTGGCAAGAGATCGATAATCAAATGGTTGTCTCTGATAAAGGGAAAAACTGTGTGATCCAAACGTCTATATAATGAGATACAATTGCCCATCTCCCTTCAGAGTTCCCACATCAAAGAACCCTTTTCACATAGAGATTAGGGAAAATACATGGAACTGCGCCCGGGATTTGTCCGGGGATTGTTTGATTTTGGTTCATTCACATTGCCAATGATTTTCCAGAATCTGTCTGTTCATTCACACACACATGCCATAAAGATTCTGTAAAGACATGTGACGCATTTAACGTCTTGCACTTGTTATAGATTTTTTTCCGAAGAGTCTGAAGTTCGCTAATTATTCTTGATTTGTCTCTCGACAAACCATGCACGTGCATTTTTGTTTATTATAAGATCATAAAGGAGCATTCAAGCATATACGGCCCCTCACGGCATTGTTTCTGCTTTTTGTTTACACAGGACGTTTCCGTAAATGTTACGGCAATGTTACTAGGTCCGCTTTACGGAAGCAGTCCCAGAACATTTTCGGGACATGTTTGTGTTCACACAGAAGCCTCTTCACACAGAATGCCAATTTTACATAAATTTTCTGGGAAAAAAGTGCTGCGTGAATGAGGTTTAGGGCATATGCTGAGAATGAATCCACCAAAAGTTTTAGGCACGCTAAAGACATTCGGCTGATGATAGTTTACTTGGAAAATGTTGTAAATGATGTTCAATTTCTTGTATATATCAATCAGTTCACTTAATATATATCAATATATCATATTTTTACTCAAAAAAACAACACTAATGGACCAAGGACCACAGTGCATATTTTTGACATTAGGAACACACTAGCAAATTGTCATTTAAGTCTCGAAGCCAACGAATGTTACAATATCTGACTTGTCTTTGTGTAGATTGTTTGCGTGTGTTTTTTATTTGCGCACATGGGTGTGTTAGTCTTTTAGTTTGTCAGTAATGAGAAGGCAAAAGGATCTTTGTTTTAGAAAAAGCTTTTTATTATTGCAGCTGAGAAGCACACGTGTGTGTGTGTGTTTGTTCACACACTTGCTTCAGCTTTTCCATCAGGCCAAAGTACGGACTCTCCCCAAAACCCCGTCCAGCGAACTTACCGCATGATGTCATCTGTTTATTTTCTGTTTCTTTCCTCCCTCCTTCTTATCAGGAAGCGTGGCCCCCTACTCTTCCCTTCTTGGACAGGAAGTAGCTCTGCCTCCTCTTCCTGTAAAAGCAGCAGGACGAAGGAACATGCGTAAACCAATAAACACGCATGTGCCGGTTAACATGTAAAAAACACTGTTTTCTATTATGGTGCACGATGGTCTGCTGGTCAATTTAAAGGTCAAGCTGATCTCATACACCGGGATCTGCTGCATTTATACAACTGAAGAAAATCGGAAACATCTTGAGATCATTGTGAGCCGTGACTTGGCCTAGCAAGCCAGTTTAGCGCTTACATTATGTAAAATATCATGGGAACTTTCTGCATATAACAGAAATGAACAGCAGAATATTATTTTAGAGGCAGCGCTGGAAAACACAGCTGCTGGTTGCTGGTTCCTGAGTTCTCGCATCTAATCTTTATTGTTGTACCAGTGTGTAAGTCTCCTCTGACTTTCCCTTTCCTGAGCTGTCAGCGTTATTTACGATCAGAGCCGCACACAGGCCTGGTGGTTTGGTGGCCTTGGGTTTGCATGACCTGTGGATTGTGGGTTCAAACCTCGGACAGGACAGTAACCATGACCCAACCGAATGGACGCATGCCATCCCTCACCGAGCTGCAGACGCAGGTTGCGACTAGTTCTGGAAAATTATCTTTCTGCGTTATATGATTATGTTACAACTGAGAACATTGACACTTGTAATACGTGGACATCATATTTTTGGTTGTTTGCACCATAATACTTAATTCTGTGTAACTGGAACCTGTTGTACACAAACTTGGGCACTTACACTGCTTCATGTTCAAAGAAACATTTTTTTTTATTATATTTATTGGGTCTTCCTTACCCCAAAATAGCTGGAAGATATCTGAAAAAAAGAAAACCAAAGCTCAGATCTTAAGAGGTTAAAAAATTGTGGCAGCCTGAATCAACGTTTGTGAGCGGAGTGAATTGTCAGCAAAAATATTAGTTCTAAATTTGGCATTTGTCTGTTTTTGCTCATTTGTGCTTTATAGTTATTTGCAATTTTACATTCATTTTGATTAAAATTTACATTTTATACATTTTTGAATACTTTTTTTTTTAAATCAGTGCATACACTGTCAGAAAAAAAATCACAAAATGTATCTTGTATATCATGGGGTCGTTCCTTTTTGCACCTTCATGGGTATACAACACAACTTTTTTGAGTACAGTATTCTTCCAGCTATTTTGGGGTTAGGAAGAACCAATAAATATAATAACAAATATTTTTCTTGTACCCAACAACATTATGCTCCAACACTATATTTCATCACATATATATATATATATATATATATATATATATATATATATATATATATATATATATATATATATATATATATATATATATATATATATATGTAGTTGATTGTGGTGCCATCAAATGTACTAACTCCATATAAAAAAATAAAGCTTTAAACTGCTACAGTAATGGTGATTTGACGCTTCGTCAAATCTCCGGAAGAAAAATGCACGACTACATATTCTGAACGTTCTGAATGGAGGCAGGTCTTGATGCGAGATGATTGACAGTAGATGATATCGTTCTTTGATTGACAGCTGCACAGCTGCTTTGCTCGTGTTCATAACAATAACATATTTACTTTTTACGTAATATGTTTAACATAGTTACACAAAACAAGCAACATCTAAGCCAAATGATGTTTTAGATATTTTGATTATTTTACGTTAACTGAGTCCACTGAAAAACTGGGCTGAAAATAGTACTCAAAATCTTCCTGACGAAAGTGCTGGCTGCATATTTTAATTTTCAAGTAATCTGTTAGTGGTGTGTCAACTGAGGGTCACGTTGATGTAAACAATAAAAACTAACTCCCGGTGGAGTGAATTTGTTGTCCTTACATCCACATACTGCACAGGTAGTCATCTTTTATCAAGGGTTTTGGTGATTTCCCCTTCAGAGATGGTTGGGTTCATCTTCCGGCTAACTTCAAGTTGACTTGAGTTGATTTGAGAGCAGGTTTAGCGGTAAAAAAAGCTATTAGGCTTGTTCGACTTCATGCGGCGCCACAAGAATCGACAGCCAGATGACGTCAAAGTACCGCGAGAGAGATTCACGAAATCATACCGAGGACTTTGCTTTTAAATCGCTCTTGCGGTACTTTGACATCATCCGGCTACCAGTTCTTGTGGCGCCGCATGAAGTAGAACAAGCCTAACGCCCCATTCACCCTACAGTCACATTAGCTACAAAAGTGAACGACACCGAGCGACACGCACTCGCTTGATGGGCGTTCCTTGGCTAGTTTCTAAAAGCGTTATCAAAAGTCACTTTAGAGGTATTGTTAAGTTACAAGAACGGTGTTTTTGGATTTAAAAGTATTTATCTCTCGATAAAAGTAACAAAATATATGAGATAAAATGCCAAACTTATCAGATATATACATAAATACGCATTTTCCGGCATCTTGAATTATTTTTTCAGACTCGACCACAGACCTACGTCACGCTGCTCCTTCACTCCGATTGGCAGTCGCTTTGTCGCATCGCTCAGCATTTGCATAAAATAGCCTGCTTGTCTATTTTGGCCCCGCCTTGCTCGCGCAGCGACGAGCTTGTCGCTTGTCGCTGGCAAACGGCCACTTCCATTGAAAATGAATGGTAGCCTGTCACTCTGTCTCTGTCGCTTGTAGCTAATGTGACTTCATTTCAATTGAAACCTGGTGACTTCCGGCGACACAAGCGAAAGTGACCGTTGGCGACCGTATGGGCGTTTCCAGCGACGAGAGAAAGTTAAGAAAAGTTTAACTTTATGCAAATGTTGAGCGAATTTCGGGAGCGACTAACAATAAGAACGAAGAAGTAGAGTTCACTTCATCCATCTCTCTTCAGTTACTGGAGTGGATGGTACTCATTTGTTTATGACAAGCAGATTTAGAAACGCCTCATTGAAATAGACGAGCGACACACAGCGATATCATCGCTGGCTGTCTGAACGAGGGGTAAAGGCTGCATCGATTTGTGGTTAGTGGGTGGAGCTAATGACTCAGTTTTACGCAGTGCATTCTGGTTAATTGAGTCAAATACCGTTATGAAATTTTCGCTTCAACACACTATCAAAATGCAAAATAGAAATAAATTACCCCTAATAACAGGCTAAAATCTCTAGGGTTCGATTCCGCTTTAAGATACTGTACCCCCAAAGTACAACATTGTATGTTTTGCATACCCGTAAAGGTAAAAAACGGAAACTTATAGGGTACCACCCCAGTGACGGAAAAGGTACAGTTTGTACTTTTATCTATAAGTGCATACACTGAGCTACGCGCTGTGACTTCTACTGTATGCACTACCTGTATGGGTTCAGATCAATGCTAAGAAATCTCACATTTTCACACACATGTCCACCTGACTGCATTTGTGCACTAATTGTTAAACTAGCAGTCATGTTATTTTAGGACAAACAGGAAAAGTTCAGATTTGTTTGGGGTCAAAGCGTTTTGCATTTTCCATAACAACGTCATAATTGACAGTGCAGCGTCTGTGAGACGGGCGGCTGACCCGGAGTGACGCCTTGCTAAAGATCGGGGAGTGATCCAGCAGACTAAAACAGCCCTCATAAACGCTAAGTTCTTTTTTTGGGGGGGTTGTTTTGGGTGTTTTTGATGTTTCGAGGTTATTTTTTCCTTTCACACAATTCCCCTTCTCAGGTTTCTATTTTCCCTTTTACAAACATATCATTGTGAGTCTTGCACAGTCAACCAGGACTTGGCCCATGTGTGTGTAGAGGTTTTAAGGGCAGCGTCTCCATTCGGGCTTTAACGGAGTAATTTCAATTGTTGACTCACTGAGACAGGCCAGTAGATCCCACACATATACACACACAGTCTCCCATCCCTTTCCCAGGACCCACAGTTTCTTAACCCGCTGGTGCCTGGCGGCCGTTGTGTAACATCCACCCAGACTCTCTGTGTTGTTTTATTCCTGTATTCCTTGTGCTGCCTGTTATTTGCCATCCGTATAATTATAAAACACAACTCTGTGCCCTTGATGAGTGTTTGAGATGTGAAGACACTAGCACTTACTCGCTGATTTATCTTCGCTGTGTTAAATGGCTGTTTCCGTAGAGATGTGACGGGGCTCGGCAAACTGAGGACAAACCTCTTTTTTCGTTTGCATTAAGTGGTTTTGTCTGCGAGGGGAAAAAGACAGTGAAACCACAAGTGTGTGGTGAACGGCAGTGAGCCAGAGGGGAGGGGGGGTGAAGAAAAAATGAAAGAACGAAAGAAAGAATATGAGAACAATTACAAGGCTGAACGATTGGGAAAAAAAGAAAATGGATTTTATAAGAACTTTAGCTTTTATCTTTTCATTCCTCAAATAACTAAACAAAACACACTCCAAGTAGCTACATAGCTTCACAAAGCTTGCTTGCTTATTTCATATTTTATTGTTTAATATAAAAGTTTGTCTGTGTATATGACACTTATTCACTCTTCATCGGTCCCAAAAAGTGTCTGGAAAGTTCCGCCTAGAAGTACAGCGTTATGAGAGATGTTTGCGTCGCTTGCAACCACCCACTTGTCGGCACATCAAAAAGTGCAAGCGTTTCTGATGGAGAGCCAAATGTTTCCTATTCCGTTTTTTACAGTCTTCTGCTGCTCTCTTTGACCAGAGCATTGACAAACACTGCTGTGATCCCCTTTACAGTGTTTGAAATGTGAATTTTCCACAATTCGTTTAGATATTCTGCTTACGATCGATCTTCCACTTTCAATTTTTGTCACAACTCACAAGTCAAACACTGTGTTGAGTTATTTTACATATTTGGCAGATGTTGTAATCCGAAGTGACTCACAGTTCATTCAATATTTAATTCATTTCACATATTTTGTCAGTTTGTGTTTTGGTTGGGAATATAACTCATGACCCTAACGTTGTTAGCGCAATGTTGTGTGAGATGAGCTACAGGAACACAACTCACCCACTTGGACGCCACCATTTTTTGGTCTCATCTGAATAAAATTGAACTTGAAAATCCTTGCTGCGAGTCTTATGGTTAGCTGGTTTTAAACAACAGCTAAGCCAAGTGGCTGACAAGTTCATTTGTTCATATAATGAACGGATGGATGGTAATAAGATAAACAACTTAATTATATTATAATTAAGTCAATTCATAATACTTTTTAAAGTTTTGACTTGTGATCAGTTGACACAACTTAGAAAAACAAGTTGCAATTGTTTAGCTTAATTTGTAAAATAAAAATAAAAATATATGTTGATGTGATATAATTTTTAACATTTTCTATTCATTTTAAAAGTAGTAGTAGTTGATTCAACTTAAAGGGGTCATATTATGAATTTTTTAAAAGATGTAAAATAAGTATTTGGTGTCCCCAGAGTGCGTATGTGAAGTGTTAGCGCAAAATACTTCACAGATAATTCATTATAAGGTTTAAATTGCTACTTTGTAAGCCTGAGCAAATATGTGCCATTTTTGGGTGTGTCCTTTAAAATGCAAATGAGCTGATGAAATGCAAACACTGAACGCAATGATTGTGTTTTTTTGCAATTGAAACTCAATTGTGTTGTGAATTATTTTTTCTCTCTGCACTATGGCAGTGCCGTGGTTGGATAGTGCAGATTAAGGGGCGGCATTATTGTAATTGGCCTTGCTACCTATGTCACAAAACAGGCGAAATCTGAACGACCTAATTTTTCACAGAATGGCGTAAAACTAAGTTATTGGGTTGATCTTTTTCACTTTTTCTAGGTTGATAAAAGCACTGGGGACCCAATTATAGTACTTAAACATGGGAAAAGTCAGATTTTCACGCTATGACCCCTTTAAAAAAAAGTAAGAGACCTGGTTTTGAGTGAAAGAGATAGTTCACCCAAAAATGAAAATTCTGTCATCATTTTCTCACTCTCATGTTGTTACAAACCTGTATAAATTTCTTTGTTTTGATGAAGATATTTTGAGAAATGTTTGTAACCAAACTGTTTGTGAGCCCTGTTCACTTACATCATTCTTTTTTCCTACTATGGAAGTCAATGGTGTTCACGAACGGTTCGTACAAACATTCCTCGAAATATCAATTCCTCGTATTCATCAAAACAAAGAAATTTTCATTTTTGGGTGAACTATCCCTTTAAGTCAATCTAAAAGTATTAATTGACTTTTTTCACATCTTTTTTGAGTTAACAAATATTTTTAAATTGAAATAACTCAAAATTTAAGGCAACCAGGTAACTGATTTTTTTAAAGATTGAACCAACAAATTTTTTTTACAGTGGATTTTAAAAAATCTGTGAATTTCACCTCATTTTCTTCAGAGCAACAGAGCAGAGGCGTCATGCCCCTTGAAACTGATTTTTTTTTTAAGTTGCATGCTTTCAATGCAATTTAATTGAAATGTGAAATGAAAAAATAAAGGTGACTATTTTTAAATTAAAGTATTCTAAAAGACTCTGTCCATTGAAATACATTAGCATGAATGCTGTTGTTGTAGTAAGCAGTCTTACTGGCATCTTATAGTCTTGTGGTCTGGTTTAAGATCAGCGTGTTGTCACCTGTTAAAATGTGTGTGCATTGCAAAGCAGATGACTCTGTTTCCTCTTCCTTGTTATTCCAGCTACTTCCTGTTTCACACACATTGATTTTACCCCCCAACAACACAGATTTAGAGAGAAGATGAGAGCGAGAACACTTCTGAGAAAAACCTTCACTCTCTCAACACTGCACATGTCAACAAGTTATTTAAAATTGGCTTGATGCCAACATCAGAAAATCTTAAACATTCCAAGGTATTTGTATAACACCTGTAAGTTATGATCACTTCTCTTTCCGTAAACAACGCGCCAACTGTGTGTTTAAAACCATATGGCAGATGTCATCACGTAGTTTAGCAGCAGCCTCGCCGTTAGCCCTACGCACAACATTTCCTATTTCTCAATCTGTGCCATTTTTTTTCTCGAGTCGGAGGATGTTTTTTCCCTGTCCTGGTCACGTAATACTTAACATCGCTACGATACCTCAAGGAGGTATTTCCCATTACTTTGTCAACGAATAGGTTTATCATCAGCATTGATACAGATCACTGCACTTTTGAACCTTTGGCCTATAACCCAGATGGAAATTTTATTATTTTTATTTACTAAATCATTAATCAACGTTGTCTCAGATGTTTCTCCTTAAAATACATTAATATTATTGTATGTTATTAATATTATATTATTGCTGTAATATTAATGTAAATGCATAGGTAAAATTATTTTGATTTAGGTCAATTTGATAGGAAACTTTGAGTTCATACTAAAATTTTAAGTATTATTGACCTTTGTTTGCAGACTTGCAGATGAATCTGAGCTCAGTTTGTAAGATTTCTGGGTCTTTTTCTCAGAATGATCTCAGATGTAGATCGTTTGGAGACCATTTGCTCTCAATTTAAATTTATTGATGACTACTTTAGAGGAAATATTTAAAATATCAAAGAGATTTCATCTGTTAGTTATCTTTATGTGAATGATCAGACATAAATGGAATCTGATGCTTGTGTCACATTTTCGGACTTGATTTCGGCAGGAAATTTGCTGCATGTATTGAATCATTATGAGATGATGCTAAGAAAATGAAACTATATATTATATACTAATACTACACAGAGGTGGACAGTAGTAAAGTACATTGTGGACTTTCTGAGAAAGACAAATATTTTTTAGTATTATTTATTTTTCACTCTTTATTTTCACACATTCTGTCAAGGTAAGTAGTCGAAAGTCATTATTATGAAATAACTTTAAAGTCTGTGAATATTTTTTATAGGGTCACATGTCATAAAGTTCAATGATTTCTGAACATTTTTTCAGTTGATGGGGGATGATGGTTCTTTGGTCCAGTGTGCATACTCATGTTCATTTATCTTTTAGTTTCCTGATAAGATTAAAGATTCATTTTGTTGTAAATTTTTGTTTTGTTTACCTTAAATGAACCATATCACACCCTTTAAACATAAATAAACACAAAAACCTTGCTTTTTGAGTATATGGTTTTCATTTCAAGAGCTTTCTAAGCTTTTTCCAAGGTACTAATTCAGAGACATAAAGTATTGTACAATGCAACCGTATAAAAAAATGCATGTTATTATTAAAATGAAATTTACTTTAATACTTAAGTACGTATAAAAGCAAGTACTTCTGTAGTTTTACTTTAAAAAATTGTCTTTACTTTTACCTGTAATATCAGTACACTATAAAATTACATTGAAAGAAATATTGTTAGTTTAACTTAAGAAAGTAAGTACGAACACTTACTTGTTTAGTTAAACCAACAAATCTTGTTTTACTTTGTAATTTTAGCTTTCTTTTCATAATTTATAGCAACTCCTCACTAGTCTTGAAAGTTAAAATGAATTTCAAATTCATGTTGATTAAACTTAAAAATTTAAGTGCAACAAGAATTTTTAACAGTATTTGTACTTTCACTCAAGTAATGGAGTTGTGTACTTTGTTCACCTTTGCATTAATTGGTAGCTGAACAAGAATAAAACACACATATAAAACAAATTGATGCTTTGATGAAAATAACTTTTACGTTGACATGTAAATGGCTTTGCTGCTTAAAAATCAAGACAATTTTGTATGCTTTTAATTACAGTTCTTAATTATATATTTTTCATATTTTATTGTCCTGCAATTTGTCTTTTTTGTTAAGTAAGAATTACATTCTACCTATTACAATATATGTGACAATAAAGAAAGTGAAACTGAAAGCCATGACCTGCTTACCATTAAAACCAGTACATAATTCATGTGTGTTTCGGGCCTTATTTCATTATGGTTTAATGGTGTTTAACTGGTTCCTATCACACAAATATAACCCACTACATTACAGGGTTGACCCACAGAGTCCATGACAGAGAAGATTATACTTTCCATAAAGACAAATACAAGTCCCATTGTAACCATTAAATCCATTAGAAATTTGACTTTCTCAGCATGGCCGTCTATCCAACGCATCGCTCTTTGAAATGCATTGGGTCTCTAGGTGTTTACTGACCCGGCAAAAGCCTTGACAGAACAGCATCTATGAATGATTCAGACGTCAATAAAACCCTCCAGGCCCATCTCTATTATTCTCACATACCTCCCTATGGATTCTGTGTAACTGCGTGTGTGTTTGTGTGTGTGTGTTATTTGTGCAAGGTTACTCAGGTTTCTTTGTTGGTCTTCAGGGAGAGTTTGTAGGAAAAACAGGAAGCAGTGCTCATGGTGAGGCAAAGAAACAAAGTTTGGGAAGAAAGAGAGAGACTGAGAGAGAGAGAGAGAGGTAAAGGAAGAGAGAGAGACAACAAAGACAACAACTATTCTGACAGCCAATCAGATTTTAGGGTTAGGTTTAGTGCTAATGTTAGGTTATGATTATAGTTATGGGATTGGGTTAGTAACCGACCTCCTATTACAAGGCAACAAGGTCTGTTAAATCAAGCTTAGCCCTACTTGTTTAAGAGTAATTTAATACAACGTTGTCAAAAATAACTAAAAAAGTGAGAGTGGAAAAGAGTTTAAGAGCCGTGGAAGCTGAAAAACAGGAAGTTTTAGATGATTATAAAATATACCGTTAAGGGTTTACTAAATGTGAAAAAGTGTTTTCCAGGTCTCATAATCTCAGGTCTCAGTGGCTGTGAGTGTACAGCATTTGATATGGAGAGGCTGAGGGTGATGATGGGTAATGTGGGGAGTGAGGTTAGGAAGGTTTGGCCTCTGTGGTATTGAAGCTGCTTCTGATGAAGGAGTCCAGAGGAACGTCCTCCAGTGGTAGACCAAACCTTTTCATGTGTGTATATCTGACCTTACCTTGCTCTTTTTCTTCATCTGAAGGAAGCTCGGTGGTGTGGCGTGTTGTAAGCGGGAGCCCGTAAGAGCCATCCGGGCTGACCTGCAGACCATGAACTGGTCTGGATCGGTGTTCTGTGTTATCTCCTTCACACTGATTATACCTCATACAGCTGCCCGCTCAGACAGATACTTGTTTGTGTTATATGCAGTCAGGATTATTTACTCTGTGCTTGATCTGTTTATATGGTCATATGTGTATATGAACATATAAATATGTTGACAATTGTATACTTTTAATTTACAGGTTTTAAAGGTAAAGGGCACACTTTTTCTAACTTGAAACAAATTCAATCCCAACATAAAGCTGCAATCCTTATCTTTGTTAGTTTTAAAAAAGAAACAAAAAATCACTTATTGAGCAAGTACGTAAAAATCAGTGTTGAAAACTTTTTTTTACCTTACTGCGATAAATAATGGTCAGAACCTTTTAATAATAGTGTATTATTTGAACTCTCAGGTACAACTTTGTGGGAAATGTCAGTTTGACAAAATCTGCCAAACAATAAAAATAACGTAAATGTGATTTAAAAAATTAAAATAAAATCTTGTAAAGAGACTTGAAGTCATATTGGGCAATGATATAATAATGATGAAAAATGTTATAATGGCTGATCATGATAGTGGGTGATTATGTTATGATTGTGTTGTGATGTCATAATTGCTGGTATCATAATGGGTGAGGTAATAATTAGTAATGATGTCATAATTAGTGCAGAATCAGATGTCATAATGTTTAATGTCATAATATGAGATTATGTCATAATGGCTGATGCTCTTATAATTGGTGGTGATGTGATAATGGGTAATGATATCATAATGGGCAGTGTCATAATGGGCGATGATAATGGCTGATAATGTTATAATGGGTGATTATGTTATAATGGGTTGTGATGTCATAATTACTGATGATGTCATAATAAGTGATGCTGTCATAATGTTTGATGATGTTATAATGGGTGATGATGTTATAATTTAGACGATAATGTCATAATGGGTAAGGTCATAATCAACAATGGTGTAATAATCAGTGTAGATGTCATAATAAGTGATGATATCATAATGGATGATTATGTCATAATGGTTATTGTTGTCATAATGGCTGATGCTCTTATAATTGGTGGTGATGTGATAATCGGTAATGACATCATAATGGGATATGTCATAATGGGTGATGATGTCATAATTGGTGGTTATGTCACAATGGTTGATGACATCATAATGGCTAGTGATGCCATAATGGAGGATGATGTCATAATGGGAACTTACATACTGTATAATGTGCCGTTTTAAGCTATTTATAGCTTGGCTTACTAAAAATTGTAATCAAATGTGGCTCTGATTGCCACATTCCCTCAGTTAAAAAGATTCAGACAAAAGATAGAAATCAATAAAAAATTTTAAAAAATATGTTCAAACTCATATACACTCACATGAGGTGATGAATTGGCCTAAAAACAGCTGTTTAATTTTACAGAGAGGTGGTTGCTCTGGAGCTGACTTGTTAAAATCACCTGACCATCCAAAAGTTTTGCTTTGCACAATGCTGCATTTGCATATTGATCAATGCAACAAAAACAAAATAGTACTGAGTACTGAACTTTTACATTTTAGTATACAAACGTGCAAAAAAAAAAAAAGATTATGATCTACTTAACGACATTGGGTTACTAGATGGTCAATGGGGTCCACCAAATGAATATTTAAGGAAAGCTGTTGACCTAATGGTTTTAACTTTTCTTACATTCAACATTAAAAGAAAAGTTGTCCCTATACAGCAGGTGTTTTAGTCCTTTTATCTATCGTACACATACACACAAAGGTTTGTCTAAACAGACGCACATATGCCTTTCCTGAGGGTTTGCTGACAGGATGCTGTCGCTAGTTCCGGCAACAAAAAAATAACACACACACACACACACACACACACACACACACACACACACACACACACACACACACACGTATACAAACACTAAATGCCCCATAAACAACTGGGTGGCCTGAATTATCTTTTTACGCCATTTGCTTATATATTAACCTATTTCTTTATCGTTTAATGACTGATACCTAATAGTTTAGGTTATTCTAGCAACATTCTTACACCTGCTAGAAGCATTTCGTTTGATCTAACAATGTCTCTGTATGCTGTCTCACAATGGAGCCTTTCTATAGTTGATATGTCTAGAGTCTAGACAGTCTTATCAAATCTTCTCATCTCAACAGTAAGGAAGAGGTCTGCTGCAACAATTTTCATTAACTTTGTGTTTATGTGTGTGCGTGAGAGGAAATTAATGGATGTTATGATGCCATAATACATTTGCTGTGTCTTTGCGTAAGCTATCATACACACTGTCATGTACTGCCATGTTTACAGTCCAATCTATCACTGATCAGCCCTTGTTTGAATCTTCACGTGCCTCCCGAATCCAGTGTATTCCAATTAATACAGACCGAAATTAATTGGTTTAATCTTCTTGATACTTTAAAAGCTAGGTCAGTGGAACTGGACAGAGATGTTCATGTGGGTGTGATACAGTAGTCAGACTATCACAGTACCGTCATGTACTGATCTGTCCAGTAGAGGGCATTCTGGGCTGTATGGTGACTTTGAGAGTGGCATATGGACAGGGTGAGCTACCCATCATTGCTTTGTACAGATTTATTAACTTAGTCACACATATTCTGTATTTCACTTTCCCCTTCATTATTTTCTGTCTCATTTTAAATCTTAGAGATAGGATTTTTAGTTCTGTTCTTTATTGTCTCACAGCGATGGAGAGAAAACTCTTACCCCTATAGCCATTTGCCTCTCTGTCTCAATTGCCCCCTCTCTCTGTCTCCCTTTCTCAGTTGTTGTGTTATGTTGGGTTGTGTTGTACTGGACAGGCAGCTGCAGTGGAGCTGATAAGAGCTCCTGACCTTGGCAGATGGAGTGACTCCTAGAGAGAGCTAATCATAGAACTTCCTCCTCCTGAGAGAGAGAGAGAGAGAGAGAGAGAGAGAGAGAGAGAGAGAGAGAGAGAGAGAGAGAACAGGTGTACATTCGAATGTCAACCACAGTGTGGCAGCATCTCAATGTTGACACTGTCAGAAGAATTTAATGTATACAACCTTGGCAATCACCAAATAAATGTTATATGTATATGACAATGATGATGACAATTTATTTATATAGCACAACTTGGGTCGACCAATGTGCTTTCCATGAGGTCATTAAAAACAAAGAAACAACAACAAAAAAAAAAACACAGCAAACAAACAAAAGATTATATATATATATTATATACATATTTAACAAATTCTCATCAGGTCCATCACAGGCTCTACTACATCGTTCTTAGTTACGCTCCCTTATGTTTCATTACCTTAATAAGCATAAATCTTTCATTTATATTGTACATGTTTTGTCTCATGGTAGTATTTATTGCATTGCCTTTCATTTATATATAAATAATTATTAATTATTGTTTATACTATATAATTAATCATTATTATTTATGTATATATTATATTTTTACAGATCTATTGTATTTAGATATATTTTAAATGTAATAGCGAAGGAGGCATCTTATCCTCATAACATTTGAAAAGGTGGCAGCTGAAATGTGAACTGTGAAGGTACACAATGTTATTTGCTACCACGATTTGCTTCATAAAATGTTTCTGATCACAGGCATCTAATATGTGATCATTTTACATAACCAATCATTATACCTAATAACACACTGAAGCATCTAATCATGTGTTCAGGGCCTACCCAATCCTTTATGTGTCCCTATGTGCCTTGAGTTTTCGGACGCAGCAAAGATCTTCAGGATTACCAGAAAATTGCAAGCAGGTGAGTTTGGTCAGGGTTGGAGCTGGACTCTGCAGGGGGGTGGATCTCGGGGGCCAGAGTTGAGAACATCTGGTTTAGGTAGTGTGCTCCGGTGTCTTGTCTCTTGTCCCGCCACCTCGTTCTCCTGCTTATTGTTAATCATTAGTTAATTCCCATCACCTGTTCCCTCCTTGTTTGGTTTCCTTATTTAATGTCACTGTTTCCTTTGTTCTGTGCAGGATCATTTTGTACCGTGTGTGTTTGCCAGCCGTGTTCGTTTAGAAGTCAAGTCTAGTTTATCTGTCTTGTTGTTCGTGAAGTTTAGTGTAAAGTCTCTGTTTAGTATATCCCCTGTTGATGGGTTTTGCCCCCATATGGGCTACTGTTTTGTCTTGTGTTTTCACTATTAACGTCTTTTGTTAACCCCTCCATCTCCGTCTGCATTTGGGTTCTTCCTGCAATCCTGACACCGGGGTCAGTCCAGAGAAAATGCTAAATGGTTAGATTATGGAATCGACTTGTTAATATGCTTGAAAAAAGAGTAACAAAAAAAGTGTTTTTGTGGAGTAAGAATAAGTCGCCCTGGGCTGTAGAGCTCCAGACTGTTTTTTCAGATGTACATCTCCAGTACGTATACTGTAATAATCTATCTTGTAGTGTCAATAAAATAAGATAATAAAATATAATAAAAAATAAGATCCCATTTAATGTCAAATTTTGAACATAAATGGTTGATTGGGATTATGGTTAAGCCAAAGTTAAGGACCTACATACAAATTAAAGAGGTATATGAAACTGAGTTGTATGTAAAGGCAAACTTGACAAGAAATCAACGTTCCTTGATGGCTCAACTGAGAACTGGTATCCTTCCCCTGGCCTTAGAAACTGGTAGGTTTACTCAAACTCCAGAAGAGGACAGACTTTGTAGACTGTGTTAGGAGTTAGGAGAGGTTGAAAATGAAACTCATTTTGTGTTATATTGCCCACGGTATGATGACTTTAGAAATGTACTATTTGGTAAATTATTTGTTAAAAAGCCTGAAATGTTTCGGATTAGTGATGATGAAAAGATGAAATGGTTGTTTAATCATAATGTGTTTAAATTGGCTACTTTTGTATGTAAAGCGTGGAAGAGGCGACAGACTTGCTTATTTAAATAAGTTTATGTAAGTTGTGCTTATGTCACAAGGTGACGATCTTTTTTTTAAGGGCGGAACCAAAGTTCGGGAAGTTTTGGTTCCGCCCGGAAAGTTTCCCCACCGGGCCAAATATGAGGACGGACCGTCTCACTTCCTGGTTGCCAGGACGACGGAATCAGGGCTTGACGAGCCGCAGGTGAGAGGGATTAAGGCAGCGAAACATGATTGGAGGCCGGTTGAAATAAATAGCTCTGCTGAAACACAAGAAGGGAAGCGACTGACACGAGAGCGATGTACACGAGCGGCGGCTGACACGGGGGAAGCTCCTTTGCCAAAGGCAAACAAAGACACGCACCTTTTGAAGAGCCCGAAGGCTCTGCTGATCCGGGGATCGCTAAGCGACTGGAAAGAGGACAGAGCCACAGGAAGCGGAAGGCAGGCCGTGGATCTTTAAAAAGGAGCACCCCGAAGTCGCTGTTGTTGTGACCAGTGTTGGTGTGTGCTGTAGCGCTGAGTTAAACTCACCGGGTACGCCAGTCGGATTATTGGACTTACTCTCTCTCTCTTTGTGCATCGTGGGATTTTGGCTGATGCAGATATTGAAGACCTTACGGGTTGGAAAGTAAGTGGAGATTGACCTTGTATAAATGAAGTGAAGGAAGAAGGAACGTGCTATCGTGAGTACCCATCTGTGTAGCTGGAATTATCGTAAGGAGAAGTCAACCTAAGGAAGCGTGAGATAACGGAAGTACCGCAGTTGTGAGTAAACGAACTCATTCATTGAATGTACCTTGCATGTTTTTGACCTGGACATCGTTTAAGTGCTTTTCAGCGAGAGTGAGTGGCCCTGCCCCTGAGTCAGCGTGGTGGGTGAGCCACAGGATCTTTGTGTGAGACAGCCACAGTGACGGAAAACAACTGCTAGGCCGTGTTACCATCTCCACATTCTTGCCCAGAGCGAGGCGAAGGAAGACGGGCGTCTATTGTGTGCACTGAGCGTGGTGGGTGAGTCTTGGATGTAGAAATTTCACTTTGAAGTGGTGCTGTGTATATTGCAGTGGGATTGCTGTGTCGTGTCAGACGTACCCCGCCTCCAGTCACTCGCTAGGGGCGCTGAAGAGGAAAACGGATCCCAGAATAACCCTGTGTATGATTATGCTGTGAGTGTGTTTCAGCATCGGAGATTTCGGAGTAGTTCCTGAAGTATTTTCATAGCCAGACGCTTGGCGGACTTGTGTTAGGAGTGGCGGTGAAGATCTGTACGGCTGGCGGTGTGAGTATTACCAGTTACATTGCTACTTTACCTGTGGGTTGTCTATCATCACAGAGTCAGAGGCGAAGGAGATCCGCTGCCCCGAGGTCTCTACAAAGGGGCGCCCCGGTCCGGTTGTCGATTGCCAACGGGCGTCGAGGAAAGGGCAGCGCTCGACCCGGGTGTGACGGCGTGACACTCCCGCCCCTCTGTTGAACCAACGAGTCAGCCAAGAGGGTTTGGTCCCCGGCGCTATCTTGGAAACCACTGCCGGTCGATGCGGTACGCCTAGCCGTTATCGTAAGTCCGCCACCCCGAGAAGTATATCCTGTTTAGTCTGTCCATCAACAGGGAAGAAAGCTGTCGTCTGTGGAGGAAGAGAGAGAGAACCAGTGTGGGCTCTAAGGAGACCCGTTGTGAAGGAGAACCATACGTACCAGAAGCTGTAATCAGCGACGAGGTGAGAGAACTCACTGAGAATGATTCACTGTGCCTTTGTGTCCCAGCTGTCGTCTGTGGAGGAAGAGAGAGAGAACCAGTGTGGGCTCTAAGGAGACCCCTTGTGAAGGAGAACCATACGTACCAGAAGCTGTAATCAGCGACGAGGTGAGAGAACTCACTGAGATCGATTCACTGTGCCTTTGTGTCCCAGCTGTCGTCTGTGGAGGAAGAGAGAGAGAACCAGTGTGGGCTCTAAGGAGACCCATTGTGAAGGAGAACCATACGTACCAGAAGCTGTAATCAGCGACGAGGTGAGAGAACTCACTGAGAACGATTCACTGTGCCTTTGTGTCCCAGCTGTCGTCTGTGGAGGAAGAGAGAGAGAACCAGTGTGGGCTCTAAGGAGACCCGTTGTGAAGGAGAACCATACGTACCAGAAGCTGTAATCAGCGACGAGGTGAGAGAACTCACTGAGAACGATTCACTGTGCCTTTGTGTCCCAGCTGTCGTCTGTGGAGGAAGAGAGAGAGAACCAGCGTGAACCTTGAGAAGCCGAGCTGTGGAGAGAGCCTAGAGGGGCCGTTATTTTAAGTTCCCCTTTTCCCTGCCCTATTCAATATTTTTAAGTAAATTAAATAAAATACATTTTAATTTATGCCTACCTTGTGTGTCTGGTCATTGGGGTGGCTTTGGGAATCTCCTCGAGGTGGAAAAAGGGGCGTGACCTTATTTACATCTGGGTCCACCCCGACTTGTGACACTTAATGTTTGTTAATTGTTTTTTTTTATGCTGGTGATATTGGTGTCTTATAAGCCTATTAGGGCTGGGCAGAGGTGGAAAAAGTACTAAAATATTGTACTCAAGTAAAAGTAAAGTTACTTTAATAATATTTTACTTAAGTAAAAGTAAAGTTACTTGTCTAAAAATCTACTCAAGTAAAATTAAAAAGTAAGTCATTTTAACTTTACTCAGATTAAAAGTTACTTTTTTTACAGCGGGAAGAGGTGGAGGATTTTAGTATAGTTAAAAACGACAAGGGAATATAAATCTCAAACTAGTTGTTTTTAATTGAAGGAACATCTTTACAATTAAAGTGCAATAACAAAAAGTTAATAAAATAAAAAGCTTTTTTAAAGTAAGAAACATTTATGGAATTGTTTAATGATTTTTACAGGTGAGTTATGCACTTTTGAAGGTGGTCAGCAGCTAGTATCACTATAATAAGGTTGTAATTTATGTTAATGCTGGTAACATACATTATTTTATTAAACTATATCTAGTTTAAATGAGCATATAATGAGATGAGTGCCATGTCTATATACATTTGACACGTTTATTATCTTCTTACTTCCCTGACCTGGGTACCTGATGACCTTTATTCTTCTCTCTCTCTCTCTCTCTCTCTCTCTCTGCGCATTGTCAAGGACGTTTTGAAGTTGTGTTTGACTTGACGCGAAGCTGCTAGACCTCGGAAGATAATGCGCATGGTATTAAAAACGCGTCGTGCAATTTCGTACTTAAGAGCATGAATCCTACCTTTCATAGAAATGAAACACTCGCTTCGCGTCAGTGGAAAGTGGTCGCTTAAATATGTCCAGGGGTTTCTTTCATAAGATTTGAACTGAGGCGGGTCTGCATTAGCGCGCGCCTGTCTCGTCCGTCTCCATGGTTCTTTTTGCGCGTTCCCCCGCGGGCCCCGCCCATTTACATCCGTTGCGCGTCTTTATCACCTTGCTTTTTAAAATATTTTTTTACTCAGTAACGGATATGATTTAAAATGTAGCGAAGTACAATACTTTAAATAAAACATACTTAAGTAAAAGTAAAAGTACAGATTTTAAAAACTACTCAAAAAAGTAAAAATACACAAAAAAACTACTCAATTACAGTAACGTGAGTAAATGTAATTCGTTACTTTCCACCTCTGGGGCTGGGCATACAGTAGTATGCAAGACACAATAATAAAATTATTCATTCATTCATTCATTCATTTATTCATTCATTCATTCACTTTCATTTTCATTTTAGATAAACTGTCCCTTTAAATTTTGAGCAGAATTTATTGTAAATTGCATTACATGAATCACCAAAATTACATTAAAAATAGTAAACAGTAATTCTCGCCCTCTTTCGTTAGATTTGCCGCCTCTTTTGACCTTGAGGATGTTTGCACCACCAAAAAATATATTGAGGGCTTTAATAGAGTCAATTGGGCGAGTCTCATGTCAAATGCGTTAGAGTTGGCAACCCGGAATTTATCACAAAATATGTCTTTACAAAATCAAGCCGTCATTTCATTGCCTGAAATCAGGGTTCTGGCTAGAGGGCATACAGCTAAAGCAAATCTCACAAGATGTTGTTTTAAGCTTTACTTCTGTGTGCTTTGGAGGTTTTTATGCCTTTCATGCATATCAAAGTGAAACCTATATGCCTATGTAGTTTACCCGCGGTGGGGCAGCCGAGCGGAAATTCTCCACGGACTCGTCGGAAGAGGCCGGTCTGGGAGATGGGAGCATTCAGGAGTTTGTTCTTGTCGACTTCCGTCATGTCGGCCAGGCACAGCCAGAGATGGTGCTCTTGGACCACCATGGTGGACATCGCACAACCGACTGCCTGGGTGGTAACCTTGGTCGCCCTGAGTGCCAAATCAGTGGCCGCTCGGAGCTCCAAGAAGGCAGGGGAGTCGTGGCCTCCCTCATGCAGATCTCTCAAAGCCTTCGCTTGGTGAACCTGCAGCAGTGCCATGGGATGCTGCCTCCCCAGTCCCCACAGGCCTGGAACGCAGCCGCCGTGAGACTGGACGACTGCTTACAGGCTCGTGAGGGAAGTGTCGGCCGGTCCTTCCAGGAGGCAGCGGTGGCCAGACACAGCTGCATCGCGACCCGTCGCTCCACTGTAGGGATCCCGACATATCCTTTAGTAGCTCCACCGGTGAGAGAGGTGAGAGGTGATGGCTGTAAAGGCGGGACGGTTCGGGAGGGGGAGATACAGTCAACTCCAGCCCCACCGCCGCCCGAGAGAGCACGGCCGCCATCTCCGGGTTGAACTCTGGCGCCGTGACTCGACCAGAAGGAGGAAAGACGTCTGAGTCAATGCAGCGGTAGATGAGGGACCTAAAAGAGGACCAATGGTAGACACCGCAGAACACAAGCCTGCTGTCTACATTGGAACCTGGAGGTCGTCCTGCGGGAGCTTCGCAACCGCGCCGTGGGGACGCGAGCGCTGCTGACGAAAGGAACGACACCCATCTCTGCAGATCCAAGAGAGTCATACTCTCTCAATGAGAGCATGAACTCCCCACAAACGCAGCCTCAGCCTGCTCAAGGCCCATGCACGAGAGATAACACTTGTGACCGTCTTTAGGACCCAGACACTTCCCGCATCCAAGGCTGCACGGACGAAAAGGCAACGCACACAGTTAACTTAAATAAAAGAAAAGAAGTGGAAACCCTGAGCGTCCGCTGTGGTACTGCTTGTCCAACCAACCTCAAGCAAATAGTGTACTCCGTCGGAGCAGGTAGCTTCTCAATAGCAGATACTGACGCCTTTCGAAGCGAAAAAGCAAATTTTGGTATTCTGCACCTGCTGCTTATATACGCACCTGGCGGGGTGGCGCCGGCATTATGCAAATACCTGCATGCCAAGTTCATTGGCGTTTTAGTAGTTCTTGAAGTAGATTGGTCTCTCTAGCGAGTTCCCAATTCGTCGGTCACAGCGTGACGTCGTAGTGACAGACTGAAAGGGAACCAACACCCATACACAGTCCACATACCAGATTACCAATTGTCTTTATGAAGACAATTTCTTGTCTTCCTTATAAATGTAATCTCATTTCCTTTCAGTTTAAGCCGAATTTCTCTCTCTCTCTTTCTCTCTCGGGGCAGCCTGTGAATGACAATAGACTCTTGCTTCAGTGCTTTGATGAGATTTTGTGGTATCTGCCATAATGTTGCAGACACATATTCCTGTTTGTGTGTGTATTCCTATTTGTGTGTGTGTGTGTGTGTGTGTGTGTGTGTGTGTGTGCGTGTGTGTGTGTGTGTGTGTGTGTGTGTACCTGGTAATTATCACGTTGTGGGGACCAATTGTGCCCACAAAGATAGGAATACCAGTATTTTTTTGACCTTGGAGGAAACAAGCTTAAAAATCAAACAGAATGATGTTTCTTGAAAATGTGAAGTAGTAGAAGGGTTTCTGTGATGGTTGGGGTTAGGGAATGGGGTAGGTTAGGGGAATAGAATATACAGTTTGTATGGTATAAAATGCATTACGTCTATGGAATGTCCCCACACAACATGGAAACCAGAATGTGTGTGTGTGTGTGTGCTTGTGTGTATATGCTTCTTTTAATTTTTATTCAATGTCACTCCACCTGCCAGATGTTGGATCAATGTGCTGCATTAAATTCAGCTTTAACGGCAGAGGTTGTAACATTGATGACTTTGATCAATGTTTGCCATATAAAAGAAACATGGGCATAAGACTTGGTTTTTATGACACACTATAATTTTCTACATCTTTCCTAGATAAAAATTCTAGACAGTGATTACTGTGATCGTTTTACAGTTTGTGTAAAGGTTCATGTATCCTAGTTAAATTGTTTAATTGAGAAAATTTGAATATCAAGCTCTAATATTATTTAATGATACTTTCCAGTGGCGGCTCATGACTGCTCTTCCGAGCAGCGCAAATTCAAAATAAATGTTTGGAGTGTCATGTGTGTTGCTCGTGTATTCAAAATATGTGTTTGTTACGTCATGTGAACCATGTGCATCACGTGTTTTGTCAAAATAAGTGCCTGCTGCACACGCGCCAAAACCGTTTATGATAAAAGAGACGCTCACATTGACAAAATACACGCAAGACACTCCCTTAAAAGTAAACTCTGATTACGCATGAGATTTTGTGAGTATCAGGCAAACGCAAGCGTCTCTTTTATCATAAACCCTTTAGACGCGTCTGCAGCAGGCACTTATTTTGACAAGAATCGTGATGCACATAGGATCACTCGCACTCGCGCAGAACACATATTTTGAAATTACAAACCAAACACATGACAGGCTACATACATGTGATGAACTTCGCAAAAAGAAGTCACCGGCCTCCACTGATACAGTACTTTCAAATGTAAACTGGCAATATGTTGTTCATTAACGTAACAGTTCACAACACATTTTATAATAAACTCCAAAATTATACCACTTGCTTTCTCTGTAAAACGCAAAAGAAAAAATGTGCAGAATGTTTAGGTACATCAAGATGCATTGAGTTAAGCTGGACATCCACCTGAGGAGAAATTTTGACATCAACAGCATAAAATCTGACAATGGTTATGGTGCTTGTACTGGTGTTGTCGTTATTTTTGGCACTTCACAGCCGCAGGCTCCAGTATGATCGAGACTTTCTGCAATATATCATCTTTTGTCTTCCGCAGAGGAAACAAAGTCATGTGGGCTTGGGGTGAATGATGAATTTTTGGGTGAGTTAACCCTTTAACCCACACAAACACACCTCCCATGATACTTTTCTGTGCATTCTTGGCCTATACCCATGCCACACTGCTTATGCAAAAGGTGCAGGATTAGGTCTGGCGTGCATCATGATCTCACTAATTTCCCATCCCCAAAAGTTGAAGCAAACCAACCTACTCTAAGACCTCCTCTAATACACATGATAGTGACAAGCATACCCTAAAGCTGTGTACACACTGTCAGTGACAGAGCATCATGATCTCTTTAGTTTCAGAGGGAGCTTGGCAATTTCCAGCGACACAGGTGGCGGTTTAAAGTTTAAAAGCTTCAACGTTATGCAAATGATGAGCATCAGAAATGCCTTCCAATGGGAATAAAGTTAGTGGAGCTCACATCATTCGTCTCTGCAGTGGACAGAAGATTAAGTTAATCTTTCGCGCTGAGTAATTTCCAGATTTTATATGAGATGTCACATATCATGTACATGGATGATATTAAAAATGATGGAACAAGCAGTGGACCAAAATAACCCACAATTTGCCTTTTCGCCTGAGATATGCTTGCAGAAAGCAGTAACACTTTATTTTACGACCCACAAAGTACCGCGTAATTAAACCAAATTTACAGCGTACCTATTTGTAACAACAGAGTACCTCTATGTACTTGTAGTTATAAGGGAACAATATTTTAAGTTTGGGGTAATAAGTAGGTAAGAATATACGGAAAATTATTTCATAACTACTATTGTAATATTACGTGGTATGTATGACTTACGTCTATGGGTAATATTGTCTATGTGTAATATGTTTTTTTTTCATATTTGCTACTTACCTGATGAAGTGTTATTGTATAGCCTACAGTTGATGTCTACAAGCCACGTCGGCAAATAAAATATAACAGCACAATAAAAATAATAGCAACTTGTACCTCTTTGATCTGTATATGTACACAGGAGTTACCAGGTAAATCTTATATTTGCGGGCTGTAAATTAAAGTGGGGCTTATTCCCCTCTTGTTCTGTGTATGTACCGGTAACTATTACCTTTGCGGTCTGTAAATTAAAGTGGTGCTTGTTACAGCCTTGTTCTGTGTATTTACCAGGTAACTCTCATATTTGCGGGCTGTAAACTAAAGTGGTGCTTTGTTCACCTCTTGTTATAAATGTTATAGGGTAAATACCATAAACATACAGAATAATGTTATTTTTATTTTAAAACAACTTATTTCAAAACATCTTTAAAACACTATAATTAAGCCAACACTTAATGTTTATTATCACATAACTTTTATTTCAAATAAAAAGTCATGACAATTTTTCGTTGTTTTGGCGGCTGGCTTCTTCTGTTGGTGTGCTTGTCCACTCGGATGTTGGGTTGATGTCGTCTCACAAATGCTGTTCTGCATTACATATAAAAAACATAAATGAAAGCCTTCAGTAAATGTTTCTTCACTGTGCCTTGACAAAAAACTGAGTTTTCTGAGCCAGTTATTAACTTTAGGCTAATTTATGTGCTAGCTAACCTGCTGCTACTGTTAAACTGTCTTGAAAAAACATTGTTTGAAATGCGTGAGTCATGTATTAACAAAACCAGTCACCTTATCCAGCATGCTGATCCTGCTCACATCACTCGCAGCCGTACTCCACAGTGTAGAAAGTTTTTAAACCCTCTTAAATAAATTTCACCTCAGGATCGCGTTCCAGCAAACCTCCTGCAGACGGGTGCGCGCTCTACACCTGCGCAGTAGCCTACGCATGTAGTCGTCTTTTGCTTTAGCGGGAGCTGATATCTGCTGTTGTTTCATTCTGGTTTGCCATTGCATAAATTATATTTGGCTAAAATACTTGTGTTTACACATGTTGCAAAGTTTTATTCTACCAATGACAACACCTATTAAAAATAAACAAATAGCGTGCTGCTTTGTTGTCATTATTGTGTTATTTGAAATAAAATAAATTGCAAAGCACCACTTCAAATATGTTCGCAAATGTAAGAGTTTCCTGGTAAAAAGGGAATAAGTTGCTATTTTTATTGTACTTACATTAAAAAAAAGATAACCACATTAAATCAGCTGGACTTTTGTTATTAAAAGCAAGTAATATACTAAAATAAAAGTGATGTGCTTTTATATTTATTTGCTGGTGTGGCTTGTAGACATCGACTGTATACAACATTCAGTAGGTAATATGAGAAATTCACAATAAAATCATAAAAAAATAAAACATAATTTCCCCGTAGACTTTCATACATACCACGTAATATTACATAGGTACCCTGTAGTTATAAAATACTTAGAGTATAAATAATTTATAATTCTTCATATTCTTACCCCCTTATTACCCTAAACTTAAACAAAACAAAATATTATTCCCTTATACCTACAAGTACGTACTGTAGAGGTATCCTGTTGTTACAAATAGGTACGCTGTAAATTCGGTTTAATTACGCGGTACTTTGCGGGTTGTAAAATAAAGTGTTACCCAGAAAGCTCAAGTACGTTCTCATTTATATTTGATAGAATTCATTCTACGCTAGTGTCATTTATATAAAACATTTAAAGTGGTTTAAAACTGATTTAAGGTAAATTTGTAATGACATGAAATGAGCTGTGAAGTTCAGAACTGTTACTAAGACAACCAGAATTATACACCTCCCCTTTATTAGTAATGAATAGTAATGTCTCTTCCTGGTTTATATAAAAAGACTGATGGCATACAGATTTTGTCATTAGAATAGTATGCACACCGCCAGATCTTTGTAGCTAAGCATATACTTTGTATGTGTATGTCATGCATGCGCGTCCAGGAGAATGCAATATGTAGCCCAGGAGATGCATTGCATTTTGTCGCAATGCGCATGCATTGAACGTCTGTGTACATGTACTAGTCAAATAAACTATGCATACACGTAAAAAAAAACTATACTTCAGGCTTAAAGGGACTGTATATGTACATAATTGTAATAGTCCTGTCTTGTGTCTCCCCTGTCTATGTCCCTTATTTTGAAGTCTTGTCATTGTCTGCCATGTTTTTTGTAGTCTTTTGTAGTTCTTTTTTCCATTGGTCCTCATCTGTCTTCCCAGGTGTGTCTTGTTTCCTTGTTACCCAGGTGTATATATCGCCTTTTATATTGTCGGTTATTGTTTTCACTGTGATGTTGATCCTGTTCCCTGTCCCCATCATTACAAAGATATAGATGTCTAAAAACCAGTGGCGGCCAGTGACTTCTTTGTTTGAGGGCGCACAATGCGAATTTCGTCACAACATGTATGTAGCCCATCATGTGTGTTGATTATAATTTCAAAACGTGTTCGCCGCGCCGAGCGATCCCATGTGCATCACGTGTCCCGTCAAAACAAGTGCCTGCCGCAGACGCCTCCAAAGGGTTTATGATAAAAGATGGGCTCGCGTTTGCCAGATACTCGCATAATCTCATGCGTAATCAGAGTTTACTGTTAAGAGAGTGTCTTGTGTTTATTTTGTGAACGTGAGGGTCTCTTTTATCATAAACGGTTTTGACGTGTGCGCAGCAGGCACTTATTTTGACAAAATACGTGATGCACATGGTTTACATGACGCAACAAACACATATTTTGAAAACACGAGCAACACACATGACACTCCGAACACTTATTTGGAATTTGCATCCCTCGGAAGAGCAGTCACGAGCCGCCATTGCTAAAAACAGAAAAAAATCAGTTTTTGGAAAATTTGCGTACAGATGAAGCAACGCTATCTCATGACAATTCATACGTATTTTACGGGGTGGCTAATTCATATTAATTGGTACGACCACATTTGTACATTTTTGCATGATTTGCCTTGACCTCTGTGACATTGGGGTTAGGGGTAGGGACCCATTATGGTTTTTTATGATAATCGTATGTTTTTACACGATAAGCTTCGTACAAATTTTTGTGAGATCAGGCTGGATATTGTTGTTGTCAAAACAGGCCCGAATCCGCAAAATTGTCTATAAAAGCTGTGTTATGCATACCAGGCCAGTAGCTGGCGTTTTAAAGAAACACTATGCACATGCGCAATCTTCTAGGGAACAATAAATACAAACAATTAACCCATACAGATAAAAATATATTTAAAAAATATTTTTAAAAATATACAAAAAATTACCAAAAAATATATTTGCGGAAATATATTTTGGAATATGTTTACCAACATATATATTTTCACCGATATATTTTTGGCCATTTTTGTATATTTTGAAAAATATTTTAAAAATATATTTTTATCTGTATGGGTTAATTGTTTGTATTTATTGTTCCGTAGAAGATTGCGCATGTGCATAGTAACAGATATGATAATTTATACAGATATGATAACAACACTGTTTCCAAAGGTTTGCGTTTTCAGCCCCCCAACTGCTGTTGTTGTGTAAATGAATGAAGGGGGACCAAATATTTCCTCTCTCCAATGAAATTATCACATGAAAAAAATGTTGAATTGTCTATTTGAAGGCATACACCCAACACTAAACCTTTTCTTAATAATACTCTACATAAAACACGCCTAATTCTGTGTGTCTGTCTCTCCTCACACTCATTGAGAGATGGTTTAACGGTAAGACACTTTTGATGAACCAGCAGCAGTTCTTCTGGCCACAGACTCCTGCAGCTCATCTGAGTAATTAAACTAAAGAATTTAAAAGGCAAATGAAAACACAAAATGAAATAAATAAGGGGGGAAAACCGCCGCTCAATAATTTGAGAGTGCTGAGTGCAAGACTACGGGAAGAGCACGTGTGCACGTTTGGCGCGGAGAGCCTGGAGACTATTTTCATTAGGATATAGGCCTGAATGCGGCAGAAATGCTGACAGGGGCATCTGTAGCTTCCTGAAGCTAATCTTCTTCACTTGATAAAAACTTCTCCCGCTGCTCTGTTAACGGCACATTAATTCATTGCCGACCACTCGGTATTTCTCCCCATCCTTGCATTCGCTACCCTTCTGTCTTACTGTCTTCCTATTTAACACTGCTGCTGGTCTGTCATTTTCTCTCTACCAAACGGCATGTAGTTCTGATTCATCTCTTTCTCTTCCATTATCACCTTTTTGGATTTACACATTTGGAATTTGGGATTATTTACTTGCTCTCTTGTCTTTCCAAATCCATATCCAGACTGTATTTTCTCCAGGGTGCTTTTCCATGAACACCGAATGCATGTCATTTAACCAAAGCAAAAACAGATCTTGTTTGGCATCATAGTTGTAAAGTACTGTACAAAAAGATTGAGGCACAATCTGTGAGCAGAATCAAATGCGTAATAAAGCTGAATGTGAAATACAGTCCATGAATCCAAACCTTACATGTATGCAATAAACAAGGAATGATGTACAATGAACAGAGCAACACATGAAACAGCTTTATGAGATGGTCGATTTGAATAAATGTGTATGCTTTAGCACATCATCTGGTTTCGCCCCAGTTGCATTGGGGTTCGGGGTGGATTTTCGTTTGTGCTTTTTTCGGATGATTGCAGTTTTTGTATGAAATCGCCACAACATAAAAAAAGTACATTTTCCTGTGAGATCAGGCTTGAACTTCATACAGACAATCACTGACCGAATGCATGATACAAAGTAAGGAATATTAGGACATTGTATAGATGATTATGTTGTGTTTCTTCACAGAAGAAAGTAAGCCATATGGGTTCTCATCCACATGAAGCGAAGTAAACAATGACAGAATTGTTCTGTATCGACACCGTTAATTGAGTAAATTTATGCGTCTCCCACAAGCCGGTGTATTTAGGGCTGCTGAACAGATGTGCCTCATTTGAAGTCAATACACTGTTTAGAGCATTTGATATCACAGCGTACCGTTCTGCATCAGAAATCAATACTTACAAATGACACATTTCCACATTATCGCAACAAATGTACGGTTATACATTACATTATGGGGTTCTGTGCATTTGCATAATCTATAATCATTTGTGGTGTAGCTAGTAATTGCTCATTATCAGTGGTGTTTGCTATTGATATAAATACAGTACATATAGTACGTGTTACCAGGCCAAAACCTTTTAAGCTGACATGAATGTGAGACCTTAAATCCTGCAGTTTTGCTTGCCGGTTGATAGAAGCTGAAAAAATTCATAGACTTGCACTGGATTCAAGCCATACTGTATTAGAGCCCAGAATATCATAAACACACACACACACACACACACACATTCTGGTTTCCATGTTTTGTGGGGACATTCCATAGGCGTAATGCATTTTATACCGTACAAACTGTATATTGTATTCCCCTTACCTACCCCATTCCCTAACCCCAACCATCACACAAAACTTTCTGCTACTTCACATTTTCAAGAAACCTCATTCTGTTTGATTTATAAGCTTGTTTCCTCATGGGGACATCAAAATGTGGTCACAAAAACACTGGTATTCCTATCTTTGTGGGGACAATTGGTCCCCACAACGTGATAATTACCAGGTACACACATACACACACACACACACACACACACACACATACCAATGTGGTTAAAAAACATCATAGCAATCACATAGCAACATCTTGGCAACAATGCACAGCATTGTGACTTTGCATGGCATTAACTTAGAAATGTACAGATCTAGTTTTGTGCATGCATAGCATGGACAACACAATATGTTATGAAATATTAAAAAAGTGAATCTATGGTGGTTATTTCTTTTGAATCCATATGATGTGAATTGTACAAAAACATATGATTGTTAGCAAAGGCAGTAAGCCCCACCCCTAAACCCAACATAATTGAATTCATACAATTTAGCCACCTCATAAATAGCTAGGAATCGCATGATATTGCTTTGGTTTTTCTTATGTTTGGTAAACCGAAAAGTTTTTGTTAAACTGTTTTACCTAGTTTGGATCATTTGTCTTTAAAGGACAAGTTCAGTATTTTACACTTAAAGCCCTGTTTTCAGACTGTTTATGATGAAATAGAACAGTTTTGACTGAAATTTGGACATATGCGGCTGCCCTGAGAATTTTCGGGTGTTTGTTGTTTCATGCACAAGTTTCTCTAAGTCTTGTCTGGAAACAAAGCATCTAATTCTTGCGATATTTTTGAGATGATAGTATGCTGATTTAGTTATTGCTTTGACATGACTACTGAAACTAAGGCCAGACTCCAGAATCACACCAAGATTCCTGACTTGATTTTTAGTTGTTTGACCCCTAGCGTCAAGGTAGGCATTCACCTTGAGAACTTCATCTTTGTTTCCAAACGCAATGACTTCAGTTTTCTCTTTGTTTAACTGAAGAAAGTTTTGGCACATCCAACTGTTAACTTCATCAATGCATTTGCACAGGGAGTCAATGGGGCTGTAGTCATTAGGGGATAGAGCTAAGTAGATCTGAGTGTCGTCTGCATAACTGTGATAGGCAATTTTGTTCTCTCTCATTATTTGGCTTAGTGGGAGCATACAGGTTGAACAGGAGTGGCGCAAGAATTGAGCCTTGCGAGACTCCACATGTCATGGATCTTCACTCAGATTTATGGCCACCTATACTCACATTATAACCTCTCCCTTCTAAGTATGACTTGAACCATTTCAGGACCACCCCAGAAAGCCCGACCCAGTTTTCCAGCCTGTCAAGAAGTATGTTGTGATCGACAGTGTCAAAAGCAGCACTGAGGTCAAGTAGCACCAGCACTGATAGTTTGCCTGTGTCTGTGTTGAGGCGAATATCATTTATTATCTTTATGAGCGCTGTCTCTGTACTGTGGTGTGGTCTGAAACCAGATTGAAAAATGTCAAAGTAACCATTAGAAATTAAGAATTTGTTCAGCTGATTGAAAACAACTTTTTCAATGATCTTGGCTATGAAAGGAAGATTTGAGATTGGTCTGTAGTTGCTCAATACAGTGTTATCTAGGTTGCTCTTTTTCAGGAGGGGCTTAACAACTGCAGTTTTAAGGGACTTTGGAAAAGTCCCAGAGTGAAGTGATGAATTTACCACTTTTAGGAGATCTGCTTCTAAACAGTTAAGGACACTTTTGAAAAAAGATGTTGGGAGTGTGTCAAGGGCACAGGTTGATGTTTTAAGATGTTTTACTGTTTCTTCCAAAATTTTACCATCAACTGCTTCGAAATCAGACATCGTAACTACTTTCTGATGTTGTGGTCTGATTTGTCTGACCCCGGCGCAGCTTAAGGATGTGCTGATCACCTTTCTGATATTATTGATTTTCTCAGAGAAGAAGTTAGCAAACTCACTACATTTGCTGTCTGAGAGCATTTCACTTGGAATGTGACTTGGGGGGTGTTGTTAGTCTCTCTATAGTAGCAAAAAGAGTGCGTGTGTTATTTATGTTTTTGTTTATAATATTTGAAAAGAAAGTCTGTCTAGCTTTGCCTAGTTCCACACTGAAAGCACGAAGGTTGTCTTTATAGATATTATAATGGACTACAAGTTTTGTCTTCCGCCACATGCGCTCAGCTTTTCTGCATTGTCTCTTCATATTCTGCACCTCTGTTGAGTTTCTCCAAGGTGATTTTTGCCTGCCATTCTTCTTCCTGACTTTTACAGGAGCAATATCATCAATTACACTCTTAACTTTCGAATTAAAGGAATCAAGGAGAAAATCAACAGAGTCTGCAGATATGCTTGGTGTTAAAGATATAGCCTTCATAAATAGCACACTGGTGTTCTCATTTAAGGATCTCTTTTTGACAGACACAGATCTAGTTTGCAGATCCCTGATGCATTCTTTCAGCCGCTGTTTACTGCTACCAAACTACCACTATTTTTACAACACTAAGAAGGCACGACACAACATGAAACTTTGCTTGAAGTATCACCTGCATCTCTACACATGAACGCGAGCATTGAGAACATTGTTTATGTAAACAGAGTTTACTAAAAAGAAAGGTTTTGAACAACTGACTTAGGCTGTTATGGTGTCTGCTCATCATCTTTGCCAGACATAAAGAATCGATCTCCGAATGCGAATGAATGAATCTCATATGAGGCTCCTTTTTCAACTAGAAGGTCAATATTGTTTTCAGTTGCGACAAAACAACGAATTATCCGTGCATTTATATGAAACTATGCTTTAGGAGCTATCCATCTTTACTCTCCTCCCTCCGTACGTCACAATTAAAGATCGATACATCTTGACTGGCAAGATGGCGGCGGGCAGACACCAAAACAGCCAAAGTCGGTTATTTAAACCTTTCTTTTTAGTAAACTCTGTGTACACAAACAATGCTCGAGTTCACGTGTGGAGACACAGGTGATAGTTTGAGCAAAGTATAATGTTGTGTCGAGCCTTCATAGTGTTGTAAAATAGCGATTTTGATCCTCACAACATATTGAAGGCAGCTAGTTCTTTTGCGTCCACTTCAGGTACTCAAAATGGCAAAAGACAAGTTTGAGATGTGAGTGACGTCAACTGATATTCATGAATATGGTAAATATGAGGAATCCAACTCTTAAAAAGTATTAATAAGTCAGAATACATGAAATAGCTTTAGACCTCCCCAAACAACATTTTTTTCAGCAGCACGTCGGTAGCCTTTAATGAACTGCTTTTTTAACAAGTACCGTGTAGTGTGAAAACACAAGCGATCAAACACGCTCGCCGAAAACCTGTCTCTCACATACTTAGTGATGAAGAGTCAGATTTGTTTTTACAGATTTATTTTGTATGGATGGTTGTTTGTGTAAATGAACAAGTTTAAAAATAAACAAAAACAATCAAATAATTCAGGTCTCCGTCCTTAAATTTCTGTGCATTGCATGAAATATAGCAACATATGTTGTATACTTTCCAATTCCACCCTAGTTGTATTTTATTTTTGTTTGTGTTTCCAGCACTGGGCTTCCATGTTGTTTTCATATACCTTGTGCCTTTTCTTTAAACATCAGGTTGTTGAGTCAAATCACCAGGTTCTTGAGGAAGCAATGGCTTAGCAGTTGTCTAACCGGGGTGAGAGGACCAGACAAACAACACAGAGCCGACTTGGCAGATGACAGCATGCACAAGATTCTGCGCTGACACACAAACAAACTGAGCATTTCGAACGCCATACTTGCATCACGTGCCAAATGCCTCCTAGCAGTAAAAAAATAATAGCCTTTTGCGTACCATGACAAATTGCCACTTAGAGAGCCTGGTTTCTCATATCATATGCATATTTAAATATATTTTATATATTGTGCTGCGTACTGTAGGTTTCAAGACTGTAGCTGTAGACATAGGAAATGTCAGACAAGCTGACTCTTTAGTGAACTTGACATCAGCGTATCAGCGTTTTAAGCCAAATCATGTCATACTACGTTTACTAACCCGCTGTCCATTTATGAATAAAGTAGCTTTTCCTTCTACAATGTTTTGACATTTTGTAACACTGCACTGTCATTATATTTAAAAATATTAAAATCCAATGCAATGTGTTAGTCAGTTGTGATGTCTCAGACAAAACATATGGTTTGCATACAGTATGAAAAGCTCAGATAAAAAATTCACGAAATCAACCTCCGTCAAAAATTTGATAATGATATTAAACGAATGCTCTTTGTATTATACGTGCATCAAATACTTTCGCTTCAAATCTGCTTAATCCTGTTCTCGCGCAATTTAGAAATACCAGTTTTGTTTGTAGAATCCGTTAAACACCATGTCCTTTTTTGTGAGTATTTAGATTTGAATAAACCCAAATGGCGCAGCTACATGCATCACAGCGCCCCCTAATGTATGGTTCAGTTTCTTAGTTTTACATTTTAAATTCTGACTTTCATCATTTGCAATGTTTCTAGTTGCATCTTTGGTGATTTTGCAACTGTTTACAATGTCTTATCGAAAGAAATTGAGTTTTTTTTGTCAAAAAAGCTTGAGTTCACTTAGGGGTTTTGCAGTGAAAGACAGTCATATTTCTTAAATACCATTGAAATAACTAAAGTGAAAATTTTATAGTTAGACTATAAGAAGTAGACTATGAACATTAATATGATTGAACCCCAGGAAAAGGATATAAGAATTGATGAGATGAATATAAAAAGATTGACTGTAACCAATAAAAGGGAAAGTGGTCATAAGATTATGGCAGACAAGCTGAAACAATTATTGTGCAAATTTTAGCTTTTCCACACAATCCTGCACTGTAGCATTTTGCAACGGAAATAAGATACATAGCTCTGCGCTTCAGAGATGAGACATTATTCACACACCTGCTGGCAGTGTCGACACCAGGATAACAAAGCACACTGACAAGCCTGAAAAATGTTTTGATTAATGCTCATGTACTTCGGGTACTCTGACCCTACCAAACCTCCCATTATTCAGACAGATGTTGCTGAAGATAGAGCTTTGTATCTACAATACATGCAGTCGGTCACTCATGCATCTAAAGCTTTAGGATCATGCCGTTTCTTAAAGCACGGCACCAGCAAAGCTAAAATCATACGCTCGATTCCTAGGTATTGCACAAAGCTGATCAATAAGCATGAGTGTACAACACTGTCTTCTGAACTATAGTGCTCCAGGTTAGCTATCAATTATTAGATAATATCAAGGGAAGCTGAAATTTAACAAAGCGTTCTTGACCGTTGCCCTGATTATGGTTGACTCAGTGGTTCCTGTAGACTAAATTAAAGAACGGGGTCTGTTCTGTGTCAATGCAGATGCCTTACAGCTGATCCACGCAGTAATGCTAAGTGTTATTTATCTCTGTTGGAAGTTAAAAAGCCTACCCTGCAACTCTGCCAGTACAGAACCCAAAGTAAGCTAGAAGTCTAATTGACTTAATGGAATGAATGTAATTAAATCTGCTGCTCTACGGTTTACAAACGTTGCCTATGTTCTGTCAGATAAGGATTTTAAGTTAAACATGATCTTTCAGATGTATATTTTGTTGCATGTACTGGAGGGCTGTATCTTCTATAAAGATTTTGACGTACTACTCTGACCTAAAAATAAAAAATTAAGGTGTGTTACAAAAAGCATACCTTGAGCTTTCCTTGAGCTTTCCGGTTTATGACTTCCGGTGAGCCACTAAAGTTAATGGCAGTCTATTGCGAAGGACAAAAGTGTGCCGTTTTGACGGTCTGTTTAATGTTTATTATAAAATCCAAGAATACCGACATAATTTGTGCAGTTAGGGGTTGCCATAATAGCTAATACAATTGCAGAAAATCTCTACAAAACATTTGTTTTAACCACATGCACAAGAACGGAATGCGTTTAAAAAAAAACTCACACCAGAGGGATAGTTGTGACATTTTAAACCAGCCCCTAGAAAGTTAAAAACATGAAGTCTTGGTAAATTCCATGTACAAACACTCGACTGACTTTCTTATTGTAAAGATACTGGTATGTCTCTGTGCTTTTATATTTGCGCATTCAAGACCCGTCACCTCTGATCAACAACACGAAATGATTGAATATCTTCGTATATCAAGCAACTTCTCAATTTCATCCTCACACTGGTTCATACATGGAAGATGTAGTAAATATTAACTGTTTAAATCATGTTTTATGCGTGCACCCACTACACTGTTTTCTACCGGCTGGCTATTGAACCGAAAGTCTCGGAAAGGAAATACGTCACTTCCGCAGTTGAGAAACAGGTGGATAGAGTATGCAATTTACTGTGCACTATGCACTTTGTCCATCTAGTGTAAAGATTTTAGAAGTTTAGTATTGTCTCAGATGGAACACTAACTAGTTAGAAATATAAGCGGTTTCCTAGACAAAGGCAAATGATTTTAAGCATAAAGTAAATCAAAATCTATTTGTACAATTTACCCTTGATGTCAGTGTTGCCCAACATGATTGAACTATAAAGAGCACCCATTATCCAATTCATGATTTTACATTTCCTTTGGTGTGTAAGTGCATATTAGTTGTTAACTATATGCAAAAGGTATATAGTTTCCAACTTAAATCTCTTTTTTTGGACTACAACAAACACACAGATTGTAGGCAACAGTTTACTTCCTGGGCCGGTTGACGTGAACACGACGGTCATTATCATAATTCTAAAATATTTAAAGAATTTTCTGACTAAACCATGACTCAAACACGAGTTTTGTGCAGTGCATAGTAGTGCGTGTTGTTTGTCGTTTCTACCATAGATATGTATAAAGGCTAGATGTCTCGTATAAAGGCTAGATGTATACCACAGGGCGCTCGCTCATTCGTAGCATTGAGTTTTAATGGTGCAGGTACTTTTAAATAACCATAACTTGCTTAATTTTTTACCTATTTTCAAACGGTTTGGTTTTGTTATAAACGTCAAAGATGTACCCATGACACTGCATACTTATGCAAAAAAAATAAATTGTTAAAGCATCCAGAATTATAGCCACGTTAATAACGTTTGTAAGAAACCAAACCGTTTGAAAATTGGTAGAAAATTTAGCAAGTTATGGTCATTTAAAAGTATCTGCACCATTAAACTCAATGTTATGAGTCAGCGAGCCCCCAGTGGTAAGATGGCCGCCAGGTGATGACGTTAGAGACTCCGCCGTAACACATCTAGCATTTATACATATCTATGGTTTCTACGATCTCAAATGCAGACATGGTTTAAGGGCCCTATTTTAATGATCTAAGCGATGGTCTAAAGCGCACAGTCTAAAAGAGCGTGTCCGAATCCACTTTTGCTAATTTAACGATGGAGAAAATGGTCTTCGTGCCTTTGGCTGGTTTTGCTGTTTATTTCAGCAGGGTAAGTAAAGTAAAACTTAGGAATACAGATGAACGAAGTGTCCAGCGTTGTATACACTTCATTTCTCTACTTCATAGTACTGATGATGAATGTAAATGACATAGAATAGTGCATAAGTATGAGATTTTGGACGGACCTTCTGTCTTTATTCACTAGTACTACCATTGCCTACTGATGGAAAAACCAGCATACCAGCAAGACCAGCATAGGTTATGTTTTGGTGCTGGTTGCTGGTGACCAACAGCTAAACCAGCACCAAACACTGAAAAAAAAGATTCATTCAATTTACTAAATTTTTTTAAGGTAAGTGGTTGCAATCAATTTATTTAAGCTACATTTAAACAAAAGTTGTTTATTTTATTTTACTTTACTAATATTTTTTTTAATGTAGCTTAAATAAATTGATTGCAACCACTTACCTTAAAAAACTTGAGTAAATTGAATGAATCATTTTTTTCAGTGAACCAGCATTGACCACCAGCATGGTCAGATGCATACCAGCACAAGCATCCCATGCTGGTCATACCAGCAACGCCATATGTTATGTTTTGGTGCTGGTTTGCTGGTGACCACCAGCTAAACCAGCACCAAACCAGCATGGACCACCAGCATGGTCATAAGCAGCCATACCAGCAAGACCAGCAGCTAAACCAGCACCAAACCAGCATAGACCAGCATGGGAATCATGCTCAGCATGGTGGTATTATTGTGCTCGGTTTTGTTTTTAGTTTGAGCTCAGCAGACTTGGTTAATGTGAACTGTATGGAAAAAAGGAAATTTTAAATGTAATGTTTTAAGTTTCACTGAGCATAAGGTCTGGAAATTATGTGATTAAGAAAAAACTGACTAAATTCCCAATTTGGGTGAACTATCTATTTAACCAAATTTGACAGAGCATTCAGATGGGGTTAAAAATGCAGCCCTGCTCACATAATGACGGCTCTCGGTATCTATGCGCGCGCGCTTGCCTCGCGCTGTCAAACGTTAAATATCAGAGAGGGAGAGCGCGTGTCCGTCCCACTAATCAATAAACCATTTCCAATCCTTCACCACAGAAACACTTGGGCTATCATTCCTCGTTTAAAGGGATGAAAGCACATGGACAATATCCAATGTATTAAATAAGCAGCTTCAGTAGACGCGCTAGGTTTAAATGGCTCGTGTTCATTGATCACTCAATGCTGAATGTGCGCGCGTCTGACACTGTTCAGGAAAATATGACTTCCCAATTAAGCTTGTTAATGAAATACTTCTTGATCATTTACGATTGTTAAAACTACACACTTTAGTTATAGCACAGCAGAACAAACAGCTAAATTCGTTAAACCCAAAAATGTATCTGCCATCTATAATACATTGGTCAAATAGGCTACTAACGAAACGAAAATTTACCATGGTGTTAATACAGTAACCAAATGGTATGTGTCGTAACATATGCCTTATTTACTACCATGACAACTCTCTTTTAACACTCTTTTAATATGAAAAAGATAAATAAACGTGAAACACTGCAGATGACCAAATTAACTAAGCAATTCATATGTTAGACTAAGAGTCACTACACAAAAGAATAGATGGCATTGCATTTATGCTATATTTCCACTGAGTTTTATGTAGATTTATTGTCATTGCATCAAGCTGTCGTTTATTTCAATTTTGCAAACTGTAAATTAGCTATGGCATTTTAAGACAACATGCTAAATGCCCCTTCATTTGTAAATCACTTTGGATAAAAGCCTTTAAACACTGTTAATGCTTTTGGTCAATAAAGACAAATCAAACGTCGAAAAAGACAGCACATTTTTATAGTCTTTCAATTAATCTTGAAATAAGGCTGATTGTATCCCAGCACAAACCAATTATCCCCCCATATTGTCCCTTCGCCCCCCCCTCTCTCTCTCTCTCTCACTCACTCACTCACTTTCTCTTCTCCTCTCTCTCTCCCAACTCTCCCATGAGCTTTCACACACACACTCCAACACATCCCCCTCCCCTCTCATTGTACTTCGCTTTCCTTTGCTCACTCTCTTTTTACAACAAACATGGCCGCTAAATCGGATGGAGCAGCCGTGTGTGTGAGCGAGAATGAGGAGGATTCGCGGTGTCTGGTTGGCCCGGAGCAGAGCGCGGCTCCCCCGCACCCTCACGCAGACAAGCGCTTCTCGCCGCTGGACTTCTGCTGGGTTCTGTGCGCCCTCCTGGTTTTCTTCTCCGACGGAGCCACCGACCTGTGGCTGGCAGCGGACTACTACCTGAGGCGGGACTATTGGTGGTTCGGGCTCACGTTGGTCTTCGTGGTGGTTCCCTCCGCTGTGGTTCAGGTGTTGAGTTTCAGGTGGTTCGTCTACGATTACACGGAGATGAGCGCGTCCTCGGGCGGGGATGGATGCAATTTCAGCACCAAGGGCAGCGATCAGCGCAGCGGCGGAGCGCGCACCGTGCCCGCGAACGGCACGCGGAAATGCTGTAAAGCGTGCATGTGGATCTTTCAGTCCGTCATTCACATCTTGCAGATCGGTCAGGTCTGGAGGTAAGATGGATTGCATAGCATGCAGTACGTATTCGATGAAGTGGGAACTTATTGCCAAGGTTGTGTCCAGTAGCCTAATGTGTAAATAAGGTTGTGGGTATGATCCCAGGGTGCACACATACTGATAAATATGAAGCTTGAATGCACTGTAAGTTGCTTTGGATGAGCATGCATACATTTGCGCTTATATCTACTCTTAAGGTTCTTGGTCAAGCTGTGGTTCCTTTAAGAACCTTTAACATCCACAAAACCTTTCTGTTGCATAGTATAAACATTTTTGATAGGTAAGAAAAAAATATTTTAAATCTCAAATTATGCACATGATGCTTTGTGGACAGATAAAATGAGGTGCAACCCTATCAGTCTACATCCCGACTTGACCGCCTGGCTTTGCTGTTTGTCATAATAAATGGTGTGTCAAGGTGTACACAGTGCTATCTGTGGTCCCCTCAGGCTGATGCATATTACATGTAGGTTAAATAAATGTAGTTAAGACGTCTCCTTTGTGCACTCCACGTTAAATGTTCCCGAAAAAGAGTGACGGACACTGCTCGCTTTTTTTCAAAGTGCATGGTCAAATCCACAGTAGATTTAGGTGTTTGTTCAAAGATTAAGAAACTATTTAAATATCAGTGCCTTCTTCGGAAAGAAAACAAGCATTTGGCACCCCTACGTGCTCATTGTTAGCCACAGGGAGTACAGACAACTTCTAGACAAGTTTATTCCACTGACCACTGTGTGAATCATGATATGTTTTTGCACTTCTTGTTTTCCTCAGTCTGCTGCTTATCTTTAAATAGTTTTTATATGTTGCTGAAATTGCTCTTTTCTTTGAAAGTTGCACCGAGGCTGGTTTGGAGATGTCTTAGAGCATCATTCGCTCTTGGGAACAACGCAGTCATCTCCGATAGAGAAAGAGAACACAAAGTTGTCCTCTTCTGAGTGCTTCATGTTTTCTGTAGATCTTACGGCTTAATATGCACATGCAACGTGTTTATTAGGAAGACATGGTGAGAAAAAAACAGACAGGCACTTGATGGATTGTGTAGGTTTGTTTTGCTAATGACATTTGAGGTGCGCTGCTGATAAATGCCTTTGGAAAAGGATTCATCAAAGGAATGTTTTTACTCCAGATGGTGCTGTCCTTTATACCAGATCAGGGACAAAGGAAGCAATTCACTCTTACATGCACGTGAGTGTTTTACTGGTAGTTAAGTGCTGAATTATTAACACAGGGCCTGTGAGGACCTGTTCGTCTCAGTGATTGTGTGGGAGAGGATGTAGCATTTCCTGCCATCAATCTCTGCAAAAATATTCTTGTTCCCTCTCTCTTTTACTCTGTATGTCTCTCGCTGTCTTTTTATTTTACCTCCTACTTGCCTTCTGTATGATTTCTTATCATGAGCGGTTGTAAACCAATTGCTTGGTATGTGAATATTTGCATGGGTGTATGTGAGTTTCTCAGCTTTTATCTACCTGTGTGTTTACAAGACTATCGCATTTTTCTCTTTTTGGATTCCCCTTCCCGTTTTGAAGGTTTGAGTTCTTCACTTGTTGACACAAGTAAAATTTCTTTTCCCTTGCATTATGTTGGATATCATTTAGTATTATTATGGCAATTAAACAATGGACATTTTAATACAGTATAAAGATTCACTTTTAAACTGAACGTAGTCAATATTATAGATGAAAACCTTAAGTTAAAGAGCACCTATTGTCCGCTTCACGTTTGATGTGTAAGTGTGTATTAGTACACGTTAACGATATGCAAAAGGTACAAACCCCAAAGTAACAATGATGTGGGTTATCGTCTCCAACGTAAATCTCTTTTCTTGTACTACAACAAACACACGGATTGTAGGCAACAGTTTCTCCCGCTTTGACTCACAGCCTGTAAGTTAACTCCTGTTAGCATTGCATTCTGAGCGAATCTTTCAAACATGGTAAGGAGCGTCACATTTCCATCTGACGTCAGAGGTATTCAGGCCAATTTACAGATTAGCTGGCCAATCAGGAACACAGAGCTTTTCAAATCCATGCGTTTCAGGAAGAAATGGAAATCTAGAGCTACAAAAATGTACGGTATGTGGAAAATAATGTGTTTTTACAATAAACCACACAAACACATCGTATTATACCAAATACACAAAATAACATTGTTTCTTTAGCAATGAAATAGTTGCAGGGGCATGCCCCCCTGGTGCCCCCCCTCCAATCTCATTGGGCTAGCTGGATTTACTGTTAACCTGAAAATGCCCACCGCACCATTGGACCAGAGAGCTGTCAATCACTGTTTGATTTGAGACTCGCGCGAACGCGAAGAAGAAGCGTGCACATTAGTTGCGCGTTTTTAAAACAGGAGGAAAGAGACACCCACCGCACCATTGGACCAGAGCGCTGTCAATCACTGTTTGATTTGAGACTCGCACGAACGCGAAGAAGATGCGTGCACATTAGTTGCACTTTTTTAAAACAGGAGGAAAGAGACACCACCACACCCACCGCACCATTGGACCAGAGCGCTGTCAATCACTGTTTGATTTGAGACTTGCACTTATTATAGGTGCTCTTTTAATGTGTGCTCATGCCATGTGTGCCAGGTTTTTAATTTATACTCACTAAAAACATGCTGGGTTATTTTCAATTTAGCGCTGGGTAATTAAAGGATGAACTCAAACCACTATGCTGGGTTGGTTCAATCCAAAATGCTGGGTTTTTTTAACTTGTTGTGTTACCCAACTGCAAAATTTGTCAATTTGTGACCCATCGCTACATCTACATATTTTTTTGGCTATGCATTTACTGTTATGTTTAAATTATTTTATGTCATATAAGCTTTATATTTACGTGTTAAGCAGTTTTGATCATAGTAAAAACATTCTTATATCTTAGTGACACTAGGTGAATGGTGGAAGCAGGCTGATGATGAAGGTCGACAAGATATTTAATGATAATCTACAAGATGACATAAACACAGGGCACAATAAGATACACACCATAACATTAACATGACCGGACAAAGAGAGCGGCGAGGGATAAACTTCTATAAATGAAACGCAAACATGATAATTAATGGGACACAGATGAACTGAATGAACTAATAACGATACCTACTGTATGACAACAAGGAAGTGAAGGAACATAGGAGGAAAATATAAACTTAAAGGTGCAGTGTGTAATTTTGAGAAGGATCTCTTGACAGGATTGCAAAATAATATACAAACTATATTATCAGGGGTGTATAAAGACCTTTCATAATGAACCGTCATGTTTTAATTACCTTAGAATGAGACGTTTTTATCTACATACAGAGGGTCCCCTTACATTGGAAGTGGCACCATGTTTCTACAGAAGCCCTTAACGGACAAACTTTTTACTAAGTTGTCTCCGAAGATGACATGTTTGTCTGGTGGCGGCTACCGTAGCTTCTCTATGCGTTTCAAAAACAAGGGGTGAGCAGTGAACTGAGCCATAGGTTGCAATTCGCAACCTCACCACTAAATTTACACACTGCACCTTTAAAGTCCATAAACTGAATAAAACTAAATAGCACAGTGACACTCAGGACTTTACGGTTGTTTATACTATTGTCAATTTATAGTCATTGGTTCTGTAATTTACAGAATTTTCACATTTCTGAAGATATATTTTCTTTAATAAATAAATGTTATTATTAAAGGTGTTTTATTATATACAGCAAAGGATGAAATTAAATATTCACAATAATTTGTGAGCATTATTTAATTAATAACGGAGAAAAATATGGGTGACAATTTAAATTGACAATTAGCATCATTTAACAGACAATAATCTCTATAATCACAATGATTTATTGGACATTAATATTGACATTTATAGTCAGCTCTACATACCATTTACTGTGATATAGGTTTCTATAGGCTACCATAGGCCGAGGCTAATAATATACATGTGTGTTTGTGTATTTACATGGCATCATGTTACATTTGGACATCTGTGCATTGCTGTTTCTGTCTGTGTGGGTTGATGTTTATGTTGTTCTACATACAAACCACATGTGACCGAGCTCAAAGTGATATATTCATGCGAACACTGCAGTTGACTTGGCGGGTCGACTGTGTTTTCGCAACATCTAGCACTACTCTGGCAGTCATAAAGAGCAGCATAAATAACTCTGAAAGCAACTGAGAACATTCAGTTATTGGAAAATTCTGACTCAAGGAGAGATCAATGCACGGTGCTCATACAATATAAACCAGGCCTGAAAGAACCTGAATCAGATTTACAAAGTCAGATCTTCTGTGCCTATATCCGTTTTTATTTGAAGTCTGTGGTGCGTGGGATCATACAGTATATGTTACAGATATATAACAGATCCCTGATCCGTTTTGTTCGGTTGCTGACAATGACTAAGATCAGATGTTTCTGGGAATGATTTATCTTGGATCGTTGCATGGTGAAGTGAATGTCACAAAATCATCCTACTGTATATGAGTTTAAATGAGGCAAGCGATGTCAATCCCTTTGCACAGTAAGTTTTTCAATGTCATAAATATTTATTTATAGTGATTAATAAGTATTTTAAGAAATACTAATACTTTATTTGCAGTGTCAGATTTTTGTGCCGCACTGTAAGACACAAGTTGCCTTTTTTAGGCTGTATCAGGTTTATAGCATTTTTAAATACACTTCGCCAAGCTGAAGTAATGGGCTTAGTGAAGCCTGTTTTTACACCCAAATGCACTCAAGCACAGAGCAGCTGTTGTGATATGTGTGTTGCAGGTGTGTAAGGCGGTGAAGTATATCCGTAGGGCCATTAAGAGAGTTGATGGGGATATTCTCAGCAAGCTGAAGGCATTACGCCGCAGCTGGCACGCGTGAGGAGCATTTCAAACCTCAACTGCACCTCAAATGACATTTTCCCAGGAATGGAAAGCAGCCGTCTTTACCTTTGCTTTTTCCCGCTTATTAAATGCACCCATCATACGAACAGGTTTAGAAAATGAGGTGTCAGATTTTCTGGCAGTCCATTTCTCCATCCACCTGTCAGTCTCTCCATCTCACTCCTCGTTTGTCTTGTCAGAGCTGACCCAGTTCTTCACGACAGATGCTGGAAACACAATACTCACAATGGAGTGATAGATATGTGTCTGAGAAAGAGAGAGCGTTCACAGGTTTCCCAAACACAGCGGTTAAATATAGATCACGGCGTGCGGTGTTTGTACTGTATACGAATGCCTCTGTGTACCCATCTGTTTGTCAAAATGAGTTAGCGAGAGATTTGGCCAGAATATGTGTGAGTGGATTTAGGGACCGCGTTGACGTCCAGGGACGCCGATCTCATTTTTCTAGCTCTATAATACCTGTAGAAAGCTGTTCTTTAACACTCCCATTCATCTCAATGGCATTCGCTTGGCCAGCACGAGACAGCCTGGCAGTACATGATTTGAAATCTGCCATTTTTGCTCACAGCCGTTCACTTCCAGGTCTTTTTTGAGCCAGTCACCTGTGCTGTAAATGTCATGTGACTAATTACTCAAGAGGAAAATTACATCACGGCCGTGCCGATTGGCTGATGGCGCCACAAGAACATTCACAGTCCAAGGGCCGTTTATTAGCTGCGAGGTCATTTTTAATGAATATTTCCTTATTTTTCACTGACCCGGCTTTTTTATGGACTCATTTTGTGTTATTCTGACAGGTCATCACAGTTTACAGGATGTGTTTTGTTTTATAGGCACACACAGGACATGGGGTCAGCTGAGTTGCAATAAAACTTTATGATGCATTTTATTGCAAAGCCATTAATGTTTGTGTGTTTGTGAGGCGATGGGTTATTTAATGTCTCGACTAATCAGTTAATCAAACAGTGATCTGACACTGGCAGAAAAAAATCTTATTTAAAATATTTTTATTAAAAATCGAATAAAACCCGTTTTGATCGTCCTTGAGCATTGAGTTGGTTATACCTTAAAGTTTTATATCACCTGGAGGATGCACATTGATTTCTCCTGTGCAATTACACGTGTCAATCTTATCTTATTACTGTGATCTGATTGGCTCTGACAGTTCTGGGCTGTGTCTACTCTACACATGTATGCCACAAACTTTTACAGAGGATGTTTTTCAAGATGAATTATCTTGCAAAACCAAGTTGTTATAACTTCATGCTGCATTATTTTTACAGTGTAGATTGTAAACCTTCACCCTTAAAAATAAAGGTGCTTAAAGGGGTCATGAACTGGCTTATTTGATTATTTTGTACGGTTCCACTAATAGCGTTTTTACCTATAAAAAACCCAGTCATAATTAGTAAGTAAGGCTACCCTGTTTTTACGCCTCCGTTTCAAAACACTCCCTTTATCCGAAATCGTATACTGTGATTGCATTACTGAATTAGATGAAGTATACTCATTGGCTGTTAAAACAGTAGGTACTTTATAGTATGAATATGGATAGTATGAATGAATTCGGAAGTATATCCGCCATGTTGATACATCACGTGAGATTCGTCGTCATAACGACAAGTTAGTCATTAACTAGAATGATGTTAATCAATTGCAATTTAACCACAAGGGTCAGCTGTTTAATACAGTATACAGTGTATGTCATCGAATGAACACTTTAGGATCTCGCCAGACATACACTCTTAAAAAAAAACATTGCCATTGAAGGACCTTAATTTGTCTGAATCAGTCGTTCTCAAACTGGGGGCCGCGAGATGGTGCCATAGGGGACCCCAGTTTTATGACATTTTATAAGATACATTAATTTATCCTGAATTCTGTGTAATTAAACCTAAAAAAAAAATAAGGCTATAACCAACAGCACTACTTTGTATAATTTAATGTTTTGTTTATTTAAAATGTTAAGTTTTAGAATTGTTTTTGTCATAAATTTTCGTTGGGGGGGCTGCGAAGGAATGCACCATACACAAGGGGGGCCTCAAAATGTTTGAGAACCATTTGTGTAAATGGTTTCATACCCTTTAACATCTTATAAAGCAGTGTTGTAGATTTCCATGATAAATGCGTCTATGTCTATGGATATAATCATCACAAATGTTGTTGAATAAATAACAAATCCCTTATAAAAAGCGTCTGCTAAATGACTAAATGTTATGAAGCCCTTCACCTTTTTGGTTTCGTTTTATGTCCCTTTTTGCTACACTTTTTCTCTATTTATTTCATATTATCTTTCAGCCACTGTGTCTCCCCTGTGGCATCACATTACATATATATATCTTATCCCTGTTGTCATCACACTCAAGACAGAAAGAGAGAGAAAAGACTAACTCTTCTCCCAAGAAAGAAATAGAGAGACATGGAGCAGTGGACTTTAAGCCATTTTCATTTCAGATCTGAGTGAAAGATTTCCCGATTACAGGATGAGTGTAATAATGTCACATTAGGAGATGAAGCCAAAAGAGGCTCCCTAGGTACGCAACCCCTCTTTGACTCAGTTGCTTGAATATTCATTGAAGTCATGTATATTCATGATGGTCTGGGCTAATAGAGTCTGCCTATAATGATTTTCCTCAGCGTTTTTGAAACCCACACTCTAAAAAAGTCATAAATGGTTCATAAAGGGACAAACCCGGACAGCACTGCAAAAAATGATGTGTTAATTTTTAACACATTGTGTGTGTCATGCCATTTAAGGCGTTATTTCATGTTAAAACAAATGAAAGGGCCAACACAAGTTGTGTTAAAAACAGTGATGGGAGTAATGGGTTACAAAGTAATTCCGTTACTGTAATTCCGTTACTGTAATTCCACTCCTTTTAGCGGTAATTAACATGTAACTACGTATTTTTTAAAATCAAATAACGCAGTTACAATTAGTGAAATTTAAATGAGTTGGTTACTCCTGTTACTCTATTTTGTGGTAAATGAACACTTGCAGACAAGACATTTCTGATATAATGTCGCAGGACCCTGGTGGGCAGCACAATGAATAATAACACACAAGGTGTGTTAGTATAGGGACAACACATTTAATAAATCAGAAATGTCTTGTCTGCAAGTGTTCATTTATTGATTAAGTACGATTAAGTATTTTTGTCGCTTTATAAAATTAAGATTGAATCTTACTAAAGGTTGAATTTACAATTTGTAAACAGAATTTTGTGTCTAATTATGTGTCTATACTCACGTAAATTGTAGAAAGCCAATCAGATTGGAGCTGACGCTTTTGTGTGCAAATCCATCTGACAGTCAGTGCATGTGTACATTGTGTGTGTAATGTCTAAGAATACAAAACATGCAGCATCCCAAACTCTCACCTTTTAAATAGCCTCTTTTGCTTCTTTTCATAATGCGTGTTTACGTGTGCAGTAAAGAGATCTGTTTGGTCACACTGAGCACATGGCTGTGCGATCTCATTAACACACAACTGTGCTCACACGCATAGACACACAGAGATGCCACTTGAATTCTCAAAGCCCAGGACAAAATCCTCCCCCACTCCAAGTATGTAGTTGTCAGTGTGGTCTGTAGAGCTGCACGATATTGAAGACAACTGCAATAACATGCTAAATATTGAGGTATGCGATATGATGCAGCTTTCGCTAAATCTAATTTTTAAGTTTTAAATTTAATTTTTTTTTAAAATAAAAGTTTAATAAAGTTTGTACATTTAAAAAAAAAGGTAATGTTCACCTTCAAATCAGTATAAAAATAATGATATAAAGCATTTATTTTATTAAAATGCAAATGTTTTATGCCAAAAATGCAAAAAATAAATAAATAAACCATAAGTCCAAATGTCATCTTATCTCAGTAGATTTACCAAAAATGGCCACTAGGTGTCACTGGTTTGTTCTGTACTCTTGTCACAAATCGATACATTACTGGCACTGCATTATTATTAATGCATTATTAATAGTGGTTTTGAAATATGAGCTTTCCAATGATATATAGGTTGTCTAGATTTTTGTAGATTTATAATAGGACATTGGTGTTATGAATAAAAAATAATAATAATATGTATTCGGGCTGGCGTCAATACATTAACAAAATGACTTTCACTACATCATTTCATGCATCAAATGGCTTTGAAATATGAAAACAACATCCTTAGAGATTTCCAATGATATATTTATGTTTAAAATAGGACATTAGTGTCATATGTAATAACAACCAGTGGGTCGGTGACATTTTTTATAGTTACTCTCGCTACATCATTCTTTTTACAAAACAGGGGTGAATTAGAAAAACGAGACTCTTTGAGCTTTCCAACTATAGGGGTGCGCGGGGCACAAACTAACGCGGGGTTAATTGTAACACGGACCGTTTACATTGTTGCACAGGGTTGAATTTGTTTTTCCAGAATTTTTTCACAATGCCAAAAGACGGTCTCCTGCAAATTACTGTATTGGAAAGATATAGAGAATTATTGATAAAGAGTGTTTTGGTGCTGCCAGCAAAAAATAAATAAATGTGCCTGTCTTATCAAACATTTTGTATCAAAATTTATTTTTGTTCATATCTTTAATATCGATTGATTAAGGTCATGTTAAAGATTAAAATCATAATGAAATAATGGCTAAAATCATAATTTTGCTGCTTTTTCTCACATATTTAAACATTTGTATCCATTTATACTTGAAATATGGTTAGATGAGGGATGAATAGTGTAGATACCCGTCTATTATAGACAGATATATAAACAATATCCACCTCAAGTATATAGACAAAATAGTATTGAAATATTTGCCTGCAAACTTAAATTTTAGCAAGTGTTACAACTAACCCCCTGCCTGTTACAATTAACCCCACCTATGGTGTAAGTTGTAACGTTTGCACTTCTGTCATGTTTGGTGTAATTGTCCAAGAATGGTAAGTACTAGAAACAAACTTTAAATGGTAATTTGTAGCAGAGATGTGTGTGTTGCTTGTGTAAAAATATAATTAATCAAACTCAAATATTTTTTAATGATTGAGCCAAAACCAAAAAGTGTTAGGTTGTGCCCCTCCCTCCCCTACATAGTTTGTCAAGATTATTTTAGGTTTAGAGTGCTATATTAGTGTCATAAATAAGTAATAACAACCTGGGCCCACCTGTGGGCCGGTGATATTTCAGCGCTATCTCACTAGAATCCGTACATATTTTACGAGTTGGCTGATTCTTATTAATTCATATAAACACATTAGTACGTTTTTGTACGATTTGCCTTGACCCCTGTGACTTAGGTGTGGGGTTAGGGGTTTGGTTTAGTTGTTGTTGTTGTTTCATGAGAATCGTCCGTTTTTGCACTCGCCAACTCGTAAAATATGTACGAATTCTCGTGAGATAAGGCTGGATATTTTACAAAATGACTCTCACTTGCAAAATGTTGATAAAATGTGAAATCTATACTCTTAGAGCTCTCTCGTATTTAAAGGGGGGGTTCAATGGTATTTCAAGCATTCTGACGTATTAACACAGTTGTAGAGTTGTTTCCTCATGCTAAACGTAGGCAAAGTGTCAAAAAAGCATTTGGGCGTGTTACAGAGTATTTCTGTGCCGAATACACTTCGCCAGAGTTCGTACAAGTTTCGGAAAGTTTTTTTTCGATTACAGGTCCAACTGACGTTTCAGTGGTTTTCTATACGTATCAATTCTTTATATGGGCACATTCCCCGGAAAACCCCGCCCACCCGTCAATCAGCGGGAGATGCTAGCACTTGCAAACATCTTATCACGCGGCACAGCTTTGTTTAATTTCAAAACTCCACAATGGCACGAAAGATGAAGTGTGCTTTTGGATGTAAGGAGAAAAATCCAGCCTTATGAAAACAATGGATATAGTTTATTACCCGGGGTAGAAGCGGAGTTTTGCGTGTGTGTTTGATGCGCTGGATTTTCCAAACCGGGTCACGAGTTGCATGCGGTAAGTAAGACTTCTGTCTTATGTTGGAAATATGCACGTGAATATTTTATAAATGACACGAACATGTAGTTAAAACAGTGTTGTATAGTGTTGCATGACTCGTACTCGCTCCACCCGCAGTAGTAACTCCTCCTTCTTCATTTTTTCGTACGTTATCGGAAAGATTCGGTAAAGCTAATCTTTCTTTTATAAATCTGATTAAACTAAAGACTCTTCGGAGATATAAAGGATGTCATACTACTCTATAGGTACTCCAGATTAACATCAGAAATGCAGAAACTAGTGTGTTACGTGAGCTTTAAATCATTCCGTTATTGCAAACCTTGCTATATGCATACAGCAAAATGCACATTTGCGATAAATAGTTTCAATATAGCCTATCTTGCAGCCCAGGTGTGTATGGTTGCTTTGGTGTTTCAATAGTCAACCTCTATGATTGTCTCTAAATATGGCTATTAGATTTGTTTACCTGTTTATTATCTCCCAAGACTCAAGATTGCATTCACACCCTGAACACAAATAGTGCTGAAGAACAGTTTAACATCGGGGTCGGGCTCGACCGAATGAGCAATAGTAATATTGATGCTTTCATAGCAAGCACCACTAATTATTTCCAACAAGAACCCTCTAACATAAGGCCTGTTAGTCACACTATCGATTCAGCATAATGTTTAAAATGACCACTGTCTACGTTCACACAATCCTCTGATTCTATGAAAGAGTCACTGATTTAACAATTCTGCCGCACACGCTGACCGTTCCCCTGATGAATGCGTTCGGTTCCTTTATTCTTCTGCTCACCTCATTTTTCTCCCCCACTTCAGAAGGTCAAGGATGAAAAATGAAAAACAGAAGAATGGTCCGTTCCAGTTATTTTCCCTAGCAGGCAATGAAAGGCCGAAGCAGAAGATAACTCAGCCGAGGTTCCACATCCAGAAATAACGCCACTTTTCCGCAAGCTATAATCAGCGATTTTCAAGAGCGCTTCTTAGCGCAGCGTGTCACAGTTTCACTCACAACAGTATTTTTTTGTGTACTGAAGAAAATGGTGTCAACTGTGCTTTTGGAAAACTGAATAATTCAGAAAAGTTTGTGTTTATCTATTTACAGAGTTTCTGTCCTTACATCTTAATATCTTGATGTTATAGTTGTTCAGGTTAGGACTGGTGTGCATATTTTCATTTAACTGAAGGCTTTACTGCTATAAAAAGCCCACAACAAACATTGATTTCTATATACTAGGAAGCACGTATATTTTAAGAGCGGTGAGACAAAACAGGCCGTGAGTTGTTCCCTTTGGTGCAGAGTTTGCTGTGGAAGCATTTTCACATGCACGCTAAACAATACAGAGTGTGGAGTCTGAGTTTTAAACAATAACACCACACCCACACAAATAAACACATGCACACACACAGATATGCATGCCAGCAATCTTGTGCAAGCATACAGACGCATACTTAATGGCCTAATAAACAATCCATTCCATTTGGTTTACTTGAGAAAAAATGTATCATGGATTTTGACATGTACATTATGAATTTCAATGCATTTCACATCTGATATAAATCTAAGTCTGAATTTCAATCTCATTGCATGCTGATTACATTTGTATTCCAGAATGGTGCTTGCCGAAGTGTGTTTTCATGAGATCTGTAAATTAGGGAGGTGTGCATGGGTCTGTTAATTTCACTAGATGGTTTACCCAGCAAACACATCTGCCTGTCGAAATCTTAGGGGATCCGCCCACAAGCGGTGATGTCATGCATGGGTGGTTTTATATAGAGTTATTTTTGGCTGTTCCCTGCTGAAATATTGTCTGTTTATGTGTCATGTCGTTGTGACATCACAATGTCTACGTGAACACACAGGATGTTCACTTCTTTAATGTGACTTCCTGCAATTTAACAACAATATTATTGGATCATAATGTCCCCTATATCCCCCCCACCCGCACGCCACTACAGCTATGTAATGTCATTATGTATAACAATGATAGCTGACACATGATGCTCTCTAATCTCAGCCTCACATCTAACGTGCACTTCTGCTATGCACAAAAGCATCACAGTTCAGTAGTTGGTGTGTTAACTAATCAATATCAGCTACGGTTGTTCATAAGGTTAAGAATTTCAAAAAAAACCTAACCCTGATGAATCTCAGCAAGCGATAATTTCACATTCTAGGTTAACTCAAGGGTGTCGATTTGGGTAAGGACGCTAGGGACATGTCCCTACCAATATTCATGGAATACTGAATTGTCCCTAGCAATAATTTCAACCAAACAATTGATCTTAATTTATATATAACAAATGATGTCTGTCTGTTTCTTGTGTTTTTACTTATTTTATGTAACATGAATTTCATTCAGGAATCACTAAATGATATTGAATCGTTTTACAATCACGTTCTGTAAAATAGCGATGTATGCTCCATTCGCTTGTAAGAAGTAAAAAGAAAGTATTCTTATATTAACAGTTTTATGCACAAAATACGGTACATATATTTATATAATGATTAAGGGACAGAAGGAACGAACAATAAAATGGTTGCTAGCTACAGTAGTTAGCAATTAATTTTTGTTTGTGCATTTTTGTCATGGCTGATGAATAAGTATAATGTGTTAGATTTTTTTTCTCCTGGAGCAGATTTGGAGAAAGTATTTTACTTGCCCGGCCAGTCAGAATTTTCACTGGTATCACAATAAAATAGGCCTATATATTTGTTGTTTTTGACACGTGTAGTAAATATGACGCCTAAGATTAAGATAATTACATAATTTACGTCCCCACCAATGTCAAAATCTAAATTACACCCTTGGACCAGGCATATAATCTGGCTACGAGTAACCCACTTCTTGCCTAAATAAACGTAGATGTAGATGTATGATATTCCACCATGTAAGCAAAGTTTACAGTGAATGAAAGGTGTTTGGTTTTATTCCTTGGTAACACTTTACAATAATGTTCATTAGTTAAAGGCACACCATGGAACTTGTATTTTTCATGTATAGCGCCCCTAGAGGCCACAAGCGCCGCAGCACTGTCGCAAAGGAAAAGAAGACAACTCTTTAGGTTACAAAGTGTGCCTTCCAGCATGTCATATGAATATAATTTCATGGGTTTTATTTTATTTCAAACGTCAAAAGATCGCGTAGCTCACGTTTTCAAGCCACTTGTAACGGTGGTCGCTTGGTTAAAGTTTATATAAAAAAATATTGGGGAATCGAACCCGGATCAGCGCCACGTCACGTGATATAAGTCTCTCTCTAAACTCTCCAAGTAGCCTCCAGTAAAAAAAATAGTGTTCGGGCGCCAGACAGGACTTATATATGCAAGCAATATAACATTACTTACTAGTACAAAAGCATGAGGGCCAAGTCAGCATCGGTCAGAAACCCCTCCTCCTTCTTTAGTTCACGCTGACCCAATATAATTGATCTCCGTCCTTCTTTTTATTCGGTCACTGTCCCGTTTCTCTTTCTCGTCTCCTCCGACAAAACCTTGGGTTTCATTTTCTTAGTTGCTATTCCGACATGACAAAAACATCAGGAAAATAAATAGGTGCGCTCTCACGTCCGAATATGAGAAAGTGGAGGAAGTGACGTATGCCGTAAAGCAGATTTTTGAAGTTTTTTGTTTTGTGCTCGGGTTACACCCGAAACTCCAAGTTTAAAAGTACGAGTAAAAGCGATACAGACCCCGTCAGGCTATGGTACACAATGTCATTTAACCTATTTTAAGTCAATGTACCATCCCAAGGGTCTTGAAAATATATTATGAAGGTTATGTTTAGGCGTCTATTAATATTTAGTGACAGACCATATTTTTCCTCGTTTTAGCCTAGTCGTCTGGGTTGTGTTTGGATGGCTAGATGTCTTTTAAAGGGGCCATGGCACAAGACTTTTTTAAGATAAAATCTTTGGTGTCCCCAAAGCACATATGTGAAGTTTTAGCTCAAAATACCATATAGATAATTTATTATAGCATGTTAAAATTGCCACTTTGTAGGTTTGTGCAAAAATGTGCCATTTTGGGTGTTTAAAAATGTAAATGAGCCGTTTTGGGTCCTTTAAAATGTAAATGAGCTGATGAAATTCAAACACTGATCACAATGATGGTAGTTTGTTGCAATTAAAACGTAATTGTTCTTTTCTCTGCACTAAATGGCAGTGCTGTGATTGGATAGTGCAGATTAAGGGGTGGTGACATCATAAGGAGAGTCAAATTTCAACAACCTATTTTTTCATGTGCTTGTAGAGAATGGTTAACCAAAACGTAGTTACTGGGTTGATCTTTTTCACATTTTCTAGGTTGATAGAAGCACTGGGGACCCAATCATAGCACTTAAACATGAAAAAAGTCAGATTTTCATGCCATAGCCCCTTTAAATGCAAAATTGCTTGCTGGGATAACTCTAATACTACTTGTGGTGTATAACATGTTAGTTCTTACTAACTCTTAAAATCTTTCAAATGATTTCTAAAAAGAAGCATATTTTCGGGTGAACTATTTCTTTGGCTTTGTACTGTATGTGTCTCTACTGTAGTCCTTACACAAAGCTTATTTTATTTTTTATTTGCAGACTTTAAAAGTACTTTAAAATCAGACTTTCACATAATTAAACACCTTAACCTTTAATCAATTGTTTATTTTTAAGAATATAATTACAAACGCAATATTCTTTTGCTAGCATAACCTCAAAACACACATTGTCTTTTTTTATACAAACTGGTAATTGTGAGTGAAAATCCATCGAAGGAGACGAGAATATTAGAGCAGCTTGCTCCACTGGGGAAGTGGCGAGTTTTCATTGGTCCGACCGTGATGACACACTGTGCCAATACAGAGGAGACCAAGAGGAAAGTTGCCATATTTAGTTCTCTGAATCTGTAAGTGACGTACATTGTCTGGCCTGGTCAAGAGTCTGAGACTTACCAGTATGGAGAGGTAATAATTACTCAAGAGAGGTCTTGGTGACATTGCTGTCCTGTTTTATTAGTCCATGATGATCTTGTTTAGTGTTCCCGTAGCTCAATTGGTAGAGAATTGAGTTGGCAGTTCAAAAGGTCATGGGATTGATCCCCATGAGAACATACATGATGAAAAAAGTCTTACTTGAATTAATGCATGAATGTAAATGATCTGGCATTTTGGGCAGCTGATATTGTATAGCCCATATGGTTGTATTACAACATGTGTTTGTGTATTAACAAAAGCAGATTTGAAAATCAAAGCAGTGAAAGAAAAACAAATATATGATAGTTTGAGTCAGGCTTAAATACACACATACTGTATGCGCATGTACTGTATGTGAGAATAGATTGATGTGTAAACTAGACGACAATTCAGCTGAGCTTATTAACTCTCTCACTCTCTCTCTCTCACTCTCTCTCTTCTCCTTCACACACTTTCTCACTTTTCAACGCTGATGTATTCTGACCTACTAAAGATGTCACCCAAGCCCACAGGCGATTTTGCGGTTGTGTGGAAATGGGAAGTTTCCTCCTGGAGTTATTATTTCACTGTTCTAATGCACTATTTAGGGTTTAAACTGTTCACTAACGGCCTCGATAGCTCCTAAATCAAACAGAAGTGTGACTCTGTCAGCGTCTTATCTCAGAGAGCTCCTTTTCAGCCTCTCTGGTACAGAAGATAAAATAGCTTATGGCTAATTACAAGTAAAGGTTCTTGTCAGTTTTTGCTGCCGTTCTGCCAGCGGTGCAGAACATTATGTATTTCAGCTCCATTAGAATTATTAAAGGAGATTACAAATACCAAAAACCACCAGTACAGGTTTTTCATTGATCTTTAAATGAAAAAAATAAACACACCCCATAGTAGTGCTGTATTCAAAATATTGATACGGCGATACATCGACATGAACTCCTGATGATGCGTGCATCGATACAGCACCTTTCATATCAATTCGGATGCACTTTTTTAGCGTGATGAATCGCAGGTAATCCGTGAATCCGTATTGAAAGGACGCATGTGACCCGATGAGTCTGTTGAGCGAAAGGTAGTAGGGTATACTTGACTTTCCATGTCTGTCTTGCGTGCGCACGCATTTAAAATCAATGAAGCGTGCGCTTTATTATATGGTAACCTGTGGCGGCTCTTGATTGCTTATCCAAAGGGAGCAAATTTAAAATATGTGTTCGGAGTGTCGTGTGTGTTGCTCTTGTTTTCAAAATATGTGTTTGTTGCGTCATGTGAACCATGTGCATCACGCGTTTTGTCAAAAAAGGGCCTGCTGCTCACGCGTCAAAACCGTTTATGATAAAAGAGACGCTCACGTTCACAAAATACACACAAGACACTCCCTTAACAGTAAACTCTGAGTACCGTATCTGGCGAACGCGAGCGTCTCTTTTATCATAAACCCTTTAGACGCGTCTGCAGCAGGCACTTATTTTGACAAGACACGTGATGCACATAGGATCACTCGACGCGCAGGACACATATTTTGAAATTACGAACCACACACATTACGGTATACATACATGTTGTGATGAACTTCGCATCGAGCGCCCTCGAAAAAAGAAGTCACCGGCTGCCACTGATAGTAGCGCATTTAGGAAGAAAGACGACAAAGAGCTGCAGGTGAAAAGTGTGTGTCTAGGTGAAGGGATATAGCTATTTCAAACTATATCTGTTGCATTAAAGATACAATTTGTATTTATGCGCCGCTAGATGGCGCCAGATCAAACAATAACAATGATGTTGTTTACTGACGCTCTGAAGCAGGGTGGAATTATGGGATTTATAGTCTTTAATTCAACCGCTGATGGCCATCAATCAGATGAGAACGAGAAATCACGTTGATGGATAAGGTAATCAAGTCTTATAAATGTTGCGTTTGATGACATCGTTTATTTCATGATGTAAGTTTATATGTGATGTTCAAAACGAAATTGTTAGTCATATTGATATTACAGTATTAGTCCAAATTCGATGGTAAACACAGCTCAGAATTAAGTTTGCAACTTACAATCTACAATGATTTTTCACATAATGTATTGACAGTACAAATCTTATTGTGAAGTGTCTTAAAATGACCATTTATATTGCTGTACAATACCTTTTGATGTGCATATTGTCCGCGGGAAGACGCGCTGATTACAATCTACACACTAATGTTGTGATCAATATAATAGCATACGTTTTTTGAAGGGTTACGAATCAAAACAACTCACCCATCGCGTAAAACACAAGCAGGATCAGAATCTCGGTCTAGTTAAATGTTGTCGTGAAGCTCTTCTCCATCCAGATAATGCAACAACAAATTGATCCTCCCTCGTTTTGTTCCAAACTCTTCTTGGGTCGTTTGGTTGGCCCGTACGCTTACAGGAGCTGACACAACAGACGGTAAAGAGTTATCCATAAGTTCATAAGCAAGCGCGCCGCGTAGCCCGACAGGCGCTATCGCATAGTTCCGCATTTGTCCATGACACTGGCTGCGTCCGAGAACTCAAGGCAGTGAGGACTTGTTGCCTCGTTGCCTCATGAGGACATGACTTCGGACTCGGAGGCCTGAAGGCAGCTCAGAGAAAGGCTTTCCGACGCACTTCAAAGGCAGTGTGTTTGAAATATAAACAGAGAGAAAATATACGAAATATACGAAAATATATGAAAATATACGTTTATTTACACTAAATTTGTGCTCCAGTCGCTTCCTTGGCCGCCATTTTATTTTTTTTAACTCGAACACTGTTGTCATGTGGTTTACGTCAGTAAAGGCGGTGACAAAGGGTCACATGGATATTAACGTCACGGACAGGAGACTGCACTGCCCCGTAACAATGTTTTGAATGGAAATTTTCTCACGATTTACAAGTAGTTGAAAACATTACAGATATTGATAGTAATCAGCTGGACAAAATATATAACACTGGCCTAGTGATTTTTGGACATTTTACTGCAAATATCTTACAAATTGCACCTTATTAATCTGATTTCTACAGAGAAATATGTAGTCTGCCTGCATGTTTACACATATATTCATTATATGGGAGAAAAAGATGAAGAGTTTGGTTCCAAAACTAGATAACTCAGTTTTTCAAATGTCAAAAATCTTGTTTTTTGATTGTACATTCCAATTAATATCAAACTTCAGTTGATTTGTTTGATTTAACCCGTAATAACAAAAAAATACAGCTAAGTAGCACAGTAAAACACAATAATAACATAATAATAAACACGTTTTGGCAAAAATGTTGGTTATTATTTTGAAACCAAACTCTAATGCCTAGAGTAAGGGGGCGTGCACACCAAAGCTTTTAAGCCCGTGGCCGGCGCATGTTTCAATTGTTTTCAATTGAGCGCCGAGAGTTGAAAAATATTCATTTTTGGGTGAAAAGCTCCGCTCGTCAATGTCAGTTCTTACACGGCTGTCCAATCAAAGTGGAGGAGGGGCGGGGCATTACCACAGCAACCAACCGGCTCATAGCTAAAGTATCACAGCTACCAAAGCGCTTAGCTGAAGAAAGCTGGAACTCAGCTGAAAAAACAGCTGGGATTCGGCATTGTACAGGCATTTTCAGCCGCATTTAAAAGTTTTGGTGAGCACAACCCCTAAGGCACGATCTTTGTAAAACTGCTTTTAAACAACATGAATTAAGTACTGTAGCTTTGAGATTTTATGTAATTCTACAAGCTCCCCTCAAGAGCTAAAAAATTAATGCCAAAAAACAACAGTTCAAACACAAGTTTTGTGTGGTACAGTAAACAGATAATATAATAATAATAATAATAATGTTACTAAATTCTGAACAAAAATGTAATTAAAAAGTGTATTGTATTGCGATGTGCATCATATCGTGGCCTTGTATCGGGATATGTATTGTTTTGGGAAGTTGTTGGCGATACACAGCCGTACCTCATAGCAGGGAAATTTAAAAAGATGCTGACTTCTATGCATTTCATAGATATCTGTGTGAAAAATTATTATGTTTGCATTTGCATTTATTTATATATTTTTTATTTTACACTGAAAAATTAAGAGACCACTTCAGTTTTGACTTTAATCATCATTTCTAGATGTATTGCGACCATTTCAGTCTCTGTTGAATTTCAACAAAAGCAAACCTTGGGAGTGACATAAAGTCACCCATCAGCAAATGTTAAAGACTGAGAGCATGACAAGACACATAAAGATGTGACTAAAATTTTTTAGATTTTTCCTAATATACTTGTAAAAAGTTAGTGTTTTGTTTTATGAGAACTGAATTTGAAGTTGTTTTCTCTGCAGTATTAAAGTTCGGAAAACACAGTATCTTTTTGTTATTTTGACCACATTTCCAATTTTCAATGAATTAATACAAACAAAAACATTATTTCTATTAAGAATTTAGCAGAAATGTTGTCAGTAGTTGACAGACTGAAACCACAGTTATCATTTTACTTAAAGGTGCAGTGTTTAAATTTTAGTGGCATCTAGTGGTGAGGTTGTGAATTGGAATCAACGGCTCAGTCCACTGCCTAACCCTCGCTTTTGAAATGCATAAAGAAGCTACGATAGCCACCACCGGACAAACATTTCATCGCCGGAGACAACTTAGTAAAAAAGTTTGTCCGTTAAGGGCTTCTGTAGAACATGGCGGCACAAAATGGTGACATCCATGTAAGGGGTATGTAGATAAAGACGTCTCATTCTAAGGTAATAAAAACATAATGGTTCATTTTAAAAAGTCTTTATACACCACTGATAATATAGTTTTGCATATTATTTTGCTTTTCTTTCAAGAGATCCTTCTAAAAATTACACACTGCACCTTTAAACACATACATATACAGGAACAGTATGTAGGATTGTGGCCAAAACTGGTATTGCAATCACAAAACTTGTGGCTAAAACTGGTACTGCAATCACACAACTGGTGGCCAATACACAACATGACAACATAAACATAAGTTGAGGGCTGCAACTCCACTTTTTAAATGACAATATCCTGGCCATACTGTTGTTGTCAGTGATATAAGTATTTGAAATGAAAATTATTTCTTAATGTCTAGTGACATATCAGGGCCATTTTATGATTAATTGATATACATTTCTTACATACTGTTCCTTTAAATAATACGTTTCAAAAAAATGAAATTTTAAATATATGCATACTGTAAATATCAACTTCAGCACAGGTTTGTATCCAAATCTAATTCAGTGTTTGTATGGGTCAGCAGTTGATCCATTACACCTAATAAAACACTGTTAGACCAATGATTAAAGTAAAAAAAATGCCAAAACTTCAAAATATAGGCTATATATTTTTTGGAAAAATAGAGAACTCATCGAGCTTTCAGCTGGTGTTGGCCTTGTTAGCTGTGATATAAATGCTCAGGAACAGTTTAACAATGGCCTATTTCTAAAACACCACAGAGAGAGAAGCCACAAAGCATTGAACTACCTCACAGCCAATCAAACTTTAGTTTGCTTAAACCCCGCCCATCCATCAAAGCACTTAATACAGACAGCGTATAAAGAGACTCAATCAGAACACATTAGAATTTGTACTTCTTCAATCCTGAGACAAACAACCACAGAAAATAAAGAGCAGTAATCGAATCCCAAATTATGTACATTTTTCTCATTTAAAGTGCTTACACGAACAGTGGCGGTCTCTTGGGCGTTCATTTTCAAAGCCTGAACTGAACTGAAAGCCTGAAGCCTGAACTGTAGTAAACAAAATGAAATGGGTGGCTGTCTGCACTTTTAATTAATAAGTAACAAAGACTAAGTGATTTGGCTTCACTAAAAAAAACATTTGATTTCTCAGAAGATGCTCTTTCATGTAATAACTCATGAGACTTAATGTAGTTACTCGTTTTTATATTTATTAGTATCTACTTAAGGGGTGGGCATTCCTTCAGTTGTGTTTGATAAGGCTTGAAGCCAAACTTTGCACGAGAGTGGCCCTCCATCACACCCCTGAACTACTTTGTCTCAGTCCTTAGGATAGATTAAATATAAGACATAAAAACAATTGCCTCAATTCAGTCATTTTTATTTCTCTTAACATAAAAGAATAGAGCTATAAGATCATATTTAGCACTACAGGGTTTTTCATTTGTTGTTTTGTTTTGCACTTCTCAGCCACCGTAGTAGCACACATGAAGACATATTTTAGCTCATATTTGAGCACAGATTGTGACATTCACTACATGTACGTGCACCCTGATAATGTGATTATAATGAGATTTTGGCAATATTTCGATTACAGTTTACCTTATGTGAACGCAATACTTCAAAGAATACAATTTAGCTCATACAGTAATCGCAGCAAGCATCGTATTAAAAAGTGCAATAGATGGGGGTGTAAACACTTGAAGCTCATCATTTCTGCAAGTGCTAATGTGCTTTTGTCACGCACCCTAAAGCTGCAGTCCGTAATTTTGGCCTCTCTATCGCCATCTCTGTTTAAACTACAAAATTACAGTTGTGCGCAGTAATTTTCTGTATGTGCATTGTGCTTCGCCCAGCTACTCTGCACGGATCTGATGTTTGTGTCTGTGACACTTCACATCTAAGCGGATCTGTCATTAAACATTGACATGACAGTTTGAAGTATATCCTAAAAGTCATATATCTGGAAAAAAAATTGTATTTAAAAAAGTAATATATCTGCCTAAATTCTGACTAGGTTAAACTGTTTCCCATCTGGACCACAAACCTGTACATGTGATGAAGTACACTCTCAGAAAAAAGGTACAAGAAGGTACAAAAGTTGTCACGGGGGTGTTACCTTTTCAAAAAATACACTTTTGTGGCTTAGAGGTACATATTGGTACATATTAGGACCTTTTATAAAGGTACCATCCTAGGGAAAACTTTTGTTAACTTTTTTTCTGAGTGTGTAGCCGGGTTTAGTGTTGGGCAATATGCTCCATTTTGAGATCGTCCTATTGTCTGCCTGTAAGCTCGCTGATACACGATAGTATCGGGGGGCGGGGCAATGGTTTACTCATTTATTTATTTATTAATGACAAGTCACTTGATTGATGGACAAAAAAGAATCTGACTTACTCTAAAGCCAACACTGTCATGACCGCAACCTTCGTAGCCTCTTATGGAACGGCTGAAATTCCACAAGGGGGCGTATTTGTTCCAGACGTTGCACAAAAACGTGACATCCGAATATATTCATTATAAATCGTGAATGAAAAGTGAGATTCGAACGAATGTCCGAAAGTGAACTAATTGTATACACTATTTATATCGTAATTCGGTCAGAAATATCAAGATTGTGAGATGAACAAATCGTTTTGGATTAAAAGGCTTGGATATTCCATTTCCTTGGACTTTTGGGGATTTATGAACAATTTGTTTTGGACAATTTCACCGAAGCGGATAATGGGAAGATTTTGAAGGTAAGTAAATATCATAGATCGGCGCCACCCGGTTCAGGTAACTAACAACTAGATTACAGTTTTATGACTGCTAAAAATCATATTATGCTTTGTGTGCACGCTTAAGGGAATTGCGCGCTAAAGTCTAATCTTTCCAACGATGTGCCGCATGACCGTATATTTTGAAGATTTAATGCTTCAAAGTTGCAATGACGTAATGCAGCCTCACGTGCAAGGGAGTCTGCTATTGGCCTTATGTCTGACAATCGTCAATACACGATACTAACGTCTATCGGTAAAACTCTAGCTGGTTTCACTTGTTTCTTTTGACGGACGTGAGGTAATCATGCAAAGATGAATGACTTTTTCAAACCTGGTCCGGCAAAAACAAACCCGGACACTCAAATTTTAAATCATCATTATAAGCGTACCATTGTGGATAGTTTTGAACACTTACTCAATAGTTTTTACTCACTCAACAACAGATTTTTGTTCATTTTTAATAAAATAATGTTATGGAATGCAGCTTTAAGCCCAACTATCTTTTCTGAAACTTGATATGTGAGATAAATGGGGCTTTTATCTCTGTTTGATTTGATGGTTTTATTGCTGTCTAGGAGAAACAATTGAGATATAAGTGAGATTTCGTTTGTGCATTTCCTCTGTGCATAGTTGACCTGAAGTCAGCAGACTGTTTTGACAGCCATGATCAATAAGGGTTGTAAGACTGGCAGATGAGAGCGATGATCCTCTGGATACACATGACCTGCATGCTGACAGCTGTGCTCAAAAAACTTTTTAAGCTCTTTGTTTGTGCTCTAGTTGGCCTCGATTTTGTTACGTAAAGTAACCAATCACTCCATAAATGCCTTGATTATTTCAAATAGGTGAAAAGATGTGTACATGTCCCAAATTATGACAGACTTGAGGTTTTGGACGGGCTGTCTTTTTGTCCAACCATAATCTGAAGACATCTATGGCCTTTACTTCAAAACCTTGCCTAGTATTTAAAACCCACAAAAGAGTAGCTCTTTAGACCTTGAATTATTTGATTTCTCCAGTCCATTAAACCCAAACAGCCGACCTATTTATCACTTGCTGTGAACAGTACTAGCCACTTCATCTCAATAAGCAGTTTTTATCAGCAGCTTTTTGACCTATCAACTAACAGACCACCAAATCAAACATGATGCATTTCTCTCTGCAGGTATAGATCTGTATTATCATGTCTTTACTGGAAACAAGCATTGAGATGTGGGAAAGTTAAGATATCACTTTCTTGTAGAAGAACAGTCTGATGGTTTATTGGTTACTTATTTAGCCTTGAGTTGTTGCAGTGTGTTAAACCTCTTTTGTGTTCCACACATAGACTGTAAAAAAGATGGACGACGTGTCTCCATGGACTGCCATTGTAGAAAAATGAAGCCAAAATGGCCGCCGTCATCTTGCTTCAATGACATCATTTGGAGCGCAGTTGTGATAGTTATTTAGTCAGTTATTATCGAGTTATCACGAACTAAAACCAAACTTTAAGACGAAAAACGAGCACTTAAGAATAAGAAATAACTAAAATAACAGATACCAGTGTAATTTTATTAAGTTTGGCTCATTCCCATAGAGACAGAGCGCAACGCGTCATAACCTGAAAACCACGCCCACCGGGGGGAACAATCCATCCGTCTCCATTGACTTTGTATTGCGAGAGGCCGCCTCTTGTCATTTCTGGCTTATAACAAAAAACAGAATAATGCCTAAATGCTGCTGTGTGACAGGGTTTACAGCTAACAAGCCCAAAAAGTTTTTATAAGCTGTCGACCCCAAAAAAAGAGTGTTTAAAGACACAAAAGTGGAAAACAGGCAACTTTTCATAGTACTACTATTAGTAGAACTGCACCCACTAGAGGGAAACGTAGTCGGCGACTCACTTTTTTCTCTTTAAAGGCTGAGTTTTATGGCTCGACAGCTTAAAAAAACTTATTTCTGGGTTTTTTGGCTTGTTAGCTGTACATATTGTCACACAGCAGCTTTTAGGCATTATTCTGTTTTTTGTTTTAAGCCAGAAATGACAAGGAGGTGGCCTCTCACAATACAAAGTCAATGTAGACGGTTGGATTGCCCCTTCCACCCGGTGGGCGTGGTTTTCAAATTAGCATAATTGTGCTCTGTCTCTATCTCCCATTCATATACATGGAACGATTTGGAAATAATTTGGTTTCACTTTTCAGGAATGTGTGGCATGCCTGGTTCCAAAAAGGAAAGGTGCTTCCCAAATCACACACTAAGGCACTATTCTACACAGTTATCTAGTATAAATAGTGTAAGTTACAGTTAGTAAATAGTGTAAATTGAAGTAATAAGAAAGTGTACTTTAAGTACGTGGATGATGCACTATCAACCGAAAATTTTATGTGTGATGTGTCTGACCCCTTCATGCACTCAACGGTCACGGCTTTGCTTACATAACGGAAGTGAGGCGGGCTATCAGATGCCGTAAGAGCAAAGTTTACTTTTTTTATTGACTTGCATTGTACTATGCGCTTGACGTCATTTTCCCTCTTCCGAGAAACTGTGAATACTTCCGGTTAGTAAAAAAACATTAAGTGTTACATTTGGGTAGATATTAGTCTTCTAAAATTACACAACTTTACTATAAATACTGCGGCTACAAAGGAATTTTCAGGACAACAGCAATCTGTTAAGAATATAGAGAATAATGGTGCATAGAAAATAACAGATGTTCTATAGTTGGACCTTTTTCTTCAAATGCTTACTTTATATTTTCTGCAATTTCCTGCTGTATCTGATACAACTGTAATTAAAGTTTGTTCACCACAATACACATGAATCATTGGTTTAATGGACAATAATTCATGTCCCTACTTGCTGATTCATGATTCCAGCGTATGTGTAGAAGTATGTGTGTGTGTAGGACATTTTACACTGGGTTGAGGATTAATAAAAGATGAGCGTGAATTGCATACTAGCTGTGCTGCAAGGAGTGTGTACCTGGTAATCTCTATGGTGTGAGCACCAAATGTCCCCAAAAAGATAGTAATATCAGTCATTTTTTTGACCTTGTGGGGACATTTTGGGTCCCTTGGGGAAACAAGCACATAGATTTTTTTTAAATCTAAAACAGCAGAACATTTTCTATGAGGGTTAGGTTTAGTGGTTGGGTTAGGGCAGTGTTTCTCAAACTTTTTCTGCCATTCCCCACTTTGGAGGTAGGGAAGGGTTCCAAGCCCCACCTGTCCCTAATCGCCCCAACAAAATGGTAAACAACTAGGCTTTAAGTTGAACTCTTTGTGTAACAATATGATGTGATAAAATGTATTTTATCACATCATATTTTAAAACATAACAGCATTAAACACTTTCAATAGAAAATGTGCAAATGTATTTTCACTTTGCATGAAATAAGTCTTTGTTCAAAAGTACCGTATTTTCCGGAGTATAAGTCGCATTAGTCAAAATGTGTTTTGAAGAAGAAAAAGCATGTATAAGTCACACTGGACTATACGTCGCGTTTATTTAGAAAATTATTTCACAAAATCCAAGCCGAAGAACAGATATTTAATCTGGAAAGGCAAGTTATTCAACTAAACAATAGCACAGAGCAGCAGGCTGAATAGGTGTCCATACATGTTAAAGTAACATACAGGTAAACAGTTTTTTACACGATACACAATAGAATACAGAACATACCTGGGAGGCTGAATAGGCTAAATTAACACAACAAGCCAAATCAAGTTCACCAAGCTCCCGAAGTCATTCCACATCACTGAATCCATGGAATAACATAAATACAGGAGCAGCATATAGCGGACTCCCGCGGCTGTAGACGTAATGGTTTCTCTTGGTTCATATGAATTAATATGACAAATAAATCGCACCTGACTATAAGTCGCAGGACCAGCCAAACTATGAAAAAAGTGTGAGTTATAGTCCGGAAAATACTGTAAATAACAATAATAATGCAACTGTGTTTGGATTTATTTTCTGACAAAAGTCAAAAAATTTTTTGGTTGATTGGGTCCACTGTCTGTCTCGGTTTTCTCTGCTGGTGCCGAATCTCCTGTTTTCTTTTTATTTCGTCTCCCAAACTTATCCATTGGCAACTTTTATACCCGCTACCGCCTATACCGCTTCTCCACTTTAAAGTTTTGATTCCCTTCAATTAACATTCTGATTAATTCATTCTTTATGGTGACATATTTTTCATTGTTTTAAGTTTAAATGTGTCATTTTGGGTGTATAGTCAATAAATAAAGGAATAATAGAGTTTCTCCCGTTTGTTACCCCCCACTTGTAATGTTCCTATTCCTCACCAGTGGGTCTCGCCCCACTTTGAAAAACGCTGAGTTAGGGGAAGTGAATAATTAAGAGTTACACCACATTAATTAAACCACATCGAGGGCTAACTCGGAGAGTCTTTAAAGCACAATGTTCTCTAGTAAAAACACTAATTAATATAGTCTATAGAAATCAATAAAAGAGAAATGAAGTTGAAATATGAAAAATGTGTATCTTGTAATGCACTACAAGTCACTTTGGATGAAAGTGTCTAACAATTACCTAAATTTAAATGAACCGCATTAAAGATTTTTAATTTTACAGCAGGTTTTTCGTTAGATTTCTCCCTCAGAGTTTTTTTCTGTGGTTGTATGTGATTTTATCTTCTACAAGGCGAAAATTACAAACCTGAACCCTTGGAAAAACCCTGTTTACACCAGCACTGATTAAATTGCTGGTGGTTGTAGAGCATACTGTTGCATACCGCATTTTGTATACTGCTACAGGGCAACTCGGTGCGGCCGCTGTATTCAGGGTTTTATTACAGGGAAGTAGCTATTTCTTGCTGCCATGTTTGTAGAGTAGCCCTAAATGGACAAACTATTCTATAGAGTACATTTTCTCACTTTGCTGTCTCAGATGATGACATGTTTGTCCTGTGGAGGCTAGTCGGCTACCGTAGCTTCTCTATGCGTTTCAAAAGGGAGGGGTGAGCTGTGGAATGTTGGTTGCAATCTCACTGCTGGATGCCACAAAAAATCTACACAGTGGACCTTTAAATTCCTAAACCCAACAAGTTTAATGCTTAAGGTTATGGACCCGAAGAAAACTCTAATCTTTGCAATGACTTAGCAACCCTCTTTACTGTATATGTGACCATAATGTTATTGGTAATAGTGTCTATACCAACAGCTGAAGTCTATGGTTTCAAAAAAAAATTGCTGCTATCTAATGATGAGATATTGTGTGCAATTTACTGTTGCTGAATGTATTACTTTCTCGTTCTGTCTAAGCAATGCATTTATCACCAGTGTTGATTTATAGCTTAAAACACGAAAGTGCACGAATACAAACACTGATGCAAACAGATATTAACATACACTGTAGTTGCTCAACAGCAGGGCTGCGGTTATCTAATGTGCACATGGCATTTCAGTGCAAAAAACCTCCATCTTATTCACTGTCTATTATCAATCCAGCATAAACATAACCTTTCCATGCAAATATGGCTTATTGTAGATTGCATCTTTTACGTTATTCATCTGTGATTAATAAGCTGTAATTCATCGAAATTATGGAAACGAGTATTGCAGGCATGAGTCTAGGCGCTAAATTTCAGTGGTTGATTTGCATAACTAACGTAGCAAAAGTGGGTGCTAAAAAATGTGCGGCACGCAATTAAATAACACTAGAAGTGAACCACCCAAGAGAGAGCTTCACTAACATGAAGTGTGTGGAGAGTCCATAGAAGGATAATGAGGAGGGTGTGTGTGTGTATATGTCTATATTTAACCAATTAGCCTCTCACACATTACCTTTAATGAGAATCCCCATCAAGATCAACATTTTAATTGAAATCCTTGGGGATAAGTGGGCGTGTCCTGCAAAAATACATCTTCTGCCAGGAGATAATGAATAGAGTTGTTAGGGATTCGAGCAAGTATAGAGGAAGATAGATCCGCAATGATGTCTCGATGCCTGTGGACCCTGTGATTAACAAGGGTAAAAGTGAAAACATAAAGTTTCCCATTACCACACCAACACAGATGAGCTAATGGCAGCAAGCCATGCGTTTCATTCACTAGCTAATTTAATGCCCCGTCCTTAATACAAACACACGCAGTTTCCCAGTGTCTGCTTAGTAGGCACTGCATGAGCTTGTTGATATTGTTCTGCTCTATTAACTCAATAATGATATATCATAAATCAGAGAAGTGATCGCCATGTTTTTCTTCCCCCGGTAATTATTTCACCGAGCTCTCAAGATATGTCTAAGAGCCCAAATAACTCTTCATGATGAGTCAATTACTTCAGCACAACACCTCACTTTCTCTAACTGTGATGGAATTTAAACGGACAATTAATAATAATATGCATATCATGCCGATAACAAGTCATTTCAGGCATGTGACTAGTATTCAGGAATCATGCCGCATGCTGGACACAATTACAACAAGCATTTCTGTCACCGTAGTTTCATATTCTTCAGTATATGTGAAACATTAAGCAATAATGGCACATTAGCCAGCAGCCATTTCACCCTGTAGACTAAAGCTAAGTAGGGTTGAGCATGGTCAGTACTTGGATGGGAGAACTCTTGGGAAAACCAGGTTGCTGCTTGTTGAGGTGTTAGTGACACCAGTAGGGGGTGATCACCTCGTGCTCTGGTCGGGAAGTTCGGTCTGGAGTCGCTCCGTTGTGGCGCTACTATGCCAGCCGAAAGCTGGTCAAACCAATCAAATTGTCAGGGAGGGCTTTATACAATGATGGACAGATGATCAACAGTAACGTAAATCAACCACGTCAAAGAGCGCTTGTGTTGAATCTGTTTACAACAAAGATAGCTGCCGCTGGAAAATTGAGATGTGAAGATTCTGCCAGAGAGTCTGTTCAAGAGATATTAACAGCGCATTGATTTTAAAAGAGGAACAGAGAAACGCAATCAACATACATCACACACTCTGTTGCTGTGATTGGTTGTAGGTCTATCCAATTAAGTGCAGAGGCATTTTTTGTCCTGGTTCGGTTGAAACACGCCCCATAATCACTGCCCAATGGAGCAGTATCAGACTCAAATTCTGATTAGAATTTTGAGTATGACAAAGTCAGGCTATTGTTCCCCAGCATCCTGGCCAAATTTGCCCATTTGCCTACTAATCATTCGCATATATATACACTAATCATCGGCTATATCACTGTATCTCCTCTCCACTAATAAGCTGGTGTGCGGTGTGCGTTGTGGTGCAATATGGCTGCCGTCGCATCATCCAGGTGAATGCTGCACATTGGTGGTGTTTGAGAAGAATCCCCCGTTCATATGTAAAGCGCTTTGAGTACTGCAGAAAAGTGCTTTGTAAATGTAACAAATTATTATTATTAATTATTACATAAATTTTTTCACAGACATCCCATGTGACTTGTATTAGTTTATTCATTATTGCCAAAACGTAACTTTTCTATTTTCATTGTTTATCGCTTTGTACAGTACACTATGTTAATTAGTAATGTTTACTCTTTCTCCTTCTTACCTGGACTGACATATTCATGTTTATTTGTCAGCAAAGTCCGCCGGATGACACAAAACACAAAACTGGCCAAAAGTGATGTTTAACTTTAAAGAATTGATGTCTTTGCTCTTCTTTAAATATTTTATTAAAGATTCATTTAAAAAAGATGGCGGCACCATTGTGGGTCTGATGAATCGACGCGCATATTTTGCATCAACATATTTTTTGCGTCGATGTCATCGATAACATCGACGCATTGTCCTAGCCCTATTAAGAACCTATTGTGTACATTTATAGGTAGCCTACAGCTAAAGGTTTTGTACCCTTAACATTTAACTGGTACAAAACATCTCCTTAAAAGGTACACAATAGGTCCTTGGGGTATAATATTGTACCCCAAATGGTACAACATTTCAATGTATTTTATATATGTATATTAAAGAGTAACTAAACCCTAAACCAACTTTTTTTAGTTAATGATCTGTAAGAATGGGGCTTTATTAGTGCTGTTCATTGATTTTAGTAACTTTTTTGACATTTGGGTATAAAGTTTTCAGAGTTGTACTTAAGTATTTTTACGTTCTACATAAAAGTAAATTTTCAATTATTTGTATTTTATTAGTGTTTTTCTTTAGAAAACAAACATTCCAAAACATATTATCATAATTTTTACTCCACTACATTTCATAATTTCAAGTTTTTGGTTTATATTTAATATTTAAGTACATTAAACATCTAGTAATTTTTTGTACTTTTACTTAAGTACATTTTTTTCGTACTTTTACTTAAGAAAGTAAAAGTACACAATTTTTATGTAATTAGGCATTAAATCAATTTTAATATGCAATATATAATGAATACACAGTATGATTTTATGCTTTAGAATGTAGTGAACATTTTTTAGTAAAGAAAAGTAATTTTTTTCCCAAGACAAACACTCTGATAAAGCATAGATGCTTGGAAAATGTAACTAAAATACTTAAGTATTATACACCTCTGAAAGTTTTTCATTGCTACAATATATGGTGTAAAAACATCTGAGTGCTGCCCTCTTCAGGTTGAACGGTGGCTACTGCAGTTGAATTTTGGATATTGGATGATGCGGTACCGCGTGACGTAAGCAGTACGACGTGACGTAAGCAGGTTCACGCCCTTGTTACGATCTCACCACAGCCTTGCTATGAGCTCAGGTCGTCCCCTCTATCTCCGTTGGGGTCTGCCCACTTTTCTCGCATTTTTCAAATATTGCCAGTGGGTGGATTCAGGCTCAGACCAGGGCTTTAGTTATGCTTTAAGGTACAAAAAAATAAACATTTGAGGGGACCACCCCAGTGACAGAAAATGTAGTTTTTTCTGACTTTTCACTTTTGGCTACTAATGTATACTTGCACACTAACCTAACCCTAACATTGTAAAGCAGGTGAAATTTGGCAAAGTTACATTTTTATTTCTGTCCTTTATAAGGTGGCTTTGATGAATTCCGAATTCATCGAAATTAGGATCAAAACTTTCAGTTTCAAATTTTTTAGTCACAATTAGACATGACTTTGCCACTTTTAGGACTGTGTTTGTAGCTATACTTTATTAAAGTGTCATGCATGACTATAAGTACGTTTCCAGGACCTTTATATCTGCCATGGATCTTGGCCTAATGCAGTAACTCATCACTTTAGGAAGATCTCAGAGGTGATGAGAGGAACCTGCACTCTCTCGTCCCCTAACTGAAATGAATGGACCTGTGATGCCAGACACTGCCGCAGACAGCCTCATTTCCTGGCCTCTAATGGCGCTCAGGTGAATAATTGTGCTGATCGATGGCGATATACTCCAGCCTCTACTCCACCGAGTAAAAAGGAAAGATTTGGCTCTACTTTAGTACAAAAAATAATCCTTTTCACTTTATACCAGTCTATGTTTTTCAAGCAATTTTCAATGCTATACACTCAGCATTTTTTATTGCTTGGGTAGCTAGTATTATAACTCTGGGCGATCCGGTTAAATTCATTAAATATATAGTGTATTTATTAAATACGACATTATTTGCATACATTTCATACATTTGCATTCACAGATTTGGCAGATACACGTACTTCCAACGTAAACTGCAATGCATTAAAAGTATAAATTTTGAATAAAAGCATCTGCTAAAGTAATAAATGTAAATGAGTTTTTGTCAGTTTGTTACATTGTTGAGGTTTGTATTTGGTCTTGTATCATCATACACCTGTTGTTTGTCTTGATTGAAGGGTTAATTTAACATACAATGGTTTAATGACCACTAGGATAGGTGTTATGAGTTTGTATCAACCCATTTTTATAAAATGCATATAAATAGCACACAGTGTGAAAAGTCGTGCAATGAATACGCTAAATTCCAATTTTTTATGATACTCCAGGCCTTTCCGTTCACTTAAAGGTGCTCTAAGCGAATTCACGCATTTTATACCATAAAACATTTTTTGTTACATTCAGTAAACATCTCCTCACTATCTGCTTGCTGCCTGATCGCTGATCATACTGTAAAAAAACTTGATCTCTGTAGACAGCCCAGGCTCCACAAACTGCAATAAAAACACAGTGGTCAAAACCTACCACCACGAAACATAACAAAGTATTCCAGCCAATAAACAACAAGAAGGATTTGGGGGTGGGGCACGTTCATGAAAGCACGGAAGGGAGGGGGAGGAGTTAGCTACGCTCCGTTTTGTTTGAAAACAGTTCAAACATCAACAAAAAGTGACGTCACACAGATTTGCTTAGAGCACCTTTAAAGGTCCCGTTCTTCCTGTATTTTTGAATCTTTGATTGTATTTACAGTGTGCAATATAACATGTGTTCATTTTTCACGTGTAAAAAAACGTATCTGTATAGCGCTGTTTTCACTGTCCTCAAAACGGGCTGATGTCTTCCTTGTTCTATGAAGTCCCTCCTTCAGAAATACGTATCGAGTTCTGATTGTGTAGCTTGTTTAGTGTGTTGTGATTCGAAAGCAGCTCAGCTAGCTGTATTCCTGTGGGCGGAGTTTAGTCAAAAAACTGTTCTAGTGATGTCATTAAAGCAGGAAGTAGAGGGCTGCAGTCCAAACCGGCTGTTCGCTGTAGGCTTTGAAAGGTAAATTCTGTTAAAGAAAATATATCGCTTGGCAGTGAACTTTGAGCTTTATCATTTTACAGCTATTAGTTATGCTATTATAGCAACATTACACACTTACTAGGCTTTAAAATGGGATCAGAAAGAACGTGACCTTTAATACGGCACATCTTTTCATGCCGTTTCAAAAATGTATTTATTTTTGTCTATGAAAAAGCTTTTAATAAGACTGTTGGGCTATTATTTGAATGAGCTATAGTTTGTTACATATTCATTTGAGACCAAAGGGGATGGTGGGAAAATGTGTTGTTGGCAATTAAATGTTAACTTAATGGAGCATCCAGAGTTCTGTATGGTTTAATTCCCAGTGTAGTTAAATGGTCCTTATATAGATGTTTATAATCTCACAGTAAACTTTAACGTTGTAGTTAATGAATATTGTATACGTTCACTCTTACAGAGTCGCAGAGACCCTGTATATAATAGCTTGTATCAGTGCTAAAAGGTGATAGTAAGTACTTGGGTCATTACAGAAGATCAGCGGAGTGCTGAAGAGAAACACTTTATATTTACTGTATGCAGTGAGTGAAGAGGAAGTCACACTGTGGTTGAGTGGATAAATAGGCCGGCCCGGCAGCATCAGGAGAGACAGCTGATTCATACCGAATGGCACTGGAGGAAAAACTATTTTTAGAAACATACACATACAACACCTCAGCCATACCTGCGTACTCATAGGATGACGTGAGTTGAATACTTAATAACGGTCATATAATGGATGTTTCTTATATCCCAGCTTAATGTACAGGGATAGATATAACACAATCATTTATACTGTAGGTTGGTTTCCCAGAAGGGTGTAAATGAATTGCAGATATTTCATTAGATGTTCTGCCAGTGTCTGATTTTTTGACTTAAAAGCATGATATTGACTTACTGTATGCTGCTTTTCAAATCACAAGTCGCTAGCATAGTCAGCCATTGCTATTTACGGAGCTCTCAGCCTTAGCTCTATAAAAAAAGCTATTAACTCTGTCAGCATCCTTAAAAATCTGTGATTATGTGATTTCTCTGCAGTAGCCATCTAAGGCTGTTTTATTTTGAATCCTCCCCTTACTAACCTAAAAGTTTCTTACATTATGTATTATCCTTCACTTGCACATAAGGCAAGGATATTTATATGGGGCCGAGTCCTACAAAAACTGAAATCGCAGATTTTAGTATACGGCTTGAGACCATAAACCAAACAGAATTGTTATGATGTCATTTTCCTGTGGCCTTAGAGTGATTCGTCACATGACATTAACACCTCAGATTGTTGACTCAAAAGACTTCTATCGAAATGATGTATACTGGCAATGGATGACGTAGGTTAGGAATATTAGGAACACCATACTAATACAGTGTTTGACCCCCTTTCACATTCAGAACTGCCTTAATTCTATGTGGCATTGATTCAACAAGGTGCTGAAAGCATTCTTTAGAAATGTTGGCCCATATTGATAGGATAGCATCTTGCAGTTGATGAAGATTTGTGGGATGCACATCCAGGGCACGAAGCTCCCGTTCCACCACATTCCAATGATGCTCTATTGGGTTGAGATCTGGTGACTGTGGGGGCCATTTTCGTACGGTGAACTCATTGTCATGTTCAAGAAACCAAATTGAAATGATTCGAGCTTTGTGACATGGTGCATTATCCTGCTGGAAGTAGCCATCAGAGGATGCGTACATGGTGGTCATAAAGGGATGGACATGGTCAGAAACAATGCTCAGGTAGGCCGTGGCATTTAAACGATGCCCAATTGGCACTAAGGGGTCAAAAGTGTGCCAAGAAAACATCTCCCACACCATTACACCACCACCACCAGCCTGCACAGTGATAACAAGGCATGACAGGTCCATGTTCTCATTCTGTTTACACCAAATTCTGACTCTACCATCTGAATGTCTCAACAGAAATCGAGACTCATCAGACCAGGCAACATTTTTCCAGTCTTCAACTTTCCAATTTTGGTGAGCTCGTGCAAATTGTAGCCTCTTTTTCCTATTTGTAGTGGAGATGAGTGGAACCCGGTGGGGTCTTCTGCTGTTGTAGCCAATCTGCCTCAAGGTTGTGCGTGTTGTGGCTTCACAAATGCTTTGCTGCATACCTCGGTTGTAACGAGTGGTTATTTTAGTCAAAGTTGCTCTTCTATCAGCTTGAATCAGTCGGCTCATTCTCCTCTGACCTCTAGCATCATCAAGGCATTTTCGCCCACAGGACTGCCCCATACTGGATGTTTTTCCCTTTTCACACCATCCTTTGTAAACCCTAGAAATGGTTTTGCGTGAAAATCCCAGTAACTGAGCAGATTGTAAAATACTCAGATCGGACCAACAACCATGCCGTGCTCAAAATTGCTTAAATCACCTTTCTTTCCCATTCTGACATTCAGTTTGGAGCTCAGGAGATTGTCTTGACCAGGACCACACCCCTAAATGCATTGAAGCAACTGCCATATGATTGGTTGATTAGATAATTGCATTAATGAGAAATTGAACAGGTGTTCCTAATAATCCTTTAGTTGAGTGTAGTTCAACCAAAAATGAAAATCTGCCATCATTTACTCGAAGATTTCTTTCTTTGTTCAGTCAAGAAGAAAATAGTTTTTTTGAGGAACAAACCCCGACAGTTTAACATTTCAATGCAGTTTAAAGACCGAGCATAAGGGTCTTATCTAGCGAAACAATCATCATTTTTGCCAAAAAAGTACTTTTAAACCACAATTTCTCTTCTTGCACTAGCCATGTGATGCACCAGCGTGACCTTAAGTATTACATAATCATGTGAAAAGGTAACGCGTTACATATGTGAACCGCACACTTGAGGACCATTTTAAACAAAAAACTAACACAAAGACATTAATTAGTATCATACAACCAGTTGGAGCGACCCCCACTGAAGCGGTAGGTTCGTAGACATCATGGCACGTCATATGGCTAGTGCAAGATGAGAACTTTAAAAGTAAATTTTTTTTGGGGGGGGGGGGGTGACGATCAGTTCACTTGATAAGACCCTTATGCTTTGTTTGGAGCCCTTTAAAGCTGCATTGAAACTGTAAACTGTTGAGGTACAATAAAGTCCACTATATGGAGAAAAATCCTGGAATATTTACTAAAAAAAAAAAAATTAATTTCTTCTCGACTGAACAAAGAAAGACATAAACATCTTGGATGACATGGAGGTGAGTAAATTATCAGATTTTTTATGAACAACATCTTTGGTGTATATACAATATTACTGCAATGCAATTAATTACATTTTTTAATAAATATGTGTGTTTACTGTATATGCATATTTTGGCCAATGTACCAGTGCAAAGTTTAGCCAATAGACAGTTTTTCCATATTCTGTGTCAGCAATATAAAGGTTATTCAAAGACTTTTGTTCAATACCATATAGTCACTCAAAATACACACACAAGCATAGGAAATCTGTCCATGTGTCTAATTTCTAGGTTACTGTGATGCATGTATTTATTTATCCTGGGGATCAGAGCTGCCGTCCTGCCAGCCAGAGATTTCTGTATCCATGGCAGCCTCCAAGTGAACCCTTTATCATCACACATGCACACCCAGAGCACACACCACATGCACGGGTGTTAAACTTTCTACGGCTTTATCCATCCAGTCCAGAAGGCTTGCTATAAGAGCCATCCATACTCTCCCACACACAAACAAACAGTTCAGCTCGCTGTCTGTCCGTGATACAAAACTATATTGTCACGCGTTGTATAATGTGGTGCATCATGAGTAATCTAATAATAGATAGCTGCATCCAAACTGATTGAGTCACTTTTTGTTTTTATGATTGATCTTACTGTACAGTGACATTTAGTTATAACAGGGGTGACATTTAGCATTCGCAATGACATAAAGTATTTAGTGCATATAAAATAAAAGTATATAGGAAGGATATTGTCATGCTTTGAGCAGGGCCATTTGCTTATAAATCAATTCTAAGGTGTCATGTTGGTTTACCAAGAATCTTTTTGGGCTGCGAAACACATTGAATTGTGGGAGAGAGGCTATTAAAGCAATCTGCCAATGAAAACGACACACACTTGAAGAACAAGAGAGCTGTAGAGTCAGAAGTGAGAGGAACGGTGTGAAATGCTAGATTACAGCTGAAGTCTGAGTCTAGTGGGCCCGATTAAGTTTAGCTTTGGAGTATAGATCATGTTCAGGACCAGTGTTCAAATTGGTGGGGACGTCTCTATTTGGAGGAAAACCCAGACGCTGGGGGCGTGTCCACTGTCAGCCCTGAAACCACGGCAACGCGGGGAAAAGCTGCAGTTTCAGCTTTCAAATAACGGTACAACCTGAATAGATGCTCGCGATTGTGTTAGTGGCAGTGCCATGCTCAGTGGCTTTAGTGCATCCACTGTTTTAGCCCCGCCCAAATAATCCTGAACACAGAAATGTGGAAAACTGTTTAGCGGTCTAACTTCACAATTCAGTACTACATCTACAGTCTTTGTTATGTGTTCAGCAATACATTTCTAACATTTATAATGTATTTAGAAAACATTAAAGGCACAATATGTAATTTTCACCGCTAGAGGTCACTGAACATCAATAACGATTGCAGCTTAATGACGCTGTTAAAGAGCGTGGAATGATGATATCCTGAACCTGACAATACTAACAAGTGACCCTATGAAGAGGGGCGAAATGCTCTTTAAAACTGCTAATGATCTGGATTCAAATCGTGTTGAAAACATTTGGGATAACGTAAGTACCGGTGAAAAAATGTGTAACACTCTAAAGTTTTTGAATATTTTAACTCTTTCCCCGCCATTAACGAGTTACCTCGTCAATTAACTCTTTTCCCGCCATTGACAAGTTATCTCGTCAATCCGCAATACCGCTATTCTCCACTTCCACAACTTATAAAACCCGGAAGTATCGCCCTAGGGCAAACAGCTATATGTACGTGTAAGTTTTGAGGCTCTCTCTGAATCTGATCTCTCTCAAAGTCCTTTACTCCTTGTTGCTCAAAATTTGGTGTTTTTGAAGAAACCTACCCATATTTGAGAGGTGATAAAAAGAGAACTAATGAAGGTAGGATAAAACTTTTTTTTGTTTAAAAGCAGAGGGGGTGTTTTTTCATTTGATATATTGTATGTTTATATATTTAAAGAAGAGCATTTTCTGGGAGGCATTAAACTTTTGTGAAAATCGTGAAAAATGCTGGCGGGGAAAGAGTTAAAGGAATATTCCATTTTCTTAAAAGAAAGATCCAGATAATTTACTCACCACCATGTCATCCAAAATGTTGGTGTCTTTCTTTGTTCAGTCGAGAAGAAATTACGTTTTGTGAGGAAAACATTGCAGGATTTTTCTCATTTTAATGGACTTTAATAGAGCGCAACATTTAACACTTAACTCAACACTTAACAGTTTTTTTGAACGGAGTTTCAAAGGACTATAAACGATCCCAAACGAGGCATAAGGGTCTTATCTAGCGAAACGATTGACATTTTTTGACTCTGTGACCTCTTGACGTCATGACGTATTGCGTAGGGTCACGCTGGCGCATCACGACCGGACCTAGAAGACAAGTTGTGGTTTAAAAGTGTATATTTTTTATTTTTCTTGTCAAAAATGACAATCGTTTCGCTAGATAAGACCCTTATGCCTCGTTTGGGATCGTTTATAGTCCTTTGAAACTCCGTTGAAAGTGTTGAGTTAAGTATTAAATGTTGGGCTCTATTAAAGTCCATTAAAATGAGAAAAATCCTGCAATGTTTTCCTCAAAAAACATAATTTCTTCTCGACTGAACAAAGAAAGACATCAACATTTTGGATGACATGGTGGTGAGTAAATTATCTGGATTTTTCTTTTAAGAAAATGGAATATTCCTTTAAAAGAAAACGCTTCCCTGACAATGACGAGTTCTACAGCAATCCATATTTCCACTAGGTTTTACACAACACTAAAGTATCCATGGATTCAGAAACAGTTTAAACTCTGTGTATATTTTAATCATCATTCTGAATCTGATCTCTATCAAAGGTCCTTTACCAAAATTCAATTTTCTCAACCTTTTGCTCAAATTTTTAATTTTTGAAGAAACCTACCCATTATGTGAGAGGTGATAAAAAGAGAACAAATGAAGATTTTGAACTTTTTTTATGTTGTTTGAAAGCAGATGGTCTGTTCGTTCATTTTATATATTGTATGTTTATATATTTTTTTTAAAAACTGGAAGGCATTAAACTTTGGTGAAAATCATAAAAAATGCTGGCGCTGGCTAGCAACTTAAAAAAAAACGCTGGCGGGGAAAGAGTTGTATGTAAATTGTGCCTTTAAATGATTGCAGTGATTTTTTTCTCCTTTACACAACTTCATGCATTCAACTACCATAAGTGTATTAGCAATTTAATGGAGAGGAGTTTACTGAATGATTAGGTTCAAATGAAGCTGTTTTGAAACCAAGTCAATAAAATAATCCAGCATCTATGGCTATATTTATGGTGAGAACTGGTTGATATACACATACTTACTCTACAAAGTTAATCTATACACAAGTTTGGGAAGGATTGGCATCTTCAATTCACTTATCCTGCATGTCTTTGGATTGTGGGAGTACCAACTTCACACAGACAGACTACCTGACCCAGCCGAAGCTCAAACCAGGGACCTTCTTAATGTGAAGCAACAGTGCTATCCACTAAATTCATGTGCCACCCTAAATTCTCGAATTGCATTTGGTTATCATGTCATGTTTAAGTCTGAGTCATTGTGATATTACTGTCAGTCTGAGGCATGTGTGTCTTATGTTTGCGTAAAGCATGTGAACCGCTGACTGTTTGTTTTTCTCTGTCTGCCTGCTGTCGTGTGCTTTAATGTACTTGTCATGCTTTCCCGTCACTTGAATTCATGAGGCTCATGTGAGGCGCATTTTCATTGGTCATAGGAGGACGCGGGGGCACAGGACATATATACAGTGTATGTGATGTTGGGAAATACAATTCAAAGCAATTGATTTGTTAACAAAGAGTGCAAAAGTAACTTTGCTAAATATTTGAAATACTTCACTAAAATGAAGAGCTGCCATTAAACTTTGAAAGTAACACTATTAGCCGAGCAAGATACCAGGTCATTGTGACTGCTTTCCATATAACTGAATTACCAAGTGTTCGAAGTATGCATACTGTATTGTGTAATCTAATACACTTACATTTACTCTGACAGCCACAGTCTAGCCGAAATGAAAGCATGCATTTGAAATCTGAATTATATATAATAATATATATATATATATATACTCTAGATATATAACAATACAGAACATTAACCGCTTACGCTGTTGTCAGTCCCACAATGCTTTCATAAAGAATGAGTTGGATAAGGCAACTTGGCTTTGATCACTTTGTAACATTGTGACAAGCTTTGATGGAAAATCAGATTATGTAGGAAGCGGGTAGTTTTGTACTAAAAAGAACTGATGATGGTTTGATTTAACATTACCAACTGATTCACGAATGGTTAATTTCTGAGCAAAAACCTGCTGTTTAGTGAATTTGGCACTTTGTGTTATAGAGAAAATTGAAAAAGAAAGAGTTTTGGACTTTGGGGCAGAAATGTTTCAGAGCAGCAATAAAAGACAGATGCAACTAAAAGTGTGAAGAAAAATGAGTTTGTGAGGGCTTATGGGTACAACAGCTTATGACATTCAATATATACAACTGTACTGTTTACAGTAGTCACTTCAACACAGTAGATTACTTATACACAAAAGTGAGATTGTTTATTTACAATAAAACCTTTAGGCACACTGACTTTATGTCCTTGAGTTAGGATGAATGTGCCAACACAGACACAAATACACACTCGCCTAAAGGATTATTAGGAACACCATACTGATACTGTGTTTGACCCCCTTTCACCTTCAGAACTGCCTTAATTCTACGTGACATTGATTCAACAAGGTGCTGAAAGCATTCTTTAGAAATGTTGGCCCATATTGATAGGAAAGCATCTTGCAGTTGATGGAGATTTTTTGGATTCACATTCAGGGCACAAAGCTCCCGTTCCACCACATCCCAAAGATGCTCTATTGGGTTGAGATCTAGTGACTTTGGGGGCCATTTTAGTACAGTGAACTCATTGTCAATTTAAAAATGATTCGAGCTTTGTGACATGGTGCATTATCCTGCTGGAAGTAGCCATCAGAGAATGGGTACATGGTGGTCATAAAGGGATGGACATGGTCAGAAACAATGCTCAGGTAGGCCAATTGGCACTAAGGGGCCTAAAGTGTGCCAAGAAAACATCCCCCACACCATTACAGCACCACCACCAGCCTGCACAGTGGTAACAAGGCATGATGGATCCATGTTCTCATTCTGTTTACGACAAATTCTGATTCTACCATCTGAATGTCTCAACAGAAATCGAGACTAATCAGACCAGGCAACAATTTTCTAGTCTTCAATTGTCTAAATATGGTTAGCTTATGCAAATTGCTGTTAGTAGTGGAGATGAGTGGTACCCGGTGGGGTCTTCTGCTGTTGTAGCTCATCCGCCTCAAGGTTGTGCGTGTTGTGGCTTCACAAATGCTTTGCTGCATACCTCAGTTGTAACAAGTGGTTATTTCAGTCAAAGTTGCTTTCCTATCAGCTTGAATCAGTTGGCCCATTCTCCTCTGACCCTACAGTATATGTATCAACCACCTAACTCACAAGAATTTGTACATATTTTACAAGTTGACTAATTCGTATTAATTCATACAACCACATTAGTAAGTTTTCGTACGATTTGCCTTGATCCCTGTGATGTTGGAGTAAGGTGCAGGGTTAGAGGTTTGGTTTCCTTGTTGTTGTTTTTTCGTATGTTTTTGAACGATTAACTTAGTATGTATTCATACAAATTAGCCAACTCGTAAAATATGTACGAATTCTCATGAGATCAGGCTGGTATCAAGATGTAAGTTACTACACCAAAAAGCTCTGGATGTCATTTCAAGGCATCACTGTCTTATGATACCATCACAATATATGTAGTTCAGATCATTGAAACAGACTCTTGAGATTCCTATTGGCCATATGGTTGGTGATAAGCAGTCATACTGCAGTGTGAAAGATCTGTGGTACGTCTGAGGAGCAGCTATATACCTGAAAGGTTCTCCTGAAACATCTTCCCTCTCCAGACATGTTAATTATTAAAAGACTGAGTATGGCACTACTCTCACATCTCCATGGAAACAGCAGAGGTCATGATGGTGGATAACGTCAAGTGGCAGACGGGGGAGAAAAGAGAGAGAGAGCGAGAGAGAGAGAGAGAACTTTGGCAGTTCATATGTCCATGCTTAAGTGCTAAACCAAGTTTGTCCAGTCTCTCCAATGAAAGCTAAGCCAGTTGTGTCACTTAATACTTCTTGTTTTTCAAGTGCCATACTCCTCTTTCACGAGAAAGTGTGAACAGATTGTAAAGTCTTCATTGTCTTCTGATCATGTGCAGTGTTACAGATGCTGCATCTTGGATTTAACTTTCATTTGAATGTGAATCTAGGATTTAACTCGATAATGATGTGTGTACAATGAAGACAGACCATGTTTGTCTATTGTTGTGACTCAAATTTTATGAAATATTTAAGTAGAAATCTATAGTGAAGTTAATGACATTTCTCCCCTATATACTGTAACTGTAGGTGCAAACTCAGTACTGAATATAGTTAACTAGCCCCTTTCTGCCTGCTGAACTGCAACTATATGGCTCAGTGAAGATATTTAGCTCCATGTCGTGTGAATCTAGTGGCCGTGTCTCTGTCGCCTGCGGCACTTGCTTAGCATATTAGTTCTTTGTGTGCCACTGGTTGTTGTGGCCCAGGGCTGTCATATATTTGAATACACGCTAAATATTTATCTTTGATTGTGAGATTTTGATGTATGTTTTCTAAGCATGTATATTTAGTACAATATATGCATTGATATTTCATGAGTTCACCTGCTCATGAAGTCCTAAAGGTGCCAAAGACCACATTGATACAATATGTTTAATTGTTCTCTGATATCTACATACAATGTATGTAACTTTATATAACATACATTTGTAACCAAATGAATTTGTAAAAAAAAATGTATTTGTAAAAATTGTAATAAACTAAATAAATTTGTATGTAACTTTATGTAACATACAGTGGAGAAAATAAGTATTTGACACATCACATAAGTGGATTTCCAAGTGGGCTATTGACACAAAATTTCCACCAGATGTAGCTATCAAGCCAAATATTGAATTCAGACAAAGAAATCAGAACATTTAAGTATACAAGTTGAGTCATAATAAATAAAGTGAAATGACACAGGGAATAAGTATTGAACACATGAAGAGAACAAGGTGCAAAATGGCATTGAAATCTGTCAGTATTGAGAAAGAAACCCTGCCCCCTATCAGTCCTAATTGATGGCCTGTAAAGTGCTTCTCGTTACCTAGGAGGCACACAGGAAAGACTTCATGATGAGTAAAAGCAAAGAACTCTCTCAAGATCTTTGTAATCTTATCGTTAAAAAGCATTTTGATGGGAATCGTTATAGGCACATTTTCAGAATGCTGAATGTTCCTGTGAGCACTGTGGGGGCCATTATCCAGAAATGGAAAGACCATCACTTCACCATAAACAGGCCACGATCAGGTGCTCCACGTAAGATCCCTGTCCGAGGAGTCCAAAGAATAATCAGAGGAGTTCTCCAAGAGCCAAGAATCACTTCAGGAAGACCTTGCATCAGCAGGTGCTGTTGTTTCAAAGAAAACTATAAGCAATGCACTGAACCGCCATGGCATCCATGCAGGCTCACCACGCAAGACTCCATTGCTGAACAAAAAGCATGTTGAGGCTTGGTTAAAGTTTGCAAAAGAGCATTTGGAGAAGCCTGTAGATTATTGGGAGGCTATAGTATGGTCAGATGATAGCAAAATGTACCTTTATGGCAGTCATTCTGCACACCATGTTTGGAGAAGAAATGGCACTGCCCACCACCCCAAGAACACCATACCAACAGTTAAGTTTGGGGCTGCTTTTCAGGAAGGGGTACTGACAGACTTCATATTATTGAATGCAGGATGAATGGAGAAATGTACCAGGACATTCTGGATAAAAATCTGCTGCCATCTACCAGAAAGCTGAAAATGAAAAGAGGGTGGACATTTCAGCAAGACAATGATCCCAGACACAAGGCCAAGGAAACAATGAAGTGGTCAGTCAATCACCTGACCTAAATCCCATTGAAAATCTATGGAGAGAACTGAAGATCAAAGTTCAGAAAGAGGCCCAAGCAACCTTCAAGATTTAAAGACCATTTGTGTAGAAGAATGGGCCAGAATCACTCCTGAGCAATGCAGACAACTGTCTCCATACAAGAGGCATCTAGAAGCTGTAATCGACAACAACGGCTTTTCTGCAAAGTATTAAATAAAATGTGTTCAATACTTATTCCCTATGTCATTTCACTTTATTTATTATGACTCAACTTGTATACTTAAATGTTCTAATTTCTTTCTATGAATTCAATATTTGGCTTTATGGCTACATCTGGTGGAAAAGCACACTTAGAAATTTCCTTACTGATAAAAAGCTGTTGTGTCAAATACCTATTTTCCCCACTGTAAATTATCCAGAAACAGTTTTACATGTCCAATTACAACCTTAGGATTTCTCCTTAGAATGAAAAGGGCTGTTGTTACCTTATTAAAAGAGGTTAAGCTTTGCTCTGAATGACTGTTTCACAGAGCGGCTCATTTCAGTAGCTCTGTGTGTGTGTAAACAGACCTTATGTTTGAGCCTGTATCAGATAAAGATATAGATTTTGAGGAACAAGCAATTGTTCAGAGATTGGAAATGGACGTTTCTGATGCGTGAGTTTTTATTTTTCAGTATGGACCTGCAAAACGTAATGTAATGTCAATAGTAGAACTTCTAATGCTAACTAGCATTAGCATATAGCATTAACCTTGCATGTGCGTCAGCAGTCACAACCTTGTTTTTGGCATTGTAATAACGTAATTCATTTAATGTTGGGTCATACATTTTGACTGTAACGTCACAGTCCGTGTTATGTTGAGAATGGCCTGTTTTCCAGCAGTTTCTTGCATGCACGAGGTTTACATAAGAAGGATGAAACAATCGCGTTTGAGGCTCATGCACAGAACTCTTATTATTCATCTATGCCTATGCAAATACATTATTACATTCTACGGCACCTTTAAAGCAACAGTTCACCAAAATATAAAAAAATATTTACTCATCCTCCTGCCATCCTAGATGTAAAGGACTTCCTTTCTCCAAATGAACACAAATTAATTATTTTATTTTAAAATGCCATCGTTATCTTTTGATATGGGGGTCAACATGGCGAAACTTTAAAAAGCACATAAATCCATCATTAAAGTAATCCAAATTAATTCAGTGGGTTAAAATATGTCGTATGAAGTGAAACGATATGCTTGCTAATATTTTGAGCTTATTTATTTAGTGATGGATGCATCACGTAGCCATGGAAACAGAGATAGATGGTAGGTGACGAAACATGCAAGAAATAGTGATATCTGATGATGTGCTGTGTAAATTATGAGAGAATTATTATATTTGGATAAAGTATTTCTTTAATAGAAATAATGGTAAACAAATTTCGCTTACTGTCAAAGCAGGGGCTTGTTTACCCCGAAAAAAAACAATCCAATCTCATGGCAATTTAAACGTATTTTACGAGGTGACTAATTCATTCATACGTTTTTCTATATTTTGCTTACCCCTGTGATGTTGGGGTTAAGGACGAGATATCATTATTGTTTTTCTACCATCTTGCATTGTTGTATATCGTACGAATTCATGTGAATTAGTCAACTCATTAAATACATACAAATTCCTGTAAGATCAGGCTGAAAATTCACACCAACCCTGTTGTTATAGTTGTAGGCAGCTGCTTATATACAATACACTTGTTGTTATTTATACACCATTTCAACACATACCCTGATCCAGTTTTCATTTATTTTATATAGTTTGGTTTTGCCATTTTCACAACATATCCAATATAAAGCATCTACGAACAACCGTAAGAGCTGCGCGTGCGTGTAACATTGATGTGTACCATTCTGCATTTCCAGAGCATTTTAATGAGGGAAGATCCAGGGTGGGAGAAAAACACTGTGGCTAATCCCGTAAAGACATTGTGTGCGTCTCTTTGTTCCAGTCCACTGGCCTCGCTAATTGGAAAGATTTGCACTGTCTGCGAGAGAATTAGACAAACTAATAAGGAGAAAGAATTATACCGTTTTAAAAACAGTCCGTCCCCTGACCTTGACTCGATATACTGTAAAGTTTCGAAGTGAAGAAAACTTTTTTTGTAGTGACTCACTTTCTGATAACCTTAAGTTCCTCAAGATTGTTTGGAGGCTCACTAATGACCTCATTATAGCTTCTGTCTCCATGGTGATAATGATCGGTGATTTTGATTGGCAGGCGTGCAGAATGAGGAAAGTCAGCGATGGACAGATTGTGGGCTTGAATGGGATTGTTTCATCAAGTTGTCTTTTGTTCCATTCTCTCAAACATCCAAGAAAGTGACAAATGAAGAGAAAAACAAAAAAATGAAGACTCGTTCTTTTCTATTAGTTTGAAGATTGAGTCATTTCACGTTTACATTGTTTGACATAATTTAGTACTGTTCTGTCTTTTCTGATGTATCTCTTTCTCGCTCGCTCGCTCTTTGTTGTACCGGTCTTTGCTGTCTTGGCAGAATACAGCACGTGAAAAGGACATCAAAACAATCGAACAACTGAGCTGCTGATAAACTTGGCACTTTCCACCAGTAAAGTACAAACAGGGCCTAGAACCAATTCAAGGTGTCATCAACAACAGAAAGTCAAACGAAATATTTCAGCTGTTGTATGTTCTGTTCAGAAAAAAAATAGCTTGAGTACTGTAGGGGAGATCGGCTCAAACTGATTTTGCCAAGTGAGAGATGTCCTCAGGGCATCATATTGTAATGACCCAAGGACAACATTTTTCTAAATAAACCTAAACCCACCCCAAACCCTAACCATAACCAAACCCTAAAATCAGAGGGACATGATAAGTGAAAAACAATGGTGTAGAAACCTGGTTGTAAGCTTAAACTTAAAACAAACTGTAAACTTTTTCTGAAATCTGATTGGTTGATTGAAATGTTGTCCCAGGGTCAACATGTTGTCACAATTTTTACTCATCCATGAATTGCTCATCTTCAAAATATCTTTCAGCAGTAATTCTTATATGAAATGAAAGCTTGGGGTCTTGGCTTTAAATGTGTATACTTTTTACTTTTAGAATGTATTGTAACAGGAAGTAATTAACCATCAAAGACACTCTGACACAATGTGACAACCAACCCCATCACGGGGTATGGGCTGGTTGTCCCTATAGTGGTTCAATAGGATTTCGGTGATAAATTGGGATCTGAAAAGATAATGTGTAACTTTTTAGTTTTTTAAGCTAGAAACTGCAAATAAGTTTTAATATGAATACCACCCCTATGATAGTTGTCATCAATGCCCGTTATGTTTAAACAATGGGATTAAAGTGGGTGATCAGTTACTTGAATTGTCTACTGTGTTGAGAAATAAAATGAAATATTTTTTAGTGTTAAAACCTCTTTATTTAATGCTTTATTTATTTTATTTGAACTGCAAACAAAAACAAACAAACAGACCAACAGTCTTAAAAGCTCTACATGTCCAATACTCACATGTGACAACCAACCCCGCAAGCTATGTGACAACCATCCCCAACCAACATGATCCCACAAAGTTCCGCGGGACAGTCACGGAATTTTGTGCTCATTTTTCCGTGGCATTCTCACGGATCTCTGCATTTTTTCGTGGCCCTGCTACGGACTGTCTTTTTCCGTGGCATTCTCACGGATTGGTTACTCAACTGCTTTTTCCTATTTTCAAACCATTTTCGCCTCGGTTTAGGGCCAGATTTGGTGTTTGCGTTAGTATGTCACTTTAACTATTGGTTTATACTATTTTTTCTGATTTATTCTTTTATATTTTCTAAACTTTAAACAATTGTCGCCTGGCGTTGGGATTAGAGTTGGGTTTGGGTAGGGATGTCATTTCATGTAAATCTAACCCTAAACCAAAGCGAAAATGGTAAGAAAATAGGACAAAACAGTTGAGTAACCAATCTGTGAGAATGCCACGGAAAAAGACAGTCCGTGGCAGGGCCACGGAAAAATGCAGAGATCCGTGAGAATGCCACGGAAAAATGAGCACAAAATTCCGTGACTATGCCACGGCTAAGCTAGCTGCCACACGGCTTTAACTTGATAGCTAAAAGATGACTCAAAATAAAGCTACCACTTTTGGCGTTTTAATGAGTGTTTTGTTTTTGAATGACTAATATCATACAAGATCTCAACACGAAAACAACACCAACATGAAAATTTACTCTGACCCATAAAAATAAAAAATTGTCTCCTAACCTCAATGTTTTGTGTCTGCTCAGAAAAATAACTAGTGCAAATGAGTAAGCTATTAAAGGCTAACAAATTGATATCAAAACTGTACCACGTAGTATGTCTGGAATAAGCAGTGTGACAACCAACCCGTGAGACAACCAGCCCCAGTCTCCCCTACTTAAGTACACTTTTTGACTTTCTGTACCTACAGTTATGGGGAAATGTCATCAATGTCAATACAGATTTCAATGTCAAAAAAATTTGATGTAGGACATCATTAAATAAAAAATAAAAAGAGTCAAGAAATATCAAATGAAACAAATGCAAAGCTAAACTGAGCTATTACTCAATAGGGGGTAAGTAGTTTGGGACCAAATGTTAGTTGGTAGTTATTTATAGACAAATAAGAATGTTACCCCCTATGTATATTCAGAGCAAAATAACCCAAAAGCAAACTTTTATACTCATGCCGTCCATTCTGATAATTTCCACACAGGAAATCAAGTATGAAAAGAACATTAGGCCCTACACTATATACCGTTTATAATAATAGCACTGGGCAAATTGTAAAGTGAATTTGGTTTTTCTTCATTCACGTCAGAAACCAAATAAACACATTACGTTTCCTCACTGAACTATTTGCTCCGGATGATTTCTCTTTGTCAGAGAAAAGCAAACATTTGTAGCGTATACTTTCCATTTTTGCAAAGTAAATAACTCCATCCCTCAAAAACAACATTGGTATTCCAGGAGCTGATCTCTCTATAGCACAGGACTTCATAAAAACTGTTATTTAAAGACACATGAGGCAGTCAATCAGATGCTGCACTTCCTGTAAAAAGCGTGAGGCAAAGTTTGACATGTGCTTTATCTCTCTGCATTTTTGACACTGCTGACCAATGCCGGACAAGAGGGATAGAGCAGAGTTTTGTTATTTTGTTGGGATGTGTGTGTATGTGAATATATTTTGAGAATGTGTTTACCTGGGATTTGGTGCTTAAGATAAATGTGTCAGCATATGAAAGGGAATATTTGATTCCATCTTTATTTTTGGGACTATTACTATTGTTTTTACTTCAACACTACTTCTAACATTACTTATTAAACCACTGTGTGTTTCTAACTGTTTAACGTGTTTTTGACTTGGCCTAAGAAACAACCAACAATAACAGCAAAGTCGCTTTAGGGAATTCACCCCACTAGGCGGCCATGTTTGTAACACCTCCGAGCAGTTATTACAGTCATGCAAGTTTAAAGGAACAGTATGTAAGAAATGTATATCAATTAATCATAAAATGGCCCTGATAGACATTAAGAAATCATTTTCATTTCAAATACTTACATCACTGACAACAGTGGTCCGGCCAGGATATTGTCATTTAAAAAGTGGAGTTGCAGCCCTCAACTGATGTTTCTGTTGTCATTTTGTGTATTGGCCACCAGTTGTGTGATTGCAGTACCAGTTTTAGCCACAAGTTTTGTGATTGCAGTACCAGTTTTGGCCACAATCCTACATACTGTTCCTTTAAAGTCCTATCTACTTATATGGGGAAAGACAGATATCTCTAAAAAGCATGTTTAAATCACAATTAAGTAACATATTTGGCCCAACAATTAAACCTGACATCAGCTGTGCCATAACTTTTGTTTCTTAGGCCCTGTCTAAACGTACACGGGTATTTTTAAAGCCGTACCTTTTTCTATGCAGTTTGGCTGTTCGTCATCATGCAAACGCAGGTGACTGAAACCAAACTTTTATAAAAACTCTTGCCAGGGTGAAGATTTTTAAAAACCTCAGTTGCAGCATTGTCGTGTAGCCGATGAAACCGGAGTTTTTGGCCTGTGATGTGCTCAGGGGATTCTGGTTCGGATTGGCCAACATGGCATTATGGTTAGGTATATATCGGCATCTATTGGTTTGACATGCTCTTGACAGCGCTTCATACCAGGGTTTTGCATGTCCGTGTGGACCGGGGGGCAACATTCCAATTTCTCTGAATACGGAAGTGATTCATCGACTGGTCGCTTGAGGCTGGATCCAACAGGGAGTCAGTTCCCATAGACCCCCCTATGTTAAAATGCCCAACTTTACAGTGTTTACAGCCTGGTAGGCTGGTACAAAAAGTGTTTTTGGTTTATATAGCTAATTTTGTCATTCATAAGAACTGTGAGGGGGGTGATTTTTTTTGTAACCCATTTGTTTACATTTTATTAAGCCTTAAAGTTCTGCATAATTAAGGGCATGGCCACTTGTGTGACGGTTGAACAACCACTGCTGTGACTAGAATAGAGGTAGGTGGACGTGGTTTCAGCAACCAGCCACCTAATGCGGCTTTCACATAGGATGCAGTGTGCGCTGCGCTTGCCGCTGGGTTTACCGCAGTCAAGGGATTTGCACTCTGCTGGCCAGACCAAAGTAGGCGGGGTTTTCAATAAATTATACAGTGTTTATATTTGGGTTAAATAGTGGATGAGGAATACAGAGACTGATTTTGCCCGTCTCCATTTGATTTAACTTTAAGCTGCCTACCTACAACAAGCTACCTGACTTAAAACACACCTGACATGCCAACTTTAATTTCTACGTGTTTCCATGACACGGCTTTCCTTTCGATGGCTCTGTGGGAGCGTAAACTTGTATTACAAAGCTCTGGGAATTCCGAAACACACAGTATAAGCTTTTCGTCCATTTTGATTTTGCCGCTTGTTTGGATGCTCAGTTGTAATTGGCTATATTGTGCACGCCCAACTAGTAACATTGTTTTTGATTGGCTGTGTGTCATGTGATGACTCTTGTCTGACTGGTTTAGTACCTCTAAAAGTGATCTTGTTTTAATACCGTTATTAATCAAAACTCTATCAAGCTATAATGAAGGAATGTCAGTGTTTCATTCGCTGCACATTTATTCTCATTAGCAACGGTTACTTCGGCAAACACAAACAAGTGACAAGTTAGTGAGACAGTACGGGAGCCATGCCCTGTATCTAAAATTACATACTTCTTTATATGCTCCAATATATCTGAAAATTGCACACAAAATGAGAAGTATGACCAAAATTTCATGAGGTCACAGGAGCTGAGGAGACACCAAATTCAAAAGTGAATGAATTTAAAATGCCATAAAACTGTAAGCTGGGCAGATCTTTTTCAGTGTGATATAGGTGCCAAGAAGTGTTTGTACATTATAGTGCATGGACAAACGGGTCACATAACAATAAAAACATGGTGAATGTACAGTAGTACATCTGGACTGTTTTCATACTATACCCTCACATACTAAAAATGCTACTCAGTCTCACAAGTTTTCGTGATATAGTCACGTAATTTTTTGCTTCTTTTTTCGTGATATTATCATGAATTTCCGCGTTTTTTGTGATCGTATAACGAATTCCTGTTTTCGTGTGATTATCACGTATTGGTTACTCAACTGCTTTTTCCTATTTTTAAACCATTGTCGCTTCGGTTTAGGGTTAGATTTGGTGCTTGCATTAGAATGTCACTTTTTTATATGTCACCTGGCGTTAGGGTTAGAGTTGGGTTTGGTTAGTAATGTCATTTTATGTAAATCTAACCCTAAACCGAAGCGACAATGGTAAGAAAATAGGACAAAACAGTTAAGTAACCAATACGTGATAATCACACTAAAACAGGAATTCGTTATACGATCATAAGAAACACGGAAATCCGTGATAATATCACGAAAAAAGAATAAAAAAAATATGTGACTATATAACGAAATTTTGTGAGACTGGGCTGTATAAATAACATTCTGTTATAACAGTCGAGTAAGTAGATTAATTTAATTAAGTACACTTTAAAAAATGCAGGATTCTTATATTTTTATGTTACTTTAACTTAAAAAATTAAGTTAAACAATTTCAACTTTTGAACTTTTATGAGATATGTCAACTTATCACAGGTAAAATGTTTAAATAGTATGTTATATTGACTTGAAACCAAGTTCATGCTGCATTTTTTTTTTACAGTGTATGTACTGTCACAGTACACGATTTCAGAGCAGGTTTGGTGTCATTCGTACAGTTGTGCAGCTCTTGTGTGTTTGTATAGATTTACCGCAGGAAGGCCTGGCAGATTTTTCTCCCCACACTCTGCCTTCTGTATGAAGGATTTAGTGCTGAAATTTATATATTAATGTATTCGAAGCCTTGAGAAATTTCCTCCTGGGATATCACATCACCTCATTCTCAAATCATTTCAAAACGATGCAATGCTTAAAAGGATCCCAGAATGTTAAAAGCATGTTTACACACACACACGCACACGTATACTGTATATTTAATGACAGGTGGCAATTTTTCTGTGGAAAGCCGGCATTTAGCAACAACAAACACTGACATCACAAGAAAAAGAAATACTCACTTTTACTGATCTAAATAAACAAACCGTAGATTTCTAACCAAAAAAGTAAAGTTTTTGCAAAGTAAATCCACAAACACTGAATATTGATGCAGACTGGGTTTAATTTACAGTTTAAGTAGAGCAATACACACAGTCACTCACCTGAGTTTAGTGTATAATCCATGACTTAAACTGTCCTCTCTCCAGTCAAATTGGATAATTACCCTCATTTAGTTAAACCACATACAGCAGTCCACTTTTCCAACCACTCGTTTTCTGTCTATCTCCAGCTTCTTTAGGACTTTATATCTCCCAATAAAAGTAATTGGAACAGTATAAGCGACCTTACAAGAAACTTTCCACTTAAGATTATAAAAGAGCTCAAACTGCTCAAAATACACCAAAGAGTCTTAAAATATTACTTATGTAGACCATGAGAACCAAAGCGTGGGACGATTTCATATTGTATCAGTATAATGTAAATAAATAAGCAATACAACAGCTACTGTACTACATATTATATGCAGTGTTGGGGAAAGTTACTTTAAAAGTAATGCATTACATTAACACACTTTTGCAGCGATTTTTGTGTTAGCATATCAGTGAACACCCCTAACCACTCGGTGAGTTTCATGTCTTTGTAAATGAAAGTTTAATGCATTTTAGGAAGGATTGTTCCAGTGCACCTATACACCCATTATAGAGGTGGGAGGTAAAACAACAAACACCCGAAAATTCTCGGGGAAGCTGCATATGTCGAAATTTCAGTCAAAACCGTTCTATTTCTTCATAAACAATCTGAAAACAGGGCTTTAAGTGTAAAATACCGAACTTGTCCTTTAAGTTACTCCCAAAACAGAAACTGATTGTGATACTTAGTTACTTTTCATGTAAAGTAATGCTTACGTAACTTTTAAGGTACTTTTGCGTTACTTTTTCTTGGCTGAGGCTTGATCTCTTTCAGGCCTTGCAGGTTTTTTATGACTGAAAAGTTCTGCATTCAGAAATTGAAAAAATGTCGAGCTCTGGCCTGCCATCTCAGTTTCTGACTCAAACTGCCTACACACAGGCGTGTACAAATAGAGTTTAATTCAGTACATTATTTTTTTATTGAATTAATTAAACTAAAAAAGTAACTTGCATTACTTTTTTGAAAAAGTAACTCAAATATTAATGTATACATTTAAAAAGAAATGCGTTACTTTACTCGTTACTTCAGAAAAGTAATATTATTACGTAATGTACGTTACTTATAATTAGTGTTGGGGGTAACGCATTACATGTACATGTGACCATGTCTGTGAATGTTTAGGTTAAAATCTTATAAACTGAGATTATAAAAATCAAAGTTTGATTTCAACCATTGATTTTGAAGCGATAGTTCGGCCAAAAATGATATTAAACCCATGATTTACTCACCCTCAAGCTGTCCGAGATGCATATGTCCATCATTTTTCAGACGAACACATTTTCAGTTATTTTAGAATTTTTTTTGATCTTTCAGTTAATCAAATGTAAAATTACAGTGTACATGTCCTTCAAGTCAAAAAAATGTGCATCCTTCCTTCACAAAATAAATCTAAACGGCTCCAGGATGATAAACAAAGGCCTTCTGAGGGTAATCCGTGTAGTGTTGTTGTGGATATATCCATATTTTTAAAACTTTATAAACAAAAATAACTAGCTTCCGGTAACGCCGCCATCTTAGACTCCTCTGTATTCAGAAGAGAGTATTAGCATAGTGTACGCACTTTAATTAGTGACGTATGACAAATTCGGAGGGCGAGGGCACAGAGCAGCAGCAGAGAATCCTCCGTAAACTGCATACACTCTCATCTGGAATGCATACGCGACTAAGATGGCGGCAGTATGTGTGCACACACGAGTTATCCTGTGTTTAATAAACTTGCTGTGCCCAGATTTGCGCTTAGAGGCAACTACATTCACACATACTGTACATAAAACATCTGCTGCCGCATTAAAACTCTGAATCAAAGGGTTTGACGAGATATTCAATGATATTATGATTGCTTTGAAATAAGGATTTAGATGTCGTGTTTGGTGCATTCGGATGAAACAATACGGAATGGAGAGACTGGATTGTGGATTGCGTATCCATTGACCGTAGGGGGCATGAGTTATGCATATGGATGTTCCTGCTCGTTTACTTCAATGGCGCGGAGGTGTGGCGATCTCATCTCATTACAGATAAACAGGTAACAGGAGAGAGACGATACATCTCCCTCTTCTAATACAGTTTACACCGAATGACAATATTCGTTTTCGATCTCACTTACATCATTTAAAAGCTGACATTCCAAGCATTATGTAGACATTTATCTTTTGTTTCTATGACAAGTATTCCTTAAGTTACAGTTAATTTTTCTGACGTGTTTCTGAAAGAACAAAATGTGCATCATGTTTATTTTCCTAATTTTGCGAAAAGAACAACATTCTGTTTTTATTGGTAGTGGATAGAAAAAAAAATAGACACTTTAACATTTTAAATTATGCATAAATCATATCTGTATGTCAAAAATCAGCAGAGTAATCTAAGTCTCTTTGCGGAGTGATTGAAAAATGAAGAGTTTGCGGCGCCTGCGCCGCTGTCGACCCCAGAGGGTTAATATCATTTTTGGCCGAACTATCCCTTTAATCTTACTCAGTCAATATCAATGATATCAAGGTTTTTTTCACATGCAGAATGAGATATATAGGAAATACATACTGTAAATGCATAAAAAATACATATTTTTGTGATGAAATATGACTTTTGACAAACTCAGGACGCTCACGTTCACAAAATACTCAATAAACTCTGATTACACATGAGATTATGTATCTGGCAAACGTGATTGTCTCTTTTATCATAAACCCCTTCGAAGCGTCTACAGCAGGCACATATTTTGAAATGACCCGGGATGCACATAGGTTCACATGATGTGCCGAACACATATTTTGACTTTTGAAAAAGAATTCACCGGTCGCCACTGACTGTGAATTAAATGTTTGCTAAATGTGTAAATGCTGTAGAAAGCAAGAACTGAATGTAATATGGGTTTTGTTTCTCATGCTGGGCTAAAGGTGCCAATCCGTGGACGTAACACAGAACGTGGAAATGAAGTAAACGAGTGAATGAAGGCCTTAAATAAATCAAATGCCATTCCAATCCTTTCTAAACGAGCCATATGCTAATGCCAAGCCAGAAATGAAGTTCTCTGAGACTCTGTGATTTGCATTGCAAAGCAATGAGCACCGTGACTAAAATCTTCTGTCTATCAGCCTATTCCCATATTGGTCCTCCAGCATCCCAACAGCCCCTGGGGCAAAGCCGCTGTAATTAGCGTGATTAATGCTCATTTTGAATTCGAATGAGACCTAGAAGCCTGTCCCAACCAGCACATGTACGCAAACACACACACGCATATTAATACCCAAAAGGAGTTTGCCCTACCAAGGTGGGCTCTTTATGTTTCAGACTGACAGAGCCGCTTTGAAAACAAGTACACTGTACAGAAAGGAAACTCATTACCTCAGTCAAATACAGCTAATTACTTAAAATGAGGCTTAGAGTGCACAAAATACAGGAAGAGGGAGGATGCAGCTGGTGTATGTGGTCTCTCGGTCTCTCTCTCACATTCACAAACTTTGTCGCACATACATTCACACATACTGTACATAAAACATCTGCTGCCGCATTAAAACTCTGAATCAAAGGGTTTGACGAGATATTCAATGATATTATGATTGCTTTGAAATAAGGAATTAGCTCAATTCTACCATAAATGTTGATTATACTTTGGTAACACGGATTAAAATACTTAACGGAATAGTTCTGAACAATCCCCTTAATAATTTACTCCATCGCCATCACTTACGCCAGCACAGATGTATAGGACTTCCTTTCTTCAGCTTAGCACAAGCAATTTCTTACAAAAAAATGTCATTATGTATTTTCTTATAAGGGGGTCAACAGGGCGAAGCTCCTATTAGCACAACCATCCATCATTAAAGCAATCCAAATTACTCTGTTGGCTTAATAAATGTCTTTTGAAGTGAAATGATATGTTTAATATTTATAATTTAAGCTTATTTCGCAATCAAAATATTACGTATCCAATTAACGAACAGATCGATAACTCGCATCATCTTTACTTTGGGGTTTGTACCTTTTGCATATGGTTAACATGTACTAATACACACTTACACACCAAAGGAAATGTAAAATCCTGAATTGGATTATAGGTGCTCTTTAAGATTATTTTATAGTATATTTTATTCATTTTCCTTGGGGGACTGAACATGCAAGCCATAACGGTAATCGGGAAAGGGTTAGCACTCACATACCTCCCTATAGCCAAAAATGAGTTCACCTTATTAGTCAATAATGCGTCCCTCCCACCCTTCAGATCATTCCTACTGTAAAGCCGTACCCCATGACAACATACATATAACATGCATGTCAGTGCTTCATGACATCATTTCTGCACTTCATTCTTCACTATGACATATAGAGCTGCCATCTTTACTTGTTTAATATGGATGTTTCACGGGGATGAATGTGAGGGGTGGTGTAGTCCAGTGGTTCTCAAACTGGGGTCCGGGGGCCCCAGGGGGGCCGCGAGACGCTGCCAGGGGGCCCCAGTTTTATGACTTTTTATGAATTTATCATAAATTTTGTGTAATTTAACAAAAAAAATATAAGCCTACTAACCAACATCACTACTTTGTATAATTTAATATGTTTTGTTTATTTAAAATGTTACATTTTAGAACTGTTTTGTCATAAATTTTCTTTGGGGGGGCCGCGAAGGAATGCACCATATACAAGGGGGGCCACACGCAGAAAAAGTTTGAGAACCACTGGTATAGTCCACTGAAAGTATAACACAAAATAGTGACTGCACACTCACTTGCAAAAGAATTTTATTGTCACCAACGTTTCGGCATATAGCCTTCGTCAAGGTATGTCTAGGCTATATGCCGAAACGTTGGTGACAATAAAATTCTTTTGCAAGTGAGTGTGCAGTCACTATTTTGTGTCATATATTTGGATTTATTCTTTTTGACTCACACCTCGGACGGAGTGCGTTTGTTTCTATTTTTTTTATTATTTGGTAGTCCACTGAAAGACCTTCTGAAATTGTGTGGGATCTTCATTTTGTTTGAGAGCTTCACATGCTTTCCTTCAGTCTAAATGAAACTCATGAAATAGGTTTGAATGAGGAATTAGATAAAGCCCATTTTAGCACTTTTATTTTTAATCAGTACCTGAGCTTTTGTCAAATTTAAGCACATTGTCTTCTTTCTATTCTCTGTCTTGGGTTCACATTATTTGGTAAACTTTTCATTGAAGTCCAGTTCTGAACTTTAAAAACTTGGCGCCTTGAAGTTTACAGACAGAGGTTCTGTGATGTTTTCTATTGAAACAAATACCTGTAGGAGTTTAGGGCCAAAAAACACAGTGACAAAAAGCACACTTTGATCATACAAACTAAAGTAGCAGGTTGGCTGTTTCTATAATATGTTTCTGTATTTAATCACTGAGAAACATTTGTTGAAACTACTGTAAATGCAGGAAATGATGTGATTAGCAGCTCAAAAGTTGGAGGTTCGAAGAGCACACAAACTCATAAAAACTATACTTTAAATTCACCATGAAAAAAAGAAGTAGCGATTACCTTATTTTCCCCATGGTGACGTATATCCAAAGTGAAACCGGCTTCTGAAATGAAATAAAGCAGGGATGGATTTGAATTTGTACATTGAGATTTTATCCCAGATAGCACAGGTACGTCTGCAAGATGTCTGGTAAAGATCTGGAGATCTGGAATACATCTGGTGTGTAAAAACATCTTATAAAGGTCTTAGAAAGAGCTGCTTTACATACATTCTAAATCAAAAACGTCTTGCAGACGTCTTCAATATGTCTATATTACATCTTTTAGGAAACGTCTCAGAGACGTATTGCAGATGAGCAAACAATCTAAATAATACGTCTTGCAGATGTAAACGCAGACATCAAATAGACGTCTTCGAGATGTATGTGTGCTATCAGGGATTGGATCGTTTGAAGTTGGGTCTTGTTGCTAATTGCTAATCGCAGAGATCTTCTCCCGGACCCCGCCCACCTGCCATACCATATGACTGGCCCTGCGTTCCAGTTCATTTTTTTATGACCTTCCCTTGCTAACTTCCCTCAGTCTCGTTCACTCGGATGTACGTCACCGACTCTCCCGATTGCCACTTCGCTACTGGCTGTAAGGAAGTGTGTTCTTTTTGGTCGCTGTTCGAGGCTTACCCCGCGACCAGATGTGACGTGCCTCACTCCAGGATTTTAGGCATGCTGCCCGATTCCGTTTGTGCTGAAGATCACATTCACCCATTTCAGCAGGATTATGGTCCCCCTCAAGCCAACACGCACGAGTATGTTAATAGTTTGTTTACTTTCTACACAAAGTTATGCTAACGTTATGCTATCTGGCTGTCTGCCTCTATCTCTTCTACTAGCCTATCTGTCTGTCTGTCTGTCTGTCTGTCTGTCTAATCTATCTATATCTATGTATTTATCTACAATCTGCACTACCTGAATATTGTACTTTACTCATCTCTCTAGTCACTCTCAATGCTCTTAAGGCAGCTTTGGTAAATTCTCTTCCCAAAGTGACGTCATGCAGTGCGTCGTGGGGGAAAGGAGAATCATTGCAAACCGCTGTACTTTTTCTTATTATATTCCGTTTTGTGATACCCAACATTAACAACATAAAATACAATGGATAACAGTTTAAATGTGTATTATCAACAAGCAAATTGCACTAATTCGTTGAGAAATTGACCCTGCAACACGCCCTTTAAACATGAGGGGGCAAAACAAAAGACACTTTACAGACAAAATATAAGAGAGCAAGATACAAGATAGAGCTGCACAATTAATCGCATCGCAATCGCAATCGTGATGTCAGCCTGTGCGATTATATGACAGCAAAATGTTGCAATTATATTAAATAAATAAATGTGTGGACTTGTTAACACAAACTTTCCGATAACAGTTTGATGATTTTCCTTGCTGTTAAAAAAAGAAAGAAAAACAAACAAAAAAGGCAGTGCACGTGTGGCATGCACGTGTGTGGCGTGCGTCGTCACTTGTGTGTGTGCAGCGCGTTAATACCAGAGCCAAGATGCATGCAGAGGACCATGACAGTGATCTTGTAGCTAAAAAAATCTCTACGTCTGTTGTATGGCAGTATTTTGGATTTAGGACTACTGACACTGAGCAGTTGCTACGTCACGTGGCAATACGAAAACATTTCTAGTTTTACAAATACACATTTTAACATTATCACTAAACTGTGTGTGGATTTTCCTTAAAACCCATCAAGTTGACTCATGATACCATTTATTGAAATCGCACATCGCAATATTAGCATCAATAACCGCAATGGGAAAAATTACCCAAATCACCCAAATCGTGCAGCCCTAATACAAGACATAACTCTTCACAAAACACACCAGCACATCAAACACAAGGGCGCAAATGATGAGAGCACCAGGTAAGGGTCATGAAACAATCATAAGATACTTTAATCAAGATACGAGGGGGCTAGGTCATGACACGAGACAGGAAAGCACACCAAAACAAAAAAATGGGCAATGGGCATTTTACACAAAACATGGGACTGCCATGATCCTGACACAAAACTATACTATAAAAACCAAATTTGTTGGTTCAACTTAAAGGGGACATACCATGAAAATCTGACGTTTTCCATGTTTAAGTGCTATAATTGAGTCCCCAGTGCTTCTGTCAACCTAGAAAATGTGAAAATGATCAACCCAGTAACTTAGTTTTGGTAAACTATTCTCTGCAAGCATGTGAAAAAATAGCTCATTGAAATTTGCCTCCCCCTTTGATGTCAGTAGGGGATAATACCGCCCCTTAATCTGCACTATCCAACCACAGCACTGCCATTTAGTGCAGAGATCAGCTCATTTGCATTTTAAAGGAGACACCCAAAAATGGCACATTTTACACACCTACAAAGTGTCAATTTTAACATGCTATAATAAATTATCTATATGGTATTTTGAGCTAAAACTTCACATATGTACTCTGGAGACAAAGTCTTGTGAAATGACTTTAAAAAAGTAAGTTTCCTGGTTGCCGTACAATTTTGAGTTAATTCAACTTAAAATATCAGTTAACTAAAAAATAATGTAGTTAATATTTAACTAATATTTTAATTAACTCATAATTTTAAGGCAACCAGGTAACTTACTTTTTAAGTTGAACTAACTTACTTTTTACAGTGTGAACAAGAGAGGCAGTATCTTAACACCATGATGCTTACAGGTGGGGTTAGGGTGTCTTTATTGTATTTCTAATAATCGTACATGTGTTATTATTTACTGTACTTTGTACAAATTAATATGAATTAGCCAAACTCCTGTGAGATCAGGATGGTGTACTCACCCTCTCGTTTCACCCGCCTATTTGTATTGATCACCAGATCAATTTCACAAAGGTCAGCAATGGTTCAGATTTTACAAGAACATCTGGTTGTAGACACAGTAAGTGTCATTGCCTCAAGAGTCCAGCACTACACATCACACATACACACTTTCAGTGTATAGATGTTTGTTGTGTCGTGTATGGAGATGCAGTGTGAAATATTGATAGTGTGGTTTCAGACAAGTGGTGCAGAAAGTAGAGAGACATGCTACAGATACTTCGCCTTTAGCAATACTTTCACATGAAGTACTTTACATGAAGCTGAAGAGCAAAACACAATGACGAGAAAGAAAGAGAGATGAAAAGGAAGGAAAATATCCATCTTGAGTTCCTTATTCAAATATACAATGCTCGGTGAGAGTAATATGTGTTATAAAGATGTACAGTTACATACTGTAGGAGTGTTTTTGTTCTTTTTCAAGGTAAAGTGGATCATTTTCTCAGTCAAAGGGAGTTGCAAAAATATTGAATCATTATTTTTTTCTTCTGTCTGTTATTGGCTGAACAAACACATAGCGTGCACCCAAACGTACATCACTGGTGGACGAGTGTTGCTATGTCAGAGTCGGACAGGAGCAATGTTCGGACAGCGGCACACAGTATTTACGGTTTACGGAGGATTTAACATACAGTTGGCTCAGTTGTCTCTGATATACAAAAGTAGTAACGAGCCAGTGATCCACTTTTATTATTATTTAGCACTATTTGTGTATTGTTTTGCCTTTTGCCAAAATATTTTGTCTATAAATAAATAACTTAAAAGTTTATTGTTTTGTCCATTTCATACCATACACCTCATATTTTAGGGGATTAATGTAGGCTGGGGGCCATTAAAAGCATGTAATCAAACAATATATCAAAGAACCAGGTGGGGTTTGGCGGACCCAGATAATGACCCTGACCCCACTCCAGTCTCTGGTGACCCACCAGCGATCTACTAAACATCTTCAAGCTTGTTTACAATCTGCCAGCCCAGTTTTATGTACTCCAATATTTATACGCAATTGTTTGGCGTGTCTGCTAATAGCCGACGACACTCGATAATAATGCAGTTTATGTGGTGCGAGTTAAACAGTGTGTTGACTGTAAGCGTGTTAGACAAGAATTCTCCTTGACGGTCTCAATGGGTTACAAAGGTGCTAATTACTGCTGAGGATAAATTAGGCGCATGTACAGCCACTCTCAATTTATCCTGAAGATTCTCTCTCTGTCTTTCTGTATACGAGGGATTTTGGTGTTCTCCTTTTAGGTCCTGTGTATTAAGTAATAAGAGTTCATTATGCCAAAATCAATGCGAAATGTAATTAAACCGTTTCATACAGTAAAGATCGGCTGCTACAGCCTCTGCTCTCCGTTTATCTGCGGTGTATTTCACCCCAATCTGTCCTTATATCAGCAGCTCAGTGACAGTTCAACTTTATCAGCCTCAAAAACCCATTTGGCCGTGACATAGATGGGTCAAGAATCTATTTTTTCTACATCTATGGCGCTTGTCTCATTTTTCTTGCATTACGTTACCGCGGGCCCCTCCGGAGCATTGGAGACCTCAAGATTAATTCGCTCTTTTGATAATGGATGTTCTTGAGAGCACATACTGGCTAAATGCCCGTTCGCGATAGCACATAAACAACCATACACACAGACACTCACAAATTGTAGCATATTGTTTTGCCTTTTATTTCTGCCCCTCTCTGTACATTTTTTCTCACGCAGATACAAAAATATTCACATTCACTTGGCAATGGATCATATCAGAATCTTCCATAGCGCCATGCAGGCACAGTTCCCTTGGAACCTTTAGCCTATCAGAGAGGACCATGAAATACAATCTTCGCCCCTCACCACCTATCAGAGTTAAGCATGAAAAATCCCTCTGGTTGCAGGCTGAAAGTGTAGAGCTTGGGATAAAATGCTCTTCTGCAGCCTTTAGATAATGCAGCTGGCCCGAAGCTAGCTAGAGCCTGGACGAGAGACACCGTTTGAATGAAAACAAAGAAGATATTGAACAGAATGAGAGATTATTCAACTTGCACTTAAAAATCAATGAATTAATCGATAAAGGTATAAAATACATAAAGAAAACAAGAAAGACAGACAAACAGAAATAAAGAAAGAAAAAAATTGTGAATGAATGAACATATGAATGAACAAACCAATCAATCAATCAATCAATCAATAAAGAAATAAAGTAAGGAAGACAGAAAAAATAAATAAATAGTGAATGAATGAATGAATCAATAAAAAAATTAAGTAAGAAAGACAGATAAAAAATAGTGATTGATTGATTCATTGATTCATTGATTCATTCATTCATTCATTCATTCATTCAAATGAAAAAAATAATGAATGAATGAATGAATGATGGATGGACGAAAAAAGAAAGAAAGAAAAAACTAAAAAACACAGAAAATGAAGGAATGAATGACTGAATTAATCAATCGATCACTCAAATCAAAATCAATCAATAAAGAAATAAAGTAAGACAGAAAAAATAAATAAAAAGTGAATGAATGAATGAATGAACGAAGAAAGAAAGAGTAAATCAATAAAAAATTAAATAAGAAAGACAGAAAAAGACATAAATAGTGAATGAATGAATCAATCAATCACTCAAATCAAAATCAATCAAGACAGAAATAAAGTAAAAAAGACAGAAAAAAGAAATAAATAGTGAATGAATGAATAAAGAAAGAAAGAAAGAAAGAATGATTGAATCAATAAAAAATAAAGACAGAAAAGAAATAAATAATGAATGAATGAATGAATGAAAAATAAATATTAAATAAATAGTGAATTAATGTATGAATGAATTAATTAATTGATCGATCGATCAATCGATCACTCAAATCAAAATCAATCAATAAAGAAATAAAGTAAGACAGAAAAAAGAAATAAACAGTGAATGAATAAATGAATGAACGAAGAAAGAAAAAATGAGTAAATCAATAAAAATTACATAAAGACAGAAAAAGAAATAAATAGTGAAAGAATGAATGAATGAATGAATGAATGAAAAAATAAGAATGATTGGATGGATGGATGGATGGATGGATAAATAGATGAAATAGAAAGAAATACGGAAAGTGAATGAATAAAAGAATGAATCACTCAAATCAAAATCAATCAAGAAAGAAATAAAGTAAAAAGACAAAAAAAGAAATAAATAGTAAATGAATGAATGAAAAAAGAATGAGTGAGTCAATAAAAATATAAAGAAAGAAAAGATATGAATGAAAAATAAAAAAATTGTGAATTAATGTGCATGAATGTATGTATGTGTGAATAAATAAATAGTGAATTAATATATGAATGAATAAATTAATCGATCACTCAAATCAAAATCAATCAATAAGGAAATAAAGACAGAAAAAAGAAATAAACAGTGAATAAATAAATGCATGAACGAAGAAAGAACGAATGAGTAAATCAATAAAAAATTAAATAAGAAATACAGAAAAAGAAATAAATAGTGAATGAATGAATGAATGAAAAAATAAGAATGATTGAATGGATGGATGGATAAATAGATGAAATGGAAAGAAATACGGAAAGTGAATGAATAAAAGAATGAATGACTGAATCAACCAACCTGATCTCACGAATTTCCGTGGCATAGTCACGGAATTTTGTGCTAATTTTTCCGTGGCATTTTCACGGATCTCCGCATTTTTCCGTGGCCCTGCTATGGACTGCCTTTTTCGTGGCATTCTCACGGATTGGTTACTCAACTGTTTTGTCATATTTTCTTACCATTTTCGCTTCGGTTTAGGGTTAGATTTACATGAAATTACATCCCTACCCAAACCCAACTCTAACCCCAACGCCAGGCGACAATTGTTTAAAGTTTAGAAAATATAAAAGAATAAATCAGAAAAAATAGTATAAACCAATAGTTAAAGTGACATACTAACGCAAACACCAAATCTAACCCTAAACCGAAGCGAAAATGGTTTGAAAATAGAAAAAGCAGTTGAGTAACAAATCCGTGAGAATGCCACGAAAAAGGCAGTCCGTAGCAGGGCCACGGAAAAATGCGGAGATCCGTGAGAATGCCACGGAAAAATGAGCACAAAATTCCATGACTAAAAATTCCGTAACTTTGTGAGATCATGTTGGAATCAACACTCAAATCAAAATCAATCAAGAAAGAAATAAAGTAAAAAAGACAGAAAAAAGAAATAAATAGTAAATGAATGAATGAATGAAAAAAGAAAGAAAGAAAAAAATGAGTGAATCAATGAAAATATAAAGACAAAAAAGAAATTAATGAAAAAAAATGTGAATTAGTGTATGTATGTACGTACGTACGTACGAACGAACGAACGAACGAAAAAGAAAGAATGAATCAATCAATGAATGAAAGAATGAAAGAAACACAGAAAATTAAGAAATAAATTAAGAAATAAATAAATTAATGAATGAACAAAAGATACGAAAGATGGAAAGAAAAAAGAAAAAAATTGTGAGTGAATGTTTGAATGAATGAATAATTAATGGATGGATTTATGGATGGATGAAAAAAGTAAAATAAGTAAGTAAAGTAAGAAACTAAGAAAGAAAATAAATGAATTAATTAACGAATGAATAAATAAAAAAGGAATAGTGAATGGATGGCTGGATGGATGGTAGACAGAAAGAAAGAAATTGTAAATAAATGTTTGAATGGATGGATGGATAAATGAATGAGATATTTTTATAACTGGTAACGTATGGCGTTACATGCGCAGTGCAAAAGGTCATGGGTTTTATTTCAGGGATCACACATACTGATAAAATGTATAGCTTACCATGCACACACACACACACACACACACACACACACACACACACACACACACACACACACACACACACACACACGCTTCAGCCAAATGCATAAATGTACATTTAATTTTAGAAAAATATCAGTCAATCATTCTCAATGTTGAATACATTCTCTCTGTGAGATTAGACAAATGTCTGAATGTGTGTATGGTATCAGGTTATGTTCTGTTCCTGTCCTGCCAAAAGCTGCTGACAGGTAAAAAGCTTTCGGTGCCACTCCACCGGACTCAAATTGCGATGGGCATTCTGACAGACAGCTCAGCCAAAGCTTCTGATATTTAGTTACTAAACCCTTTCTCATTCAGTCATCATTTGAACAGGTTTAAAATTTCTCCACAATTATTAAATATTTATTCTTTTTAATAGACATTTTGTTAGTCTGCCAAACAGAAGAAAGAGTCTTCAAAAAAATGCCACCATGCAAATGTAACATTTGCCCTTCAGTAAAGTCCGATGATCTAATGAATGAACGAACGTTTGTTCATTCAAACCTGTCGATCACTACACAGTGCATACCTCTACAACCTCTCAATAGACTCTCAACTAAATATCAGTAAGTTAGGATTTAGTCTTATTAGGCATAGTAGGAACTTTCTATTACAGGTGAAGTGTTGACATCCATCGAAAATTGCATGCTTTACTCAAAATAATAGATAGTCAGCTAAAGTATATTGTAAGGTTTCCTCAACCTAAAGGACCTTTGATCTCTCCCTCTGTTTCTTTAGGTATGTCCACACCTTGTATCTCGGAGTGCAGAGCCGTTGGCATGCCGGCCCCGGTCAGCGTCACTTCTACTGGCGTCTGATGTTTGAGAGCGCTGACATCAACATGTTGCGGCTGCTGGAGGCCTTTCTGAAGAGCGCTCCTCAACTCGTTCTTCAGCTTAGCATCATGATCCACAGCAACCACATACTGCCACTGCAGGGTAACACTTACATACACACACACACACACGTTTCTCTGAGATGCTTTTAGTTGAGAGAGAGAGAGAGAGAGAGCAGAACACTTGTCTGAATGAGTCTTGATCGCCATGACTTATTTATATGGACCTCATGAGAAGAGGTTTACATGTGATGAATAAAACAAAACATTTTACAGTCATTGCTCTGTGTGAAATCATATGACATGAAGCTGGAGTAACAAGAATGGACAAAAAAGAGAAAGACAGAAAGAAAGAGAAAGAGAGAGATGATATGGTCTTTCTAATGGTGCTTTTCTATTGCATAGTACCCAACGGTTTGGGTCGAGTCAGCCTAGTTTTGGGGGCTTTTTCACTGGGTACCCAATACTTTTTTTAGTACCACCTCGGTTGGAGTTCCAAGCAACCCGAGCTGATACCAAAACGTGACGTGAAAACACCGAAAATCACTGATTGCTCTGAGAGAATCGCTACTACCAGCGTCATGGCTATATGTAAAAGATTAGCTTTACCTTCATGATAGCTTGCGCTGTCTCGAGTAAACCTGTTGTCATCTGTTCTTTGCTGTAAATTCCCAAACTCCCTTTTAGCGTGAAACACAACCACAGGTTGAGAATCAGGATCACCATAACAGTTTTTTCCAGACTTGCAGTTTGTGGCGGAACATTCGCGACACGCACATCCACATATATGCTTAAATGCAACTTGAATGAGGCTCAGCGGAGCGCGTCGACTGACGCCACGGGTGTTTGTGTCATGTGAGACAGAGGTAGTGATAAACGTAATGTGGAAACATCTATTTGTGGTGGGCAATTTTAATTTTGTGGCGGACTGAGTGAAAAATGAATGTATGGGACTGTATAACGATGCTCTCACTTGTATGATGTCACAGCTGTAGGCAGCGCATATATAATGACACGCCTATAATCCCTCCCACTCCGAAGTGTTACTAAACTCAATGGAAAAGCTAACCAAGCTAAAATGATGTGAGCTGACCCGACCTGACCCAACCCGTGGGGTACTATGCAATGGAAAAGCACCATAACAGAATAGCTGTCTGATTAAAATAAAACTATGTTTATCTACATTTATGTGCTCTCTATATACTGTAGACCCTTAATGTGAAGCATTATCCAAATGAAATATTCTAATAAGCTGGCAAAAAAAATTGGAAATTACTTACATTTACAGCTTTTCTTTGACTTGGAAAATTCTGGGAAATTCTGTAAACCTTAAATGGATCATAACTTTACATTAGGATAAAAAGACCCAGAGAAGGGCTTTTCCTTTATAGAAGCCCATTACACAATATGAAGAGAGAAAGAGAATGGGACTCCAGAGATGATGATGAGAGACTCAGTCAGCAGAAAAACAATGAAGAAATGAAGAGAAAAAGAAGAGAGAGAGAGAGAGAGAGAGAGAGAGAGAGAGAGAGAGAGCAGTGCTCAGTGATGTTCTGATTAATTCTGGGTCATAGGTTTAGGTTACCAAGCACAACACAGAAAACCTTTCTTTCTATCTTTACCTTTTTCTCTCTGTCTTTTTCTGATCTCATGTCTCAGCCTGTCTGACCGTCTCAAACCTTTGACCGCTGTGTCAATCAATTCAATTTTAAAGTGAGCATCACTGTTTTTAGGGCAAAAACATACATCTTATTGCCAGCCAGCTGCAATTCCGCATGAAGTATGCAGTGTAAGGGGCCAGTGCACCAAAAGCACTTTAAACGCTTGTAAACGCAAGGCGCGACGCACTGCCTTTAAAAAAAAAGAGCAGTGCGACGTGGCTTTTTATATTGCTAAGCAACCACCGAGTCAGCTGTCTTGTCAATCAAATATTGAAGCGTGAGCGCTCTTTTGCTGTTAACTGTCATATTAGCAGAAACTTTAAAAAGAGGGCGCTTGCTCTGACCATGTTTGAGGATGAGAGGTGCACGAACACGCAGGAGAGAGTGAGCGAGTGGAGTCCGGTTCTTCAAAGCAACTGTAAACTTTCCTTACCACAACGTAAGGCCCGCCTCTCCCCTCATTCGATTAGACAATGGAAAGACGCGAATGACGTCGGGCGCTTCTCCGCTCTCAGCGCGCCTTCAAAAACGCGTGCGCGGCAGGCGGCAAAAAAACGCAAGGTGCTCGGCGCGCATAAACAGCGCGCAAACGCGCCCTGCCCATAGAATATCATTCAAAAAAGGCGCCTGCAACTGCCATAAACGCTTTTGGTGTGACTGGCCCCTAATTGTATTAAAAGAGATGTTTGTCTTTATTTTTAGCGATCGTGACAGATATTCAAAAATACATTGCTGTGAATGCTGTTTCAGGATTTTAACCAATAATACCAATAATAACTGTGGTTGTAGCCAGTGTTGCAAAATTACAGAACACTACTTGAGATAGTATTACTTGCCTTTGGAAGATAAACTTTTCTTACTACATAACTTCCGAATGTGGCGACACATACTTGATCTTACACCACTGAAACATCACAAACGTGCAACAGTGCTCAGTGTTTTAATGGTGCATTGTGTAAGAAACCTTACATAATTAAATGTTATGTTTTTATTACCTTATTACCTAAACACAAAGGAAGATCTTTTGAGAAATGTTTGTAACCAAACCGTTCGTGGACCCCATTTACTTCCATGGTATTCTTGTTTTCTACTTTGGAAGTGAATGGGGTCAACAAATGGTTTTCCCAAAATATCTTCCTTTGTGTTTATCAGAACAAAGAAATTTATAGAGGTTTGTAACAACATGAGAGCGATTAAATGATGAAAGAGTTTTTGGGTGAACTATTCCTTTAAAGATTTTTGAGGATTCAAAAAAAAAACAGCATCCATACCTTAAAATCACTTGTAAAACTAATTTAGCACACACCAAATACACTCGCGTGTCTGTGTGCAAGCTTCTGATCTGTCAGTCAGTGCAAATAAGATAATTTTCATGTCTTAACTCTTAAGTTTTTTGAGGCAAATGGATTTTGCATGCAACCTTCAAATTAAAGAAACGTCCATTAATTTGTTATTTGTCTTATGTTATTTTATCTGTTTAATATGCACAATATTATCAGTTCTCTGCGGAACCACTTTTTAGAGTTTTTTCGCCATTTTTATAGGTTTTTGATCATGTTACATGTTACTTTACTGTACGTTCAGGCCGCCCGGTCAAGGACGCTTGTCAAAAAACTTGTTGACGCTTTGGCCGCTCTGAAGTCTGTTTTCTCTGAACTAATGGTTTGGTAGGAACGAAAGTTTACATCATATGTTTCTCCAGAATCAGCCAGCGAAGAACGTCTATGCTATATTCCGATTGGTTGCAGGCATTTTGCCGCTGAACCGCCTCATAGGTCATTACCAAGCTGAGCTTCTTTCAACTTTCTGATTGACGCTCTGGTCACTCAAAACGCGACGCTGATAGATTTGACGCTCCGTGCAGCTGAGACAAGCCAACAGCGCAGTTGCTGTTGCATTTTGCAATTTGAAGAATTAAAACGTTGCCATAAACGCTGACAACATTTCCAAAACTTAGTATGGTAATGTGCAGTTAACCTCCGCTGTGTAGGAAATGGTTCAAAATAAGATGTTATAGATTTATAGATTCATCTTAGTACAATGCCAAAGTTCGCGGGGGCGTAGAATCACATGCTCACATATGAGGTAACATTTTGTGCAAAAATGGGTTCCTTCATATTCCTCTGAATCATTTTATATTAACATATTTTAAAGTTTTTAAAATTTGCAATTAAAATAAAAGTTGAAAATAAACAAAAAGTGTTAAAGCATTGTTGCGTTTGCAGCATTAAACAATAAAATCAATCACGTCATTGTCATCATTTTTATTGTTTATATACTTTAAGGATTTCAAATATGATGCCCATTATGTCATTATTCTGATTTAATTAATTGATATAAGTATTTAACATAAAAGATAGTCAACACATTTATTTTGGTGGTTTTCAAATGAAGGCAAGGGGGCTCAAATTGTTAGAAATGTAAGCTGTGCACAGTGTGCCCCCTTAAAAAACTGATGCATGACCCCCTGTTTGGCTGTATTAAAGGAATACTCAATTTTCTTAAAATAAAAATCCAGATAATTTACTCACCACCATGTCATCCAAAATGTTGATGTCTTTCTTTGTTCAGTCCAGAAGAAATTATGTTTTTTGAGGAAAACATTGCAGGATTTTTCTCATTTTAATGGACTTTAATAGAGTCCAACATTTAATACTCAATTCAACACTTAATAGTTTTTTTTTCAAAGGAGTTTCAAAGGACTATAAACGATCCCAAACGAGGCTTAAGGGTCTTATCTAGCGAAACGATTGTCATTTTTGACAAGAAAAATAAAAAATATGCACTTTTAAACCACAACTTCTCGTCTAGATCCGGTCGTGATGCGCCAGTGTAACCCCACGCAATATGTCATGACGTCAAGAGGTCACAGAGGACGAATGCGAAACTCCGCCCCAGTGTTTACAAGTGTGTTGAAAGAGGACCGTTCCTACGTTGTTGTATGTTATCTGATACTAATTAATGTATTTGTGTCAGTTTATTGTTTACAATGGTCTGCAAATGTGCGTTTTATATATGTAACACGTGACCTCCCTACGTCACTACGCATTTGCGTTGGGTCGCGCTGGACCGGACCTGGACGAAAAGTTGTGGTTTAAAAGAGCATATTTGTTATTTTTCTTCTCAAAAATGACAATCGTTTCGCTAGATAAGACCCTTATGCCTCGCTTGGGATCGTTTAGAGTCCTTTGAAACTCCGTTGAAAAAAACTGTTACGTGTTGAGTTAAGTGTTAAGTGTTGGTTTCTATTAAAGTCCATTAAAATAAGAAAAATCCTGCAATGTTTTCCTCAAAAAACATAATTTCTTCTCGACTGAACAAAGAAAGACATCAACATTTTGGATGACATGGTGCTGAGTAAATTATCTGGATTTTTCTTTTAAGAAAATTGAATATTCCTTTAAAATACAGTATGTGATAGTTCAGAGCATAACTAATCTGAAGTGCTGACACTAGTCTGAATGCAAATGTAACGTGATGACATAACAAATATGCTAATTATAGCATGACGTAACCTAGACTTTGCGAGCTGGCTTAAGCTACTTTCCATTGAAAGTAGTTGGCAACACTTGTCGTAGCGAGGCATTGCTGTACAGTCATCGAAAAGTATGCCAGGTTGAGGCAGTCTGGTGCATCCTTCACAGTTTATCACCCAAAGCCGGCCTGGAAGATATGGAACTGCGCCATGCAAATTGAGTTCTGGCCTAATTTTGTGGGCGTGCCTGCACATTACCGAATTTGCATAATTCCTTTATTGAACCAATTGCAAAAACAATACAGATAGCGCATAAATAACACTATCAGTGGGTGCATTTTATTCATGCTGAATTCTTCCCAGTGTGTTTTGGTGTTTTGCATTTGTAAAGTTTATGTTTTATTGACTGAATTGACTGTCATTCTTATGCATGCGCTTAATGCAATTTATTTTTATTAAAATGCATCATGCATGCATGCATATACTTTGCTTTCCTCCTAATCTCTCTCTCTCTTTCTCTCTCTCTTTCTATCTAGCAGCATGGGACTTTAACTTGCCTTATCCGTTTCTCTTTAAACTGCATTCTAATCTAAGGCAGTCTTTGTGGGCTTGCGCTGTATACGATGTTTGATTTAATTAAGATTGCCAGCGCTTTGCTCCATAAAAGCCAGGCCAGGAGAAAACAGAGAGAGTAGCGGGCAGGCTGGAAGCGTAGCGGGAAAACACAGACTAATGCTTTTGGATCTGCTAATTAAGACCTCGCTTAATCTGGATCTGCACCAAATGAGCCGTTTGAAAAGACGAGAGAGACGGAGAGCATATGAAGATGAAGCGAAATATGCAAAAGGGACTCGATAAGATTCTCGCCAGAAAATGAGTAACCACTCAACAAACATCAGGGGTCAAGTCTGTGCTAAGGGAAATTTGGAATGGGATATGTACCGTGTGGGCCTGAAGCAGAAAATAATAGTATGTCTTGCATTATTTATGCCAGGATCGACCTTTGGATAGGAATTTTCTCCAATCCGGATCTGACCGCATGCAATGGATGCTTTTCATGTGGTCTTCCAAATAGCCTCAGGTGACCTGATGTAAGCCCGACCGGAGGCTGGAAAGGGATGTTTAAAGTGTGTGAATTGTGACAGAGATGGGAATCAAGCGGCAGAACCAAAGATAAACAGGCATGCAGTGGGAAGCGTTAAAGAGTTGATCCCATGATAGCATCAGCTCTCGGTAAAAGTCTCTAGAGATAACTTCATATCTCTCAATCGCACAAGAACATGCACACACTCACTCACACATTTCTTCTTCACCTTTTCACACAACCTCACGCTCTAGGGTACTCGCAAACACAACATGAAACGCCTGTCTGTTTCCCCCTCAACGAATCAAATACTCTCTCTCTCTCTTTCTCTCTCTCTGGAGAGACATTTCTCTCAGGCAGTTTGGTAACAAGCCCAGCGATTTGTCGTCTCAGCAGGTGCTTTTGCTTCTATAAAATACAACTTGAAATTTAAAAACAAAAGCAACAAATGTGGCATAACTTTGAACGTTCGTTGCTTTTCAACGCTATCAATCTTTCCTTGACTCTCTGCCAGCTCATGTCACTTCTTGTTTCAAAAGCGTGTGCTGTGATCGTTTCGCATCTTTGAATCGTCTGTATCTTTCATTTCAAATCGTGTCGGCCATGACGCAAGGTATTTTCACACATTCATACGTTTTGAGTCGGGAGAGGCAAGAGACATCATTTATGGCTTGAATTATTAATTTCTCAAAAGTTAATTATTCAGTCGCATGTCATTAGCAATGAATCACATCAGATCTAATGAAATATTGAAGGGTGGAAGTCTGGGAATGTGGAACTGTGGTTGTTTTTAATGACTTTAATTAAGTTTTATATTTAGCATTTTCTCTTTTCAGGCTTTTTTATTATTTTTTGGGCCATGTTTGCCTTTATTTAACAGTATTTAAGGAGACAACAAGAAAGTATGTGGTGGAGAGAGGGGTATGGGATCGCCAAAGGACTTCGGGTAGGATTCTAGTCTCAGCCTCAGACGTCACACCCACAGACTGTTGTTTAAACGTCTGATGTTTTTCGTACACTTTTCTGGAAACCCTGTGAGAATGTCAAAGTCGTCTTTGGTTGAAATAAACCAGATTTCCAGGAGACGCGAGTGTCGAGATTAGTTTCGGTCCCTGGAAAACAAAGCTCTGACGTTCCATTGAGGAAGAGAATCAGTCGTGTTCACCTGGATAATAATGAGCAGTTATAATGATCAGCTAAACATTGGGTTCTCAAAAATATGCAAAGTTTGCGGCATAGACTCTCTAAAAGACGTCCAAGAGTTTTGCTTGAGGCAGTTAGTGGAGTCAAAAAGTTCGGTTCTCCTGAATTGCTTGTAGGTGTTACAAAGCGAAAAGATATGCTTCAAACAGACGTTTATCGGGAGCGTCTCATTGGTGTGGCTGTTGATGAAAGTGCACAACGTTGTTCTATGATGAGTAATGTTGTTTATTTAGATGCTATTCGGTTGGCTGGTCATTTCAATAACTGACATGTTGCCAGCCGGCTCGTTATTGTGGGGATTCTGAAACGTGACGCTAGACGAAACAAACTGTTATTGGTTGTTTGACATGTCGGTCAAACAGCTTGTGGGCGGGCTTTGTCCAGAAAAAGAAGCGAAAAACACCAGATCTTTAGTACTGAAGGTCTGGCTACGCGAGACTACTATTCGAACTTGAGTTGCCGGAAGTGCGTCTGCACCAGTGATGCACGGGTTGATCCATAATTAGCGAGTGCTTGCGGTCACCCGCGGTTACGAGTCATTCAAAAATATTTTTAATTATATTTGGGTTGCAGTCGGTCGGGTCGTTTGAAAAAGATGCCAATTAATTATTTTAAACAATTACTACTTTAAAAAAATGCGGGCCAGGAAGCGGGTCAGGTAAATTATATTTTTTTGCTGTCCGATTGCGGACGGGTCTGCACTATATGTCGGAGCACTGTCCACTTCACCATTGGCAGCGACATTTTCTGGCTTTTTGAAAAGGTACAGAGCGAGAGACATGAGAGTTCTTGACTCAGACCTTTGTAATAAACCCCATTCACACAGCACTTTGATCCCAGAAAATTTCCGTAAAAAACACGTTCCAGTAAAACGGATCTAGTAACATTGCTGTAATGTTTACAGAAAGCATTGTGTGTGAACAAAGACATAACAATGTCATAAGGGTTGTGCCGTAGTAAGGAGTTATCGCAACAAGAAGATATGGTCCAACTCTTTGACCCAGGGATTTTAATGCAGATTAATATGCATGACAAGAAATGTCTGCAAACTGGACTGAAGCAGAGATCAGGGAACTCGTCACTATCCGTGCTTAAGTTGAGATCTTTCGCCAGCATAATAGAACAGCACGTCATGCGCTCCTTCATGATCTTATCATAAACAAAAATGCAAGCGTGTTGTTTCTCTAAAGAGAAATCACGGATAATAACTTCAGACCAAGTGCAGGACTTTAAATATGGCAGGTGTCTTTACGGCATCTTTAAATGCATGTGTGAATGCACACACAGATTCCAGAAAATCAATGGCAGTGTGAACGAACCACAATCAAATGATCCTGGACAAATCCTGGGCACATTTTCAGTGTATTTTCCGTAATCTCTGTGTGAAATGATCTATACAAGATTCGTAATAACCAACCAAGTATCATTAATAGAAACGGTGTGATTTTACTGGCAGTGTTCTTTCAGTGAGTCTTATGAAGAATGTTGAGGGGACTTTTTCACAATAGTGTAGCATATGTCTGGCCTTATGATGTATTACTTAAGCTCTTCTCTCTATTTTCATAGGTCTCTCTGCATCAGCCTCATTGGTTTCTCTTGCCTGGATGATCGCTTCATACCAGAAGATTCTGCGTGACTCTCGTGACGATAAGCTCCCCATGTCCTACAAGGCCGTGATTGTCCAAATGCTCTGGCACCTCTTCACCATCGGTGCTCGGACCATCGCCTTTGCCCTCTTCGCCTCTGTCTTCCAGCTCTACTTCGGGATCTTCATCGTGGCCCACTGGTGTGCCATGACCTTCTGGATCATTCAGGGTGAGACTGACTTCTGCATGTCCAAGTGGGAGGAGATCATCTACAACATGGTGGTGGGCATCATCTACATCTTCTGCTGGTTTAACGTGAAGGAAGGCCGCGCCCGCTTCCGGTTGGGTGTGTACTACTGCGTGACCTTGATTGAGAATGTCGCACTCACCGCCGCTTGGTACATCCACAGGGGACCTCACACCTCGGACTTCTACTCCCTGATTATTGTGTGTGTTGTTGTGTGTAGCTATGCGTTAGGAACGTTCTTTATGTTTGTGTATTATTGTTTGCTCCACCCAGATGGTCCCATCCTGGGCACTCAGTGGAGCTGCGTGGAGGAAGGAATGGGGGTTATCGGACTAGGTGGCATTGGGGATTTGGGGACACCCCTGCCTCAGCCAGATGTAGTTACCAGCCCACCCAGAACGCTTCAGAGGACTACTGGTGGGGATCGGGAGATAGGAGCCGGGGACAGAGACAGCTGCCTACCTGTGTTTCAGGTAAGGCCTCCCACCGTTCACCCAGCTCCTTCCCCACGTCCCCCAAGAACTGAGGGCCCCGTCATCCGCATCGACCTGCCAAGAAAAAGGTACCCGGCCTGGGACGCTCACTTTATCGATCGGAGGCTGAGGAAGACCATTCTGGTGCTAGAGAACACGTCTCCTGTGACGCCCCGCATCCAGTACCACACCTTCAGCGACCCCAAAGAAGTGACAGAGTATGAGACTACGGTGTAGTGTTGTTCATACCTCCCACCACCAGGGGGCTCCACCTTCCACGTGACATCTCTATGCAGAGGTGGGACTCGGGTGAAAGACGACGCCGTGAGTTTACGTTGCGATCCCCGATGGTCAGCATGGTGCTACACAGTGGGACGTCTACACGTTCGGCATTGAAAATGCACAATTGGAAATGCACTGCAAGCATGGGAGTATGTGCCGTTTACATGAACAGACCCGAACAGAAAGGTATTTTTGGAGAGGGACATGCCTTTCTACATATTGTATGCACTGAATGTTGGTAATGAGTGCGGAAAGTAGACACGTGTAATGTAAAAAATATAGATGAACAGACCAATGAGCATTGCTCAGGACCGGCCTGCTTACTGCATTGGTTTGAAAAGTTTAATGTTTCAGTGATCTGAATACAGTACAAATCATGTATTATTTGCTTCTGTGAATGGTGAGGTTAGCGAGTTCAATCGATCATCCATTTCCTCGAAAAAGAGTACTTCAGTAATTATTGATCGACTGACTTATTTATTTATTTATTAGATTTATTTTTTATGACTCTGTGACCATGTCTTTGATATACTTCTAATTGAATATTCATATATAGATATTATCTTTTGTTATACTGTATGTATATAGAATGGTGCCAGTGTTTTGGTATGAATGTTTTTGGGTTGTCTGTGTGTCTGACTGGTTATGGGTCATGCTGTATTGTTTATCTGTTAAGATAAATGAAAAAAGTCATATTATAAGACAAAAAGCTGTGATCAAATTGTAGTTGGAAAAAATGTTAAAAAATGATGACATGACAGCCTCGGAAAAAAGTAAATAACTAAATTTGTGTGTCTGTTTGGAATTTTATTGAAAACAAGGTGCTGGGAATGATCATTTCACCCTGCGACTGATTAGTTTGAATTGAATCCGAGTTTTTTGACAACATGAAATCCAAAATGATTGACAGAGTGGATTTTTAACGTGTGTGTGAGGTAATGTCTGTCTCTTTTTGTTTGCACTATCCGAGTCCCCAAACCCTTTTATATGTTTATATGCTCATTTGACTCATTATTTTCTTATTTAGGCGACTGCTTTTTGGGGGCTTTGTGGTCTGGCGATTGTGAATGTTCATTTTATCCCAAGACGAGACAAAAATGTGTCTTTTGTCACCTCATAAAATCTTAATACTGCTTTTATTGCTTATCATACTCTACTTTTTTTGTGGAGCATTTTGGAGAAACAACGACTATAAAGAAGACCTCACCCTAGTTGCAAAACCATCACAAGACATCAGCTGAAGCTCTTTCTCTCTGAGGTCTTTTGAGGTCTTGTCACATTGAAATGCCACTTTCTGGTTTTAAACCAAGCAGAAATACCCAGAGATATGGTGGGTAATTGCCAGTGACAGAATCCTGCTGTCCAGTATGAAGATTCTTATGGAGCAGCAAATGATGCATCATCGCTGTAATTATGCTGCACTATAAGGGGGACACATGTCTGTGCTATTTTTAAAATTTGTTGGCCATTGCATCACATCTTGCTTTCGTCATGAGTGTCAGACATGAGACCCTGCATTATGTTTCATTGAGAGACAACTGAAGTGTGTTTCATCCTGTTAGCTGTGAAGGCAAGAATGTGTCCTGTAAAAACAATCCTAAGGTGTTCAGACTCAATTTCAGACTCCTCCTCTAAGTGGGAGAACTTGCAAAATAGCAGGGCGTTCAAATACTTATTTTCCTCACTGTATATATAAGGAGCAGTACTTCGCCTTCTGAGAATATAGTTACCATACTGTTAAAGATGGCTGTTACTTAAATGACCTTTGTACTATACAAATCACAACATATAAATAGGAAAATCTTGGCATTATTTTGTCACTTATTGGGAACAGTATGCTAGCTGGAGCCATTTACTTCTAGTCTATGTGCTAAGCTAGACTAGCGATAGGTGCGTCAGACAGAGTTTCAGCACTCAAGGAGATGAAAAAGGTATGTATGGACTTATAAAACTCTGGGGGATACAGTGAATAAGCTTAAATCCCAAAAAGTCGGCATGTTCCTTTAATGACTCGCATATGGCGGCGTTGGGTTTTGTTATTAACTTAATGTCAGACGATGTTATCAATGCTGAATAAACTCAAAATATTAATAATTTTCTGTCGCAAACATATAATTTCACTTCAGAAGACATTTACTAACCCACTGGAGTCATTTAGATTACTTTAATGATGGATCTGTGTGCTTTGGTGGCCTTCAAAACGTTGACCACCATTCAATGGCATTACAAAGCTGGAGTAGGATAGTTTTTAATTTTACCCTGAAGAAAGGAAGTCATATACATCTGGAATGGCATAAGGGTAAGTAAAGTAAGAGAATTTAAATTTTCTGAACTATTCCTTAATTTATATGACACAGTGACAGAAAAAAACAGAAACATCCACCTTAAGATAAATGTCCTTTCTTCTGACAGGTTGCTGTGGTAACTGCAGGATCATTAAGCAGGGCTGTGTGTATATGCCTCTCGTGAAAGCCCACCAACCATTAGCTCCTCTCTTCTACCACTTCTACTCATGACCTTAAAAGGGTCAACGGAACCTCTACTGTAGTAACACACACGCACACAATCACGCACACGCACACACACACGCACACATACACACACACACACACACACAGGGGTTCTGCAGGTCAACAGTACTCTCTATATGAGAGAACTTCACTTTTAAACTACATGCAATGTAGCAAATGCATAAAACAGAATATACCTTTCATTTTACTTTTGTATTGTTATATTTTCATGTAAAAACATGAAAATTTTACAAGAAACTGAATTTACACTTTCGGAAAAAAAGGTAAATGATTTAAAACATTAAAACATTTAAAACATTTAAGGTCCTAACCATTTACTGTAGGTACAGATATGTATCACTGATGTACCAATATCTATGTTTGAGGTCCGTCACTCACATTGCGCAGCCTCTGGTTCGTAAACCCAGCAGAGATTTATATTCACAAATATATTTATATTCCAGATAAAAATGGGCTAACCTTTCACAGGTGAGAACCAACACCTTTCATGTGTTGTTTATGGGGTGGGTTCCCGTACATGGTTTAGATTAATCCAAGCCTTAGTTATATTAAGACATTTAAGTAGTTTTTACAAACATACCTTACAATAAAACAATTCTGGTGTGCTTATTGAGACAAAACAATTCAGTTTCATTTATTTAAGCAGGGACAATGCACAAAATTAACATTAACCTTGTACAAGAACAAGGAGAGATGCCTTGTGCCAGGTTGTAGCACAAGTGGCCAGTGGCGGTTCTACACGGAGGCCAAGGGTGGCCCGTGCCTCTGTAGACAAGTCCCTGGCCACCCCTGTGGCCACCCCGTGCTGACCAAATAAAAAAGTATACATTTATTTTGATTTTACACGCGAGCGCCAAAAGCGGAACTAATCCGACGCATAACGTTCTAAACGGGCAAATTAGAGCGGCGCACCCAACCACTGTAGCTGGCTGCGGGTGCTGGGTGCTGCTCAGCGAGTGTCTCAATTTGTTCCCAATTTCTCGATGTTGAGAATGTGTATCCAGGTTCGGGCACTGGTAAGGACTCTAGCTCACTTCACATTGAGACACTGTTCACTTGTTCTCCTGTGACGTGGCTGCTTAAACGCGGTGATCATTCACAGCTGTTACTCATCAACAACCGGCAAAACCAACACCTCGCTAACTTTTTAAAGTTTACACATTGTAAAAAGCGCTGTAATTATGCTCTTACATATACGTGCATAAAATTGGAGGAATATTATTAAATGTGTCATGTAAAAATGTTTACAATTTAAAATAAATATTATGTAGTATTTGTGGTCCCTAACTGTCTAGCAATGTGTGTTTATATGTAAACTAAAACAAACGTTTGTCTTTATAAAAGTTTGCATTTCATAAAGTTTATTGAGTAGGCTCGCGTGATTTTCGGTTGGGGGGTTTAGAAAAGAGCCCAGCTCCCCTTTTGCACCTGCACTCACTCTTGTATTAAATAAAGATTTATATGATTGTAAAGTAAGATAAAGTTTATGGGGCAGTTTCCCGGAAAGGGATTAGACTAGTCCTAGACTAAAATAAATGTAAGAGCTGTCCAAACTGAAAACAACTTGCAATGCCATATTTTAAAATACACCAGTGCCCTTTGTTTTGCTTCAAAATGTACACAAGTAATGTATTTAGTAAGGCATGTTTGTTAAAACTAGTTATATTTCCTAATTAAACTAAGGCCTAGTCCTGTCTTAAAATAATTCCTGTAACCGCCCCTATAATCTTTAAATATAATTTCTTGCCGTTTTTTTATGTGCCCCTTTGGTAAAACACTGGCCACTACTTGGCCCCCCTAGTGAAATTTGTCTAGAACCGCCACTGCAAGTGGCACTGATATATGTTACAAAATGTCAGTACAAGGCGTTTTGAAATGAAGGCAGCTCAAACATACATTTTAGTCTGGGACTAGGATAAACAAGGATTAGACTAGCCCTAGACTTAAATGAATCTAAGAGTGTCTAAGCTGAAAACAATTTGCACTGACATATCTTAACTCTTTTCCCGCCATTGACGAGTTATCTTGTCAATTAAGAGAAAAAATTTGCATTAAAAAGTGCTCCTGATGATTTTTTTATGTTAATCTGCAATACCGCGATTATCCACTAGATGATTTACCCAATTTATGAAAAAAAAAACGTTAAAGGTTCTCTAAGCGAATCTGTGTGTTGATTTTTGAAATGTATTTTCAAACAAACTGAGCGTAGTTAACTCCTCCTCCTCCCTTCCGTGCTTACATAAACTCGCCCAAACCCAACCACCAAATCCTTCTTGGTGTTTATTGGTTAGAACACTTTGTTATGGTTTCTGGTGTAGGTTTGGCCAGTTTGTTATTACTGCAGTTTGTGGAGGCTGGGCTGTCTACAGAGATCGCTTTTTTTACAGTTTGATCAGCAGACAGGAAGCAAGCAGATAGTGAGGAGATGTTTGCTGTATGTAACAAAAAATGTTTTATGGTCTAAAACGCGTGAATTCGCTTAGAGAACCTTTAAAGTCAAAACGTTATTTACTAATTTTAAACTCTGCATGTTTTGATAATTGTTCTGAATTGGATCTCTAACAAAATTCCTTCACAAAAATGCATCATTCAGCTTTTTGAGAGTTTATAAGCAGAGAAAAAAAATGATGAAAGGATAAAACGTTTTTTCCCCCCGTTTTGTTTGTTTGTTTATCGTTTGTTTAAAAGCAGAGGGTCTGTTCTTTCATTTGAAATATTTGTATGTTTATATATTATTAGAAGACATTTTTCCTGGAAGGCATTTTATAAAACTTGTGAAAATCACAAAAAAATGCTGGTGGGCAACTTTTCAAAAAATGGCTGGCGGGGAATGGGCTAAAATACATCAGTGCCCTTTTTTTACCTTAATATTGACAGCTGATAACAAAACTCTGGCTTTACCATTTAACAGCAGGAAAAGCAATCTGCGTCACCAGTTTTAAAGTGATCACCGCAGACTTGGCAACACTGGTTAAGGTACCACTTCGGACCGTTTCAATATGGCGAAAGACTTGCATAAAGCGGCCCATAAAAACAGCCGCTACTGATGTATCTACTGTATGTAAATATACGGTATCTTTGCCAATATGCACCCTTTCAGAAAAAAGTGAGCTTTTTAAAAGGGGACCGCCCGGGTGACAGCTTTGTACCTTTATTTCTGAGAGTGCAAGGGCCAAGTTGCAAGAAACCATTTAGGGTTAACTTCTTACAACTGACTCGCAGGACTTCATTTTATCCATTGGGAATTGATCGGATCTGGAATCGATGTGTAAAATATGTGGGTCCCAAACCAAAATGAAACCAGACCTGAATGCAAGTTTGCAGTTGTGGGCTGTGGGTTACCCCCGCAGTGCATACTTTTGAGGAGGCTTTTTCACTGGGATATGGACATGAGGTCAAGTTTCCTCTAGACAGCATGACCACGTTTCCTATAATGGTTATGGATCTTTATCAAAAGTAGGCTATCTTTCATGTGTTATTGCCATAAAACTTACATTAGACATAATCCGCTTACATTAGACATAATCCGCATTATATTGTGTCGGAAACTATTGGTAAGATTGTAGAATGGTTGAATTTTTTACGAAAGATTACTTTTCTTTAAACATATAATGTAAATCGAGCTTGAAGATTAAATATTCTGATTTCACACTGACTTTAAGCAAACACACCAGTCCACTGCTTTCTCCTCAGGCTTCGTTATCATCTGCCAATGATTTTCATGGTCTGTTTGGCCGCTGTCCCAGTATGACATTGAGTTTATATGATCTGTTTCTTCTTAAACGGAGCTACCAGTATGCCAGTACCCTCCCAGGGCTGTTTAGCAATCCGAGTACATTGTCACTGAAAACTAAGGAGTTTCATTATGTTTCTGTAGTATGTCACTAACTGAATAAACATACATTTCTACACTTCAGAAGTATGTAACTGTATGACATTACTCTTGGTACCAAAGGCTTTAAAGATTGAATCTGTGGGGGGGTTTGGCAGTAAGTGAGCGTGCTGTACCTCTGCAGGTGATCAGCTCTCTTTTCTTCATATAAAAGTGCCACTCCCCATTTTATTACAAATCCTGGCCCACACTGCCACCCTGTGGATGCTATGAGTAACTGCAGCAAGATTGACACGACTTCTTGGAGGTCAAACCCAAACCTAGTGATCATTGAGATGGTGATACAATTTATAAGGGTATTCTTAAAAGTATATCTTAAACAGACTTAAACATTATGGGGTGGTTTTCCGGACAGAGATTAGCTTAAGCCAGGACTAGACCTTAGTTTAATTAGGAAATATAACTAGTTTTAACAAACATGCCTTACTAAAAACATTACTTCAAGGCCAAACTAATGGCACTGATGTATTTTAAGATATGTCAGTGCAAGCTGTTTTCAGTTACATTTAATTTTGTCTAGGACTAGTCTAATCCCTGTCCGGGAAACCGCCCCTATATATGTTTACATTAGTGTGATACAATCACATATTACAATTGTCTGTTCAGTACATCACATCATTTCCTTACATGATTAGATAAAGCTGGTAACTTATGTATAATAGGTGCAAGGATAAATGTTACAAAGTTTAGTTTACAAACGATTTAATTATTTTGCTCCATAGACATCCATTGCAGATGAATTACTTTAAACATCATTTTTAATCATTTCAAAGTCAGAAAAGTATCTTTCTGTTCGAGAAATACTTTAAACGTGGCCAATGAACTTCATCATCAACTTTTTTTATTATTTCAGAGCATTATTTTTAAATGCCAAATACACAACAGCTAAATTGGTTGGTGGTCTTTTCTGGTTTAAGATAGAAGTAGCTGGTTTAAAGGAAAACACCACAGTTTTTCAATATTTTACTATGTTCTTACCTCAACTTACACAAATTAGTACATCCCTATCTTTTTTCAACACGTGCACTTAATCTTTGTACAGCGTGTTGTGAATGTGTTAGCATTTAGCCTAGCCCCCATTCATTCCTATGGCTCCAAATAGGGATGAATTTAGAGGCCACCAAACACTTCCATGTTTGCATTATTTGAAGACTGTTACATGAGGAGTTACATGAGTAAGTGTGGTGGCACAAAATAAAACATGGCGATTTTTTTGAGAACTATATTGTACAGCGGAAGAACACTACGTTTGCAATATTTCGACCTCAGCGCGCAATAACATCATCACTCCCTCTCTCGCTTAAATTTCCATCAGTGCTCGATGCCACCACGTAACTACTCATGTAGCAGTCTTTAAATAGGGAAAACATGGAAGTGTTTGGTGGCTTCTAAATGCATCCCTGTACGGATCCTAAGGAATGAATGGGGCTAGGCTAAATGCTAACACATTCAAGACGCGCTGTAGAAAGCTTAAGTGGACATATTGAAAAAAGATAGGTATGAATTAATTAATCTAAGTTGAGGTAAGAACATAGTAAAATATTGAAAAACGGTGGTGTTTTTCTTTAAGATGGCTCCTCCAGTGATGTTCAGCTGGTCTTACCTGGTGGCTGAGCCTGACCAGCTAAGACCAGACTGACCAGTTAAAATACTTAAACCCCCTCTAAAACTAGACTATTTATACATAAACCATGCCGATATGGTTTAGGTACATGTTTTTGATGTCTCTTGCCAATACGTACCAACCCATTAGTTCCTCTCATGACTATTTTGGAGAAGTTTTTTGGGTGTGTTTGCTACCTGGCTTTTTGTGCTGTGTCAGTATGTGTGTATCAGTACTTTGAGACTGAAGGATTTTCGACTTTCTGGTGGAGTTTCCTGTCCAGCAGGAAGTGTGTTTCCTGCATAGTCCTGCCCGGCTCCAGAGGGCTGAGAGGAGATTGGGTCTGTCCTACACACAGACACACAAACACACTCTCACACACAACAAAGCCATCGGGCTGGTCAATATGGAGTATGAGCCTAAGCGAATCAAGAAGGTAAGTTCATATCATTCACATTATAATGTACATTTAAACTAGCTGGACATAAGAATATTTAGGCTATGTGTGTGTTTGTTTGTTTGTTGTACAGTACGCCGCACACTGCATTCTCGATAAACCTGATCATGTGACCTTTTATGTTTACATTCATATGTATGTCGATGTACCACATAACTGTGCTAACTTTCTCAATCAAATTTGTTTGTTCACACATTTTTACATAAACTGTGATATTTGCTAAATGTAACAACACTCATTGGGAAGTTACTTAATTTAATTAATTTATTATTTTTTATAATTAGTTGATGGCATTACAGTTTGCATTTGCATTTGGCAGACGCATCTATGTAAAAAGCGTCTTAAAGTGCATATAGGGTATATATATTTTTATTAGCATGTGTGCTCCCTCAGAATTGAGCCCATAACCTTTGCACTGCTAGTGCAATGCTGTCCCAGCTGAGTTACTGGTAGGTGGCAAACTCGATTTCCTATTTTCTCAATTGTATTATCATGCAGGGTACTATCATGAGACAATTTTTCCAAAGATTTCCATGCTGAGCCACACTGCAGTTTCAAAGGCAGATCATCTCAGGGGAATGAAGTTTTCTGGTTGCAGGACAAACACAAGCTTACACTCGAGAGATTTCCTACACTGTTATCTGTATGCTACTGGGTACATGCAACTACATCAGTGCCATCCAGCACCAATTACATAAGAAACAATTAAAAACCCAATCTCTTCCAAAAATACTTGACATAGATACTTGACATAGATATTGGCCGCATTTCTATCTATTCTCCCTTTTCAGATAAAAAAATCTTTCTTTTTCTCTCAACAGGTATTGTTTTGGAATAGTAAAAACTTGTATCTTGTTAATAACGGTTTCATTGGATGCACGTGCGCTGTCACGGTTACGTATCTGGAAGGAACTTAACTTCCGGTTTAATGGTCTGGTTAGTGGCTAAACTGAACTCTTGAACAAATACCTCGTTGAAAATAAGAAATGTTTTGTTTTCCTAAAGATGAGGAGAGATGGCCATCATGGATCACCGCTATGTGATAGGAAGGTTTGGCAGCTGATTTGAAGTTGTATACATTATATAGTACACATTTTACACAGTAACGTCAGCTCAGTGTAGTTTCAGAAACTTTTTGGCTATCTAAGGTAACTAAGGTAATATACTTGTTTAATTTGTTTGTTAGAAATAAACTACTCTAAGAATTCTTTGCAAAGTTTACCAGAAGTTACGTTTGTTCCACGAAAGCCATTTGTATATGTTGTTACTGCTGAAACCTAGCCTGACGTTGCCATACTCAATTCTAGTCAGAATTTGAGTCTGATACCGCTCCATTGAGCTATAATTATGAGGCGTGTCTCAACCGAAAAATGCCTCTGCACTCAATTGGATAGACCTACGACCAATCAGAGCAACGGAGTGTGTGATGTATGTTGAAATTACGTATTTGCAGCCTGACCGAACTGCTACAACGCTACAATGACACAACATTGTGATTATACTGAGTTAGCGAATGTACATCAACACCTATTATGTTTACAACATTTCGTTTATATCACAACATGAAGTATTTACTAAGTCATAGAGTAAGACTATCTCTTACCATTTGTACGTTAGGTGAACTTCATCCACGACAATACCCATTACGTTGGCTTGAAAAGTTTCGGAGCCTAGCATGTCCCTCCACTTCTTATTCAGCAGCCACGACTCCGGGCTTCCGAAAAGAAGCTGGCAACGACCGCTAATTATATCTATTTCGTCGTGCACGCCGAGTTGCATCGCCGTGATTCCCATATCAGTTGCCTCTTTAACTTGGTCCTCCATAAGCGCGACCAAAGGAGAAACAACAATGACAATAGGATTTTCATGCCCCGTCTTCCTAGCGACCATCGGAGCTAGCTGATAAATTAAACTTTTGCCGAATCCCGTTGGAAGGACGGCAAAAACATCCTTTCTATCAACAAATGCCTTGATCGCGTTTATCTGTTCTTCTTTTAAAATCAATCCTCTGTCGATATCTTTTAGAACAGACTCGATTGCAGAATCCACACATCTGAATTCTCCAGCGGCAGCCATTTCGTTAAACAGATTCATCACACGCGCTCTTTGATGACGTGATTGAGTACGTTACTGTTGATCATCTGTCCATCATCGTATAAAGCCCGCCCTGACAATTTGATTGGTTCGACCAGCTCTATTCCTAGCATAGCAGCTCCTCAACGGAAAAACGCCAGACCGATCTTCCCCGTATTTCAAATCGTGGTGGGCGGGGCTAAGATCGTCTGGCACCCAGGCTAGCTGAAACCGTCTATAAGCACCTTTAGTACTATTGCCTCCCTATGACACATCGCTTTTATTGTTTTCTATCTTTGTCGCTTTGGATAACGTCTGCTAAACGCCTAAATATATAATGTAAATGTAAACACAAGTATCTATGTGTGCACATTATGCATTACATATTCATTAGGCATCTAATGATTGTGACCACATTAAAAACTTAGAAAATAATGAACTGTAGTGTACACCCATACGGCAAAAACATATATTTTCAAAAATAATGTTAAATATATATATACATTTTTTAAAAGGCCAAATACTGAATATAGTTTGAAGTTAAATTCGGCCATTTATTTGTATATTTTGAAATAAATTTAAAGAATTTATATTCACATCGCATTGGAAGAAAAATAAAACGTTGTTAGTTACAAACCTGTAAACATAACAGCTTTGAAAAGATTTAGATTAAATATATTTTCAACTGCAGAAATATACTTATTTTATATTTTACACATACTAATGCATTTTATACTTATACTTTATATGTTTTATACAAACTTTTATATTTTTGCCAGGGAAAAATAAATACACAGTACTGTGCAAAAGTCTTAGGCCACCATGCTACCCCAGGTGAAAGATTAGTACACTTCCATACTTAAAGTGCTTTATTTTCGCACACTAATTTTGTACTTAATATACTAAAAATGTATCTTTAGTACTTGAGATAATCTTAAGAACATCTTAGTGTACTTCACTGTGCTATTTTGAGACACCATAAATATGAACTAAAATGTGCTAAAAATGTATTTAAAAAATGTATTTGGGTAGCACATGTAGTTAACTTGAACCCATCTTTGTATGAAAGTTGAGTTCAAGTTTAATACAAGTGTTAACTAAATACATTTTTTAATACAGAGATAGTATGTTAAAAGTGCATTTTAGTTCATATTCATATTCATATTAAGTACATAAACATTTTAGTACACTATGGAAGTGTACTACTTTTTCACCTGGGACCAATAGATTTGTTGCAATTGTATGTGATCATATATAATTATTTCACAGTCTTTTTATTAGAATACAACCAAAAAATACAGGAAATGTGTATGTAGTATTAAAAACTGTATAAAAGTATTTGCTGAAGTGTATTTAGGGTAACCTCCCCTTCCACTTGAGCAATAGCAGGCAGCTGCAGGATCTCTTAAACCTAAATTTAATTAAATCCTAATTTCTAATTCTAATAGAATGACTTCTGGTCTTCAGTCTCCTCAAAAAAGCTCAAGATGTGTTTCATGCCAAGAAAGGTCACACTAAATATGACTGATGCCTGATTTAGTCCTGAAAATTGTTTTGTATTAAATATTGTGTACATTTTTCCTGCATTTTCTGTGTGTATCTAAAAAAAGAGTGAAAAATAAATATGGATGGACATTAAAACTTTGCTAAAGCAACAAAGTTGGTGATGGTGGCCTAAGACGTTTGCACAGTACTGTGTATATATATACAGTATAGTCGTATGGGTTGTAAGAGTAGAAATGTACTTGTTCCCCAATACATTTTGAAATACATATAGGAAGGTTAAAACGAAATATATTTTCAAATGTATAAATTAGTGATGCACCGATGTATCGGCCGCCGATATTTATCGGCCGATTTTTGAAGAATTTGAAACCATCGGCATATCGGCAATCGCACGAGAAAGGCCGATACAGATTGTTTATTAATTAACTGCATAAAGAAATCCATTATATGTAAAAAAAAAAATGAGCTAATGTTGTTAATAAAATAAATTCTGAATAGCAAAAACCACCTTTGAAGGTTGTCATGCTGTCTTATTATATTTGTTTTAGCTTAATTTGTGCCTCTCTTATTATGTTGGTCAGTTGAATGTTAATTAGATCAAATCCATGTTCACTAAAAATAATTTGATGCAGAAATAAACTAGCTAATAGACCAATTGTATAGTATTGTATACAAGTGTTTAATATCGCTATCGGCCAGAAGTTGTCTGTTTAAATCGGTATCGGCCCAAAAAAATCCTATCGCAAAGGTGCATTTTTTGACACCATTGGGCCAGATATCATATAGGAAATACCACAGCTTCATATGATGTACAAAGGATTATCGCATTACGTATTTCCGAAGTGGGAATGCATTGTAGCCTAACTGAATGTGATAATGGAGTTATTGTTTGGATTTAATGATATAGTCATGATGCGACAGGGTTGATTCATTAGTTGGAAGTTGCCTTCTTGTGAATTTAATGCATTTGGACAAGCACCCTGAAAGCAGCCAGGATGATTGATAGGGATCATTAACTCACATCCTGTATAAGCACACACATTCAGTCATTGACATGTCGAAAATGCTTGATTGATATCGATACATTACACACACATTTACATACAGATTCACCGAACATTACATCATTAGTTCCACATTGTAGTTTACTGACGTGCTCACATGTATGATTATATAGAGGGACAAGAATGCATAAATAAACATACACATATCATTTATAAGGCTGTCAGTGAGGCACCTAGTGTCTAATCTATCTAACAGCTGTCTCGCTGATGCCATCACATTTTGTCTAATGTATTTGAGTAACATCATCATCATAACAGCACTTGGGATTTTTGTGGCCACATACGTTTATTTTACAAATATTTCCAATTCGTCTTTCAGGGTTTTGTGTCACCAATAAAGCGCCTGGTGTTCTCTAAATCTAGCCGGCGACAGACAGACAAAGGCAGCGTGTACCGTAGACCCCTGCACACTGTGCCCCTCTACCCACCAGATTACCTCATCCATCCAGAGAGACTCATCTATGACTATGTGGAGAAGGAAGTTAAGGTTATATACACAACTATACACTCCATTAGTCATATTCACAATGTTTAAGGAGAAAGACTTGATGAAAGATGATTTGAGTTTGGCAGATTCTGTATGCATTTCAGAAAGCTTGACTTTTGTGTATGTCACCAACAGTTTCTGGGACACCTGACGTGGGTGTCATGTTCTCTGAACCCATCAAGCAGAGACGAACTGCTGCAACTACTGGACACAGCCAGGGTGAGAGCAGCGTACATGACACAAAATAACTTGAGATGTATGGTTACTACATTGTGATGTAAGTAGAGTCAACAGTGATTACAGTTTCATTTATTTCTCTCTCTTTCTCTCTCTCTCTCTCTCTGTTTGTAGAAGTTAAGGGTTTTACCTCTGAAGACCAGTATAGAGCAGGACTGTATTCTCAGTCTGTCGGCTCGCTGTCTGTTGCTCACCTGGAGAGACAACGAAAAATTGTTGCTGAGAATTCCTACACATGAAATCGCTGCTGCCTCCTACCTGCGGGACGATGCATTGCACCTCCTAGTGCTCAAAACTGGTCTGTAGAAACATTTGGTTTGAACAATCGAGGGATTGAAGTGTAAAGTGTACATTAGAGATGTAACGATTACCGGTTTAATGGTTAACTGCGGTAACGGTTAGTATAACCGCGTCATTCTTTAATTACTCTTTAACCGTTTCGTGTCACAGCTCTTGTCCAGCATCAACCAATTTGAGCAATAAGACAAACACATTCACATCTGCTGCCATCTGTTTGTATTGACAGTGCTTCACTGACTGAATGTATATCCAAAAAAATGCTCACATTTAGGGAAATCTAGTTAGTTTACTTTATATTTCTTTAGACAGATCGATCTTTTCTATTCATTTTCCATTAAAAGATGGGATCTGGGTGTTTTCACGCCTGCCTTATTTAGTTCGGTTGAATCATACCAGAGTTCGATTGCTCACTTGGTTCAGTTCGTTTGGGCAGGTGAAAATGCAGCAATCGAACTCTGGTGCGCACCAAAAGCGGACCAAACAAGCAGACCGAGACCTCCTTGAAAAGGTGGTCTCGGTACGCTTTCAAACGAACTCTAGAGCGGTTTGTTTGTGGTGAGAACACGATCCAAGATGGACCCGACCGAATACCTGGAGTAGTCGACTGCGCCGTGCATTCTCGGATGTGGAAGTGGTTGTTGACAGTTTCTATTAGCAATATTAGTAGGTATGTTGCTAACTTCGCTATCGCGGCTGACTTTTTGGTTTCGCTCAACGATTTCCTCGGGCGGCGCGCGGTGTTGTGGAAAATAATGGTTCTGTTGCTTTGTTGATGGCGAAAGTTTTTATTGTTAACACCACCGGAAGAATCATAGGTACCTTCTCGTTTTCAGTCACCACCTTTCATGTTTAACAACTGGCCGTGTGAGCTCGCCAAAGTCTGTTGTTTGTAAAATCGTTGTTTTTGAAGTTGGGTAAGACATTCTTGAAATTGTAATAGACATTTAGTTTAATTGCTAAACTACGAGTGAACGAAATTTTAATACATTTGAACGACGACCACGGGAGTTTTACCACCTCCAAAATCTGCTTGAATGGACAAAGAATGTGAAGCAGCCGTTATTAGCGATATTCTGAATAAAGAGTGTTATTTGGTGTAATTAGTGGTCTGTTTTTTTATACATCTGACTTTTCAGAAGAATATTAATATTCTTTCAAAAGAATATTTAGAAGATATGGCAAACAGCTTATCCTGAAATATTCAGGTCAGTATCTCAAAAATTAAAAAAGTTATAGCAAAAAACGTTATAATTTTCATGATTCGGTGATCCATTAAGTTACCTTGAATTTTAATGGAACGCATGGGACAAAATAAAGCGATGATTTTCGATTTTCAAATGGCCAGTATTTTGTTATTCTTGAAGTGAACCCATAAACATGATCTTGGTCTCATTAAAAAGCTTTTTTTTCAAGATCTTTCTATCGGGACAACTAGTTTTAGCATTTAACCATTTTTAAAATTTTAGCAACATACCTAATATTAGCACAATGACAGATCGCGGACATACCTGGAGTTGTGAGGAGGGGCGGGCGGAGCCTCGGAAATTTGGTGTCTTTACCGTTTGTAGTGCATTAAAATGTTGTTTTCAAGCCGTTTGTCTAGAGCGCTGTATACAAACTATGTATAACAACCACGGACATAATTACATCACGCACATACAGCAGGTGTCTGCTGTATTTTCCTTCTTTTTGTTTACTTCCGGGGTTCCGTTGGAATTTCGCGCACGTTGATTCGGACCAATCGAAAAGCAGTTTAGGAAATACGTTCAAATACATGTGGCCAATGAGTGATGTAGATCCTACCACATGACGGAATTTTGGTTCGTTTCAACTGGTGCGGAACAGAGCCATCGGTGTGGTGTGAAAAGGAACTTAAACTGCTACAATGTATCATTTTTTTGCTTTTGGTTCGGACCAAATGAACAGAACTACAGATGTGAGCTCCTTTCTACTCTGTTCATATGTTTCTTCCACGATTGCTGTGAGAGCAGCGGTCGTGCAGCTTATTCCTGGGTCCTAAAGTACACCCTATTTCTCATAACATATGCAGACAGATGCTTGCTGATTTGTCCTGTATTTACATGAAAATCTGATTTTCTCAAGTGTGTTTTATTTAAACTAAATAAACATTTATCTCACGACCCCAAATGTGCCACGATTAATGTTAATGTAATTTTTATCTAAACAAAAGTGCAATTACATGTAAAATCCATTTTAAATTTGGTTTGCATCTGTAGTTTTTTTAGTTTATTCTAGAAATTGTTTACGAAACCTAATAATATTATTAACCATGGTGATTTTGGTCACTATAACTGTGATGTAACATTTTTATATTGTTTCATCTCTACTGTACATACATTTATGTTTTCATTCATCATTGTTTGTGCAGACTGATCTCACAGAAATTCGTGTTATAGTCACGAAAAATGTAATTAATTTGTTCGTGTCCATGGCGCTGAGTTCGGCTTTTTTGCGTGCCTTGAGCATGAATGTCTTTTTCGTGTCACTTTAAAATAGTTTCTATAAATAGTTTTTCGTGGCCGTGGCACAACTTTCTTTTTCGTGCCATTTTATGTATTGTTTTCTCATAGTTTTTTACTATTTTCTTACAATTGCCTCTTAAGGGTTGGGGTTAGAATCATTTAGTTACATCCTAATCCAAACCACGACTCTAACCTCAACCCCAAGCGACAATGATTTAAAAATAGAAAAAAGAGAAAACAGCTACATAAAACTACACAAAAAAATCATGCTCCAGGTATGTAAAAGGGCTGAATTTTGTGCCATGGACACAAATAAATTAATACATTTCTGTGAAATCATGTTGTGTTTGTGTTATGGGACAATAGTGTTGAAAAAGTAGTTGCAGGTTTAGTTCTGATTTCATTGTTTGTCTTTTCAGGTCTAAATGTAGACACTGTGCTAGCAGGTGACAGTCTGGAGAACAGGCCTACTGGTCTGGAGAGCCGCAGACAAACCATAAGCAATACCGATCCCAGACCTGCGGGAGGCACTATGGAGCGCCGGCACACCATCTGTGGTGTGGACTGGAAACTGTCCTCTCGCCATGAGCCCAAACAGGGCAGTGTGGGAGGAGGAGGTGGTGGGACTGGAGGTGGAGGAGGCAGTGGTGGCGGTGGCAGCCTGGAGAGGAAACATGTGAGCGGGAGCTGGGAGCGCAGGCAGGCCCGGAAGCCTTGCGGAGGTAGCTGGGAGAAGCGGACCATGAGTGGAAGCTGGGATAGGCGCCCTGTAGGGGGAAGCTGGGAGCGTCGTGGAGGTGGAGTAGTAGGAGGTAGCTGGGAGAAGAGGCACGGAGCTAAACCAGGTGGCAGTTGGGAGAGGAAACACACTCCGGGTGGGAGCTGGGAACGCAGGCAGGCTTGCACAGGGAGCTGGGAAAGGGGGAGGTCTTATGGCAGCTGGGAGAGAAGAAACCACAACCCTTTAGAACCCATGCCATGCCCTGATGCCTACTGTAACCTGGTCATACTGGCTGTTGAGAACAGGGTGAGACTGGCTAAATGATCCATTACAAGGGATGGGGAATGAATGGATGGACAGATGTAATTATAATATGTTAACATAGATGGATGGAATACCAAGCCATAAATGAATGAATGAATGCATAAATGGATAGAGGCATTTATTCTTCATTCACTTGGGTGAAAGGACAAAAAAGTTATTAATGTGTATGTAACAGATGATATTGATGGGTAACCAAACTTAATGTGAATAAATGAATGAATGAATAGAGGCATTTTTACTTAGGAAGTCATTCATGTGGGTGCATGAATGAATGAATGGAGGGATGAACGGACATATTTGATGGATGGAATAATTTATTCAGATCAAAGGATTAGTCAGTAAGTCATAGAATAAATGAATGAACGAATAAATGATTGGACGGACGGAATGATGGATGGATGGATGAAAGAAAGTATCACTAAGTAATTTATTCTGTTGAAAGGATTAGTCAGTAAGTCATAGAATGAATGAATAAAAGAAAGAACGAACAAATGGTTAAATGAAGGAATGAATAGGTGGACGGACGGAATGATGGATGGATGGATGAAATTATCACTTAGTTATTTATTCTGTTAAAAGGATTATTCAGTAAGTCATAGAATGAATAAAAGAATGAATGAAAGAATAAAAAGAAATAAAGAAAAAAAGAAGAATGAATGAATAAATGAATGAATAAATGAATGAGTGGACAGACGGAATGATGGATGGATGGATGAAAGTATCACTAAGTAATTTATTCTGTTGAAAGGATTAATCAGTAAGTCATAGAATGAAAGAATAAAAGAAAGAAAGAAAGAACGAAAGGTTAAATTAATGAATAAATGAGAGAACAAATAAAGAAATGAATGAATAAACAAATAAAGGAATGAATGAAAGGTTAAATGAACGTACGAACGAATGAATGAACGAATAAATAAATGAATGAATGAAAGAAAGAAAGAAAGAAAGAAAGAAAGAAAGAAAGAAAGAAAGAAAGAAAGAAAGAAAGAAAGAAAGAAAGATAACAAACGAACGAAAGGTTAAATGAATGAATGAATACATTAATGAATGGATGGATGGATGGATGGATAAATGGACGAACAGAATGATGGATAAAAGTATCACTAAGTTATTTATTCTGTTGAAAGGATTAGTCAGTAAGTCATGGAAAAAAAGAAAGAAAGAATGAATGAATGAACAAAGGAATGAAAGGTTAAATGAATGAATGAATGAACGAACAAATGAATGAAAGGTTAAATGAATGAAAGAATGAATCAATGAATGAATTAAAGAAAGAAAGAATTAATAAAAAAGACAGAAAGAAAGAATGAACAAACAAAAGAAAGAAAGGTTAAATGAATGAATGAATAAACGAACAAACGAATGAAAGGTTAAATGAATGAATGAATGAATGAATTAAAGAAAGAAAGAAAAAATGAATGAATAAAAAAGACAGAAAGAAAGAATGAACAAACGAAAGAAAGAAAGGTTAAATGAATGAATGAATGAATGAATGAATGAGTTAATGAGTGAATGAAAGAACAAATAAAGGAACGAATTAATAAATGAAAGAAAGGTTAAATGAATGAATGAACGAACGAACGAACGAATAGAAAGAAAAAAAGAAAGAAAGAAAGGATAGTTAGATAGGTAGGTAGGTAGGTAGAAAGAAAGAAAGAAAGAAAGAATAAATGAATGAATGAATAGAAAGGAAGGAAGAAAGAATGGATGGATGGATGGATGGATGGATGGATGGATGATAGAAAGAATGAATGATGGATAAATGGGTGGATAGATGGATCCATGAAAGTATCACTAAGTAATTAATTTGGGTGAAAGGATTATTAAGTCATTTATCTGAATGAATGAATGAATGAATAAATGAATGACAGAAAGGATGGATGGATGATGGATGAAAGTATCACTAAGTAATTCATTTGGGTGAAAGGTTTAGTCAGTAAGTCATTAATGTAGATGGATACCTATAGGCTATTAATGTAAATGAAAGAAAGATGAATATTTTAAAAGGCTATTTCTGTTGATGGATGGATGGATTAATACTATTTGTAAATGTGCCACTTGAAGAAATATATATTCACTATTATATATCTTTATGATAATTAGGTTGGACAGTTTGAAGGAAATAGGATGTGGAGTTTCTAGTTTGGTCAGATAATGTTATAGATATAAATGCCTCACTGTGAGCTTTAGCTCCGCCCCTTGCAGTGATTTCACTGACAAGATGTGTAAGCAGCGCTCTCAGAGCAGACTGTGATGTAATCTTAAGTCTTATGTAACAAGGTTCTGTGTCAGTGGTCTGAGCACATGTGGTGCGTGTGTGTGTGTGTGTGTGTGTGCGTGCGTGTGTGTTCGGTCATTAATATGCATGGGATTGTGTTGACCCACATTATGATCTTGCTGCTTCTGGGAATGAAATGTCTGTGTAAAAGAAAGAAAAACAGAAAGGTCAATGTATGTTATATACCCATTAATTTTTCTTTCTTAATCTCTACTTTGGTCACACACAAACACTAATCCAGGATGCTGCAGAGGAATACTGCGCCCTCATTTGTCAAATGTTTCAGATCATCTATGGACATCAGACCATTGAGTGCGTCGACAGGGCGGGATATCACTACACCATGCCCGATCGCTATTGGCTGCAAAGAAGTGAGTGACATCAACATTGACATTAGGGGCCCTATTTTAACGATCTAAGCGCATTGTCTAAAGCGCACAGCGCAACGTCTAAATGGGCGTGTCCGAATCCACTTTTGCTAATTTAACGACGGGAAAAATGGTTTGTGCGCCGAGCACATGGTCGAAAAGGGTTGGTCCTATTGTAATGGGAGTATTTTGGGCGTAACGTGCAGTAAACCAATGAGAAGCTCAGCTCTCATCCCCTTTAAAAGCAAGTTGTGCTGGCGCTATGTCTAATCCCTATTTAGATGACGGACTTTGTAAACTGAAAAACTAAGCAGAGGAAGAAGATCCCCAGTTTAAGATTAATGTTAAATAATTGTGTTGTTTTTCACTTGTATTGAAATTGTTATTTTTTTATTAAAACCTTTAAAACCCGTTTTCTTTTAGTCATGGAAGTAAAAAAGCAGGCTTGTAATTGCTTTAAATGTATGGCTATCCAATATCATCAAAAAATAATTTACAAGTATGTAAGATAAGGTTTGTACTCTAAAAATACTTTATTTGTAACAAACATGAGATAAAGAATTTACAAACGGCTCTCCTCATGTTCAGCACTTTGGACAGCGTTTTTTAGCAAAGAGTTTTTTTTAACCATTACTTAAAAATGTTTCTCATCTCACCATATCCGCAGGTACAGAGTCATCATATACAATAAATCCGTGAGGTAGCATTTAAAAAAAAAAACATTTAAAAACAGATGCATTTGTTTAAAGCAAAGCATTTATTTACTTATCAGGCTGCAGGTGAAGCAGCTCTTTGCGCCTTCTAACGTCTCATAATTAGTCCTCATTTATGTCCAAGAGACTCAATAATAATATTTTACATTCAATCCTTTAATCTTTCATATTTAAAAGCATTTTTGTGCTGCTGCGCATTAATGTACTTTGTGATAAGCAAACCCGCCTTGTCCTCCCGTTTATAGGCGCATATTACTAATGCGCTCTTTAAATAACATAAAACACTTTGCGCCATTGACTTTAGACTTTAGACCAGGTTTTTGTTGGTCAATGGCGTAGTCTATTTTAGTTGCCTCAAAATAGCAACGCGCCAACAATGCGCCTGAACACACCTCGTTTTCAGACCAAAACGCCCATGGGCGCAAAAGGGGGCGCAAATGCATTTGCTATTTAAACAACGCGGCGCTAAACGTGAAAATTAGGGTGGAAACTAGCGAAAGACACTTGCGTAGCGCATTGTGTAAGATAGAGCCCTAGATGTTTTTGAACACTATAGACTTGGTTGTCCTGAAAAAACATTAATCCTGTGGTTGGCTATAAGGTTTAAAAAAAAGGTTTCAAAACTTTTATCAAATAAAAAAAAAAGAATATTATTCTCATATCTTTTATTTTTTATGTCTATTTTATTATTATGTCTAACCCAGGCTAATTTTACAGTATTATGGCATAAGTTCAGATAAAAATCACTATTATAAACTATTAAAAACCCATGATCATCAATATAGTGTTTTATGATTGTCTGTGCTCAACTTTGCCTGTACAGACACAAGTAGAGATTTTGCATGAAAGAAAAGCCATCTATATTTTGCAGATTTTATCAATGTATATATACGCTGTGGTTGCCAAGAAATCGTTTCACAATAGAGTATCACATGCCTTTAGGAAAGCACAAATATATATCATGTCTGTCTCTCTCCCTTTCCATCAATACTTGTCCAAGGTGACAGCTGTCTGAGTGATATGACATACGGCTATGACACAGACTTCAGCTGCTGTAGTTCATAGTGAGTATCTGTGTTTGTGTATTCTAAAAATCCACAATTCATGAAATCTGTGTTTATGAATTGCTATTAGCCTACATTACTTTCTGAATCTTAACTCTGATCTCTATCACAGTTTCTGCTGTTATCTTTTACGAAAAGTAGCCGTGGTTTTATTTTTTATTTTTACCGAAGAAAAAAAACGGTTCCTCTGTTGTTACTATAGTAAAATCATGGTTTCCAATGGTAATCAATACACAAAAACAGATTTTCCAATCACTTTCATTGTCTTAACCCTAAACAACCAACCTAACTCATGCCAAGAGAGCTGTCCATAAGTATTTTTGTATTGTTATAAGGTTCTTTGTGTAAGGCCATTTGTTTTGATATCTGTCTACTGGAGACATCTGGTACGGTATTAAAATTTGCTTACAGTGCCAAAGAAAAAATGTTATCTCTTATCTCTTCTCACAGTGATGGCTCTCAGGAGGCTTTTGAGGCATATTACAGTGAGAACTACAGTGAGAGCTCATCTCTCTCCTATCATGACTCTTATAGAAGCCTGGCCTCCACACACAGCGATCCTGAGCCGACTAATGCCAGCCTGCAGGAATACATGATCATAGTAAGATGCTTTAAAGGTGCATTTTTATGAAGGATCTTAATATAATATAAACAGAAATGCAATATAATATTACACAACTATATTATCAATGGTGTATAAAGACTAGGGTGGTCCTTATTTTTTAACTTTTAAAAGTTCATGCTCTCACCACACCAATATGTTTGAATTTTAAATAAATACAAAAATTGGGCAAATTATTTTCAATATTTATTAATATTTAGAGGTTGCTCAAGACCTTTGAACTTTAACACATTTGCGTATTATGTGATCCTTTGTGCTAGCATGTATATGATATATACTTATGGCAGCATTGGACTTATTTGCTCTATGCAATTAAAACTCCTGTTTTAGTTGTGATATCCAAAGCAAGAAAGCTTCAATGTGAATGAAGCACAATAGACAATATACACTGAGACAATGGCTGAAGCAACACAAAGCAAGTCCGCTATATTGTTACTCTGATCAGAAGAGACTGAAATAACTGAAACAAAGTTACCCTCCAAGAAGCAAGTTTTATGTGTGTTGTGCGGTTTTTAAATGGTTTTTAATGTGCACAGTGTGTTTTTATTGATATCCTAACACATTTAGGGGGTGAGAGTTGAACATTTAAAAAAACTGACCCATTATAAGGACCACCCTAATGAAGACCTTATAAAATGAATAGGGGATTATCACGCTGATACATAGTAGCTACTTCCACTTTCAGCGATCTTTGTGCACATCCACTTCTGTTGGATCGGAAGGATGAGATCAATGAACAGAACTGGGTGTGTCAGTTAAGGGAGACATACAAAATGCAGAGCAGTGGGTCTCCTGGGACAAGATTGAAAACCACTGCCCTAGATGGACAATTGTTCTTATAGAGCGCGTTTTGTCACTACACTGAAAAAAAATGATTCATTCAATTTACTCAGTTTTTTTAAGGTAAGTGGTTGTAATCAATTTATTTAAGCTACATTTAAACACAAGTTTTTATTTTATTTTAATATCTTTTTTGTTTAAATGTAGCTTAAAGGTGCAGTGTGTAAATTTTAGCCGCATCTAGTGGTAAGGTTGCGAATTGCAACCAACGGCTCAGTCTACTGCCCACCCCTCGCTTTTGAAACACATAGAGAAGCTACAGTAGCGCCACCGGACAATCATTTCATCGTTGGAGACAACTTAGTCAAAAAGTTTGTCCATTAAGGGCTTCTGTAGAAACATGGTGACAAAAAATGGCGACTTCCATGTAAGGGGACCCTTTGTGTATGTAGAAAAAACGTCTCATTCTAAGGTAATAAACACATAACGGTTCATAATGTAAGGTTTTTATACACCCTTGACAATATAGTTTTGTATATTATTTAGCATTTCTGTCAAGAGATCCTTCTAAAAAATACACAGTGCACCTTTAAATAAATTGATTGCAACCACTTACCTTAAAAAGTTTGAGTAAATTGAATTAATAATTTTTTCAGTGTACGTTGTGTCAGACATTGATGTGTTTGTCCTGTGACGGCTAACGTAGCTTCTCTGTGTTTCGAAAGGGAGAGCTGTGGACTTTCAACCATTGGTTGTAATTCACAATCTCACCACTAGATGCCACTAAAAATCTACACAGTGGACCTTTAAGGAATAGTTCACCCAAATAAGAAAATTCTCTTTTCATTTACTCACCCTCATGCAATCCCAAATGTATATGACCTTTTTTGTTAAAATAAACACAAATAATTTTATATTAATATGCTGCCGTGTTATCTTCCTAAATGGGAGCCGAAGGGGCAACAACATTTTTGTATTGTAAAAATGTATTATTTGCAACATTATGTATTGTTAGTTAAAGGTGGTGTGTTTCAAAACGCATATGGTAGCTGCCACAAGACAAACACGTCATCGCCTGAGACAACGTAGGGACGAAACGCACTCTGTAGAACAGTTTGTTCATTTAGTGCTACTGTAGAAACATAATGGCGATTTCCATGTAAGGAGACCCGCAATGTATGTAGATAAAAACGGCTCATACTAATGTAATAAAAACCATACAGTTCGTTTTATACACCACTGATAATATAGTTATGTATATTATATTGCATTTCTGTCAAGAGATCCTCCTAACAGTTACACAGTGCAACTTAAACTTACACAGAAATTTAAAATGGAAAAAGGTTTTTATCGTAAGCCAAACTCGTATAACTTTACTTCTTCTGTGAAACACAAAATAAGATGTTAGACATAATATCCATGCCGCTTTGTTATCATAGTACTCTACACTGTCAGAAAAAATGGTCTAAGGGTACTAAGATGAACCCTTAAGGTGCAAATGTGTACTTTTTGTAAAGGTACCGCCCCAGTAACAACTAGGGGCCATTTTCAGACCATTTCTCTAACAGTGTATTATAACACTGCTGTGTATTTTTCTGCTTTGTTCTCATTGGTCAGTTGAGAAGTAAGTTGACACCACAGGAGATTCAGCAGTTTGCTCTGTTCCTGAGAGAATACAGACTGGGTGCTCCCATAGAGCAATTCTGCACAGATCTGCTGGAGCTCTATGGAGACTCACGCAAGTTTCTATTGCTCGGTGAGAACACACAACACACAATACAAAACTCTTTTCTGTCTCTCTTTCTTTCTTTAGCCGATTGTGTGCCTGTAATCATCTCCGTCTGCATGCATATCTGTATCATTGAGTTATTTTGTGCTATATTGTCAGTAAATTATCCTCTTATTCTGTATAATTCTACTAATGTTTACTGAACGTTTGCATTGTATTTAGAGATGTGTAACTGGTGCCTATCATTGGCTCATTATATAGTAACATGCATAATGAATATTCATGAGCACATGGTCATAAAAGTCATTCCATCGCACATTCAGCGTGACAGATTTACACAGCGTGTTACCATCGTCAGTGTAGGAAAAGAAACATGACAGGCTATAAATAACATACTTAGAAGATGATCCATATAAAGAATACAGTAAATGGGCAGTGTGAGTATTTCTCACAGTTAGATAGTTACTGTGAAGAGTTTTCTGGAGTAAGCAAATCACATAAAGCCACACGGCTTACACTGTAAGACACGGAAGAGACACAATTACATAACACTCTCACAAAAAGCTACTTATACCTCTGCTGGCCGTACAAACATCTGACCCGACACGCAAGCAAAGTCTAAGTCAGCTCGATTCTTGTCTAAATACAGTCAGAGACATTCAGCATTCAGTATTGTTTGTGCAGTTTTATGCATTCATTTAAATTATGTAAAGCATATAAAATTTGTTAATATTTCAACTCAACAAGCCACTCTTAAATCTCATGTATTTTCTCTCCCGTGTGAGCAGGCATGAGACCCTTTATTCCCGATAAGGATGTAGGAGTCTTCGAGGCATTCCTGGAGGACATTGGGATCCGTGAGGGCGGGATTTTGACAGACAGTTTTGGGCGAATCAAACGAAGCATGAGCAACACTTCTGCCACAGCGGTTCGAGGTTATGACGGCTGGTCCCTCCCTTCCGGCTCTCAGGACTTCAACCGCAGAATCGATGACATCACACATGACATTGAGGCCTTGGGCTTCGAGGAAGGGAATGGAGACATAGAAGAAGAAGACTATTACCTTTAAAACATATTATTTTCTCTTTTATTAATCATAGTTTTAAAGTCAAGCTACTGTGTTTTATAACTGTTGCACTATTGAGGTGTTTGAAAACAGGGTTTAGCTTTCAAATGTTTGGTTACTGTATCTATCTATATATTATGTCTTTGTATGTCTTTTCCCAAAGATTAATGATTTATATGTACATGCACTTTATTTGACCACAGAGGTGCTGTTTATGATATAACACATTTTGCATCTAATTTGCAACTGTATCATTTGCATGACGGGTTGGTTATTTCATATTCGGAATAGATTCATTTAGAAGACCAGCACAGTGAGGGAGAGTCAGAAAATACCAGAAAGAAAAGACAAAATGCTCAAATAAAGGTCACCAATGTATCATATCAAAAACGAGGAAGATGATGATGAAGAGTATACTCTGCTGGAGACATGGGTCACTCTGGTCTGCAGGGAGAATAGCTCATACAAATACAGCTATGTCATTCTTTCCACAGGCACTGTCACCTTCACAATCCAATGCCCTTCCCCTTGCTGCTCTCTTATCTGTGCCAGCTGGAGAGAGTTAATGGGCATGTGCCCATTATTGAGGGTTATCAAAATGGCACATACATATGTCAGGCCATGTAATAATACTGTTGTGTAATACGATTGACCGCAGAGAAGAACAGGGTGAGATACAGTTTAGATAAAGTTTTACACATCATCGTTGCTATAAATACAACACTGATTATTATTGTTCCTCGTAAACTAAAATAAAGAGGTGAACTAGGTGTCATGCAGGGAAATTGTCTACTGCTCACTAAAAGTAATGCAGAACGTCAGAAACGTTAGTCAGTGATTTGTAATTTTGTATAGGCTTATAATATTTGTTTTTTAGAATTTTTTGTATAATAAACAAATAAAAAAAATGAACTGATATAATCTTAAAAGTACTAAAGAATGCATTGAAATAATATTTTAAATTATTCTCTGATATCAACATTTTACAAAACATTTACGTTTTACATGTCCATTTACAATCCTAGGATTTGCCTTTAGAATTAAATGGTCTATTATTACCTTATTTGAAATGTCATGAATAATAATATTGAGCTCTGCTCTGATTGGCTGTTTCATAAAGCAGCTCCTTTCAGTAGCTCTGTGTGTGTGTGTGTAAACAGACCTTATCTTTGAGCCCGAAAAGGAATAAACAATTGTTTGGAGGTTGTTAATGGTCGTTTCTGAGCGGCAAAACTGTTATGTCAATAGTAGAACTTTAGCCTAAACACTAGCATATAGCATTAACTAGCATATAACTACAGTCTCACGAGGTTTCGTGATATAGTCACATATTTTTTTATTCTATTTTCGTGATATTATCATGAATTTCCACGTTTATTCGTGATCGTATAACGAATTGACGATGTCGCCTGGAGTTAGGGTTAGAGTTGGGTTTGGGTAGGGATGTCATTTTATGTAAATCTAACCCTAAACCAAAGCGACAATGGTAAGAAAATAGGACAAGACAGTTGAGTAACCAATACGTGATAATCACACGAAAACAGGAATTCGTTATACGATCACGAAAAAATACGGAAAAATTCGTGATAATATCATGAAAAAGAAGGTTTTTTGTGGTGGATTTAGAGTGACGTGTAAGTTTTGATGGCTCTGAATCTGATCTCTTACAAAAGTTCTTCACAAAAATGGAATTATCTCCGCTTTTAGCTGAAAATTTGAGAGGTGATAACTGATAAGAGAACAAATGAAGGTAGGATGAAAGCGTTGTTTGAAAGTGGATGGTCTGTTCTTTCATTTGATATTTTATGTTTATTTAAAGAAGATAATTTTTCTGTAAGGCATTAAACTAAAACTGGGTGGCAACTTTAAAAAAAAACGCTGACGGGGAAAGTGTTAAAGCATGCTTCCAAGCATATTTGATCATCACTTCAACAGTTGCACGATATAAACATGAATGTATAAATTATATTAGATGAATGTTGATTTATAAAAATAAACACCACAGTCTTTAATCATATTTTCATTGTGTCTTTGCTGCGTACGTGTTGGTTGTGAACTGCCCTCTGTTGCAGCAACACTTGATTCTGAGGAACTACTTTGTTTGGCGGAAGACTAATATTTGTACTAATATAATTACAACTTATTTGTGTTTTATTTTATGAAAACCTGCTATGTATATGAAGTAACCATTTTATAAAAGCAATAAGTCCCACGAAGCAGTGGGGTTACAGTGCATTTTATAACAGCTTCGCGTCTTGCCTAACAACGCCCCTTAGCTGTTATAAAATGCACGGGTACCCAATGCTTCTTGGGGCTTATTGCTTTAGTTTACAACGGGTCGTTAATTTATTTGAAAATAAAGCACTTCCAAGGTGGTAATGTGGTACGATGCGAAGCATAGTTATTATTATTATTTTCAAATAATTCATGACTGGAGTCAATTACTTCGTTTATACCACGGTACAGACATTGCTCTGGAGGTTATTTTAAGAAATTTGACAGATCAGGTGTGCATTTATCAAATAATAATGCATACCTGTGACACATTTCTCAACCAATCAAAATAAAGGATTCAGCCCTGTGGTAAAAATTGTGTTAATCGTTATTACTCATTATTTAAATGCATAATTACACTGTAACATGGAGCGTAAAAATATATAAACGCATTATAACCAGTATACATATTTTCAAGTTAAAATATAGAAAAATGTATTGGATACAAAAAACTGTGAGTTTCCGACAGTGGGAGCGCTCAAAACTATTGACATCCACAGCTGTCATGTCTTTATCTCTCTTCCTCCTCGCGGCGCGCGCCTGTGCGTTTGTTTCAAACGTTTCACAATAAAGACCCGTCAGCCAATCAAATCCGCGCACGCTCTGTCTATTTACTAAAGCTCTCTTCTCTCGGCCAATAAGATTTGAGTGGGCGTGTCCGAGCATGTAGCGCCTTGGTAGAAACCGAGCTGAGCATCAGAAGAGCGGTTACTTGAGAATGGCGACTGCTGCTTGCAGTACGCAGAGTACACTAAACCCATGCGCGGGCAAACTGCACAGAGAGCATCCGCGGAGGACTAAAGACTCTCGGAGGAGACAGGCTGCGCTATTATTCCTCACTAATATATCTCTGGACGGACGGCCTGTGCGGAACAATGCGGGCCCCGGTGATGCTGAACTCCGGTGCGCTGAAATCGGCGCGGTTGCAAGCGAACTGTCCGCTGCGGCGAGTAGCGACGGGACCTTTAACAACCTGTCAGTCCCCAGACTCGGACTGCTCAACGTCCCACCCATTCTGGTTTTGCCGTCGGATCCTGAGCTCTGTAAATCCGCGAGCACCGAGTTGTTATTGGACAGAGAGAGGGACTCGTCGTTCTCATCGCAGGGGAATCTGCTCACTCCCGGAGGTCTGCCGCACACTCCGCTAGGACCGCGGAAGTCACCGACGTTGCTGTCAGTGCAGAGCTGCGGCTCTTCGCTCGAGTCTCGACCGCGGTGAGTTTTTGCTCTGTCACTTAAGTTGTGAGATCTCATTTTTATGCATTTTGCTACTTTGCATAAACTTATGGCAGCCCATCTTAGTTGGTAGGTCATAGCGCTAGCAACGCAAAGGTCATGGGTTCAAATCTAAGATAACACACATGCTGATAAAAATGCATTGAATGCACTATAAGTTTCTTTTAAAGTGTGTCTCAAACTATAGATAACTACCTAGACAGCATATTTGGGCATCATAGAAGGCCACAGCTAAATGACAGCAATGTCACAGCATCCAGGTCAAAAACTCTAGTCTCTTTTCTCTTGCACACACTGTGCTCAGATCAGCATTTCTATCTTGTACGTTGTTTGTCTAAGTTTGCCTTTGCCATTTATCTGGTGATGGTTTCATAGTCGAGAAATACACTTAATGTGCAACTATTTGGGATTACTAATTTGCTTTTGTGACAAAGTATTGTTGTGATAACAGGACAATGTTTAAGCATAGTGAGAATTATAACAGGTCCGCCCCAACTTGCATTACGTGGGAGCAGCAGACAGTCTGTTAAGATGCTGATATGATGTTTTCATTAGACATAATAATGTTGCCAACCACATAATTCTCACTTAATCACCGTAATTATTTATAGGTATTCAGTAGGATATATTTTGTCCGATACTGATACTAAAATTTGTCTTCTGTTTGCTTATTTGAATTTTTGTAGATCATTATTCTGATCATATTTTAAATTAACTAAAAACACATTAAGGCAGTGGTTCTCAAACTGGCAGGCCCCTGAGATTGTGCCAGTTTTATGACATTTTGTAAAATACATACATTTATTATGATTTCTGTGTAATTAAACCTCAGAAAAATAAGGCTACTAACCAACAGCATTAAGTTTTGTTTAATTCAAAATTTTATGTTTTACAATGTTATATGTCATATGTTGTCTTTGGGTGGGCCACGAAGGGCACAAGTGGGGGCCGCATGCAAAAAAAGTTTGAGAACCACTGCATTAAGGTACACAAGCTAGTTTATTGCAGCACTGTCAAATAATTTTCATTGAACAAGGACTGGATCTGTAAAATAAATACAGTAAAACATACAAATATGACAACATGAAAACCTAAATAGTTTATGCTCTCAAATAAATTTATTGTTGACACAAAGGTAATTTTTGGCAAGTATATAATTATCTTACTCCAAGAAAAAGTTATGCAAATGATATTATGTATGGAAGCCGAGAGAGGACTTCATTTTTATTTTTGCTTGCTTGTTTTCTCGTGATCTCAGCATAACAGAGGTTGTTTTCCTGTGATCATGACTTAATTTTCTCATGATCTCGAAATAACAAATGTTGTTTTCTCGTTATTCTGACATAATCCAAATGTCATGTAATTTCCTGTCCGTAATATTTTGTGTATTTTGAAGTGGACTGGTGATGCATTATGATTAGGGTTTTCGCCGTTATCACACGTTTAGATAGACTTAATGAATAATAAAGTTGGACATTGATGTTCGTGAAGTTAGGGACCATCTCTAAAGTAATAATGTACACGTTTCTATCTTTAATAGTGTTTAATAGTTTATTTGAATAAATATCAAAAATCTAAAAAGTGTGCATTATAGCTGGCAAGTACATTAAACATCTATTATTTTTTTTACTTTTTACTTTTACTTAAGTAAAAAGTACTTTTGTACTTTTACTCAAGAAAGTAAAGTACACAATTTTTATATAATTAGGTAAATCAATTTTAATATGCAATATAAAAGGAATACACAGTATGATTCTATGCTTTAGAATATAGTGAAAATTTTTAAGTAAAGTACATTTTTCCCTAGACAAACACTCTGATAAAGCACAGATGCTTGGAAAATTTATTTAAAGTACTCAAGTAGTGTCCACCTCTGACTGTAAGTCATTCCATTTAAATGCTGTTAAAAGTAGAAACATGTATATTATGGAATAACTTTAGAAATTTACTGACTCCTCAATTATTGGCAATTCTGTTTCAGCTTGAGTGAATCTCCAAGTAAAATCTCATTTGTTCATCCCTGCTAATTCAGCAAAATATGCTTTTGTTGTCTACAAACAAAACAACACGTTCTATCGAGTACACGAAAGCTTTAATCACATCACAAGAATACAACTTTTGTTATGTCGAAATCAGGCGCAAAAACTTTTGTTATCTTGAGAAAATCAAGTCGAGATCGTGAGAAAACAGCTTCTGTAATTATGCCTTCACACATTAAATAATAATCACTTAAGTTTGTTATCGACTTTTCTCATGCTATAACCAAAACTCTGTTGGTTTTAATTTTACATTTACAGTTGGCTATAGTTATTTGGTAGACACTTTTATTCAAAGTTACGTACATTGCATTCAAGCTATACATTTTTTCTTTATTTCATGTGTGTTTACTGGAAATCGAAACCATAATAACTATATTAGCAGCTGGTACATTGGTGCATCTGTAATTATTTATAAGCAGAGTGACTAAAAATGAAGTGTAATATATAATGTAATCTATGGAATTGTGTCTGTCTATAGCAGACGTGTTTCACTTAATTGTTGTAATATTTAGTAGGGCAAAGCTATCTCTTGGATCAGTATGCAATTTGTTTGCTTTTTACATATACACCCCTATTTACATAAAAGAAGCATCTACAGGTATCCACTCTGGGTTTAACAGGTTCGAAACAAACACCTTGCCAATATCTTATCTACTTTGAAAACATACAGTATTCAGAATATGAAGAGTTTGGTTCCAAAATGAGATAACTCAGTTTTTAAAAAAAAATTAATCTTGTTTTTTGATTGAGCATTCCAATTAATATCAATCAAACTGCAGTTGGTAGTTTTGATTTAAGCCTTCATAACTAAAACAATACAGCTAAGTAGCACAGTAAAAGTAGGGCTGTCACAATAATCGTCTCATTGCGATTGTTTGACCTCATCACAATAATTTCAGATCACCCCAATTATTGCACATCTCTCTAAAAAACACAAGGGGGAGCTGCAGTGCTTGTATAAACGAGACAGTGTCAGATAGCGCTGCTTAACCCTCCTATTATGTTACAGAGATGTCAAAAAGCTAATTTACCATCTCCGAAAACTATGCTAATTGTATTTTTAAACCTACTTTTTTACTTTTCCTTGATACTTTCTAAATTGAAGTAACTTTTAGTCAGTTTGGATAAAAGTGTACCAAGTGTTATTTCATGAACAAACAAAAAAATTATGAGAATTAAATGTCAAAGCCATAAAACAGACAATCTTTATAAACGTCAAAGCCCTTAACAGGCAATTAATTGACATAATCGTCACAGTTTATTAGACAATTAACCGTCAGCCAAATTTCATAATCGTGACAGCCTTAATTAAAACACAATAATAACATAAAAATAAATACGTTTTGGCAATAAAATCTTAAAAACGGAGTTATCTTGTTTGGAACCAAACTCTTCATTCTCCAAGTACTGAATAAACTGCTATACAGCTTGTAGAAATAAAGCTGAAACGACAAACCACCATCAAAGATTTTATCAGTTTGCCCAGAAGTATGTTAAACGTGCTGTTTTCATTCTGACGCCACTCATAGACCACAGACTGAACAAACCCTTCACTGGAATTCAAATGAGTTAATAACCACATAAACTTTGCCTAAAAATGGCTATTTGCAAGATGTTTTCGCTGTAGACTGGTTCATCTGTCCACTACGAGGAAGTGAAAAGGTTTGTCCTCTTTCATACGCACAAGTAAGAGAACGATGTTGTGTTTAGCTTTATAATCTCTCTGGTTTGTTGTTGAGCAATAAGTGGTCTCTATTTGTTTGACTATACCCCTCCACCCCAATGCTTTCCCCCTTTTATTCTTCACAATGGGTGCGGCTGTGACAAGTAAATTCAAGCCAAGCTGACAGTCGCTGTAGACATTTGCTTTGCTTTATCAGTTGGAGCTTAAGGTCAGTGCTGAATATAAGGGTGGTGTTGCTTTTTCAGCAATGCTTGCTGCTTTATGCACAAAATACCTGCAGAGATTAAAGCTAAAGACATTCTGTTACATCTCAACCCTTCAAAGGGTCTCTGCATGCCTGAGGGAATGAGCTGTCTCCTCACTGGAGAATGAATTACGGCTAATGTTATGGGATACAAATGTTAAAAGAGTGCATTAAAAAATCCTGTATTATTACTTGTTTCAGTAATTTTATCTGACATGCATGTATATTTACTTCTCTTGCTTTGTATCAGTCTGTCAGGCAGTAGATTTGTGGACGCATAGTACAAATAGTAAAATGCAAATTCAGGTACGTTTTAATAACAGCCCTTCCTTGTCAGTTAACAATTGATCAAATTAGTCAAAACTTAACATCGGTGAGAAATGTTCAAAGCAAACATGGAAATACTGTCTAACAAGTCGGAGCTTGTTGACTGCCCTTGCCAAATTCTCAGTCGTGACTCGTGTGCAGTGCCTGAAAGTTTTTAGGCTTAAAGTTGTTTACAGTTTACAATAATTAGTAGCTAAAATTGTTGTGCTTTTAGGTGTGGTGCATCGATCGGTGTGTGGCGTTGAGCATACAGATCTTCAAAATGCTAACGCGGCCGAACTGGAAAATCTTTTTGCCAAAAGGAAATATTTATCGGCCGATGCGATAATATATATATTTTTCAAATATTGCCCGATATATCGGAAGTAAGGGTGTCACTCTTAAGTCACAACCTCGAACTTCCAATTAAAAAATGGAATTGTCGATGCTGCCACGCCCCCATGTCACATGTTGAATGCTGCGAGTCAACCTCCTCTAACTTAGCTAGCTACAGCCAGTTAAAAGATAGCATAGCAGATCCAAGAGACACCACGCGATATTATATTTCATAAAAGTCTAGTCTAAAAATGGCATAGCATTTTTTGCTTTCAAAAAAAATTTAAAAATCGAGAATCGAATCGAATCAAGGCCTTAGAATCGAAAATGTAATTAAATTGAGGATTTGGAGAATCGTGGCACCCCTAATCGGGAGTTAGGCTACGTCAAAGATTTGGTAAATTTCAGTCTCAGAAAATCATGTTTTTGAGAAATTCGAAATATAAAAACAAGCATATATCTAGCGGCAGCACAATTGAACCATAATTTGCATGTTCAAAGCAAACGTGAAAATACTGTCTTACAAGTCGGAGCTTGTTGACTGCCCTTGCCAAATTCTCAGTCGCGACTTGTGTGCAGTGTCTAAAAGTTTTAAACTTAAAGTTGTTTACAGTCTACAGTAATTAATAGCTAAAATTAGTGTGCTTTTTGGTGTCGTGCATCGATTAGTCTGTGGGGTTGAGCATACCGATCTTCATAAGAAAAACAAAATGTTAACGCAGCCGAACTGGAAAATGTTTTGGCCGAAAGGAAAGATTTATGGGCCGATGCCGATAATAATTTTTTTACCATATTGGCAGATATATTGGGAAGTAGCCCACGTCAAAGATTTGATTAATTTCAGAAAATCATGTTTTTGAGATATTCAAATTTAAAAATACTGCAGCACAATCGAACCATATCTGTCGCACCACATGAAAGCTAAGTCTCTCGATTTCAGTAATAAATGACACATTTATAGGAAAATATTGTAAAACAGGTTTATTTATATGATGTGCATGTCTAAAGAAAAACATTGAAATCAATTTTACCGATTGCGCTTTGAATACGCACTTCAGGTGCTGCGTATCATATTCAGACAAACAGGAATTTGTTGCGCACAAGCATCCAAAAACTTAAAGGACAGGTTCGGTGTTTTGCACTTGAAGCCCTGTTTTCAGATTGTTTGTGATGGGTTAGAGCGGTTTTGACTGAAGTTTCGACATGTGCGGCTGCCCCGAGAATTGTGTTTGTGTTTCGCCTCACACCTCTGCAGTGGGTTTGATGGTGCACTGGAGCAATCCTTCCTAAAATGACGTGAAACTCACCGAGTGGTCGGGGGTGTTCACTGATGTGCTCACACGGAAATCGCTGCAAAAGATGCTTTCCAACAGGTGTTTTAGCATTCGTTGTTAACTTGTGGACCTATTTTTCCAAACGCCTCACACCCGTATATTCTTCCGCTTAGAGCTTGAATAATAGACACTCCAACCCAGTTGGTGGCGATAATCCGCCTTTGCCAATTGGAAGAATAGAAACAAAGTTCCCGGCGCGGAGTAACACCGTACCTCACAGCACATCTAATACAAGTCAATGGAGTTGGCAAACCTGTTGGAATGCGTATTTTGCAGCAATTTTTGTGTGAGCATACCAGTGAACAACTCTGACCACTCGGTGAGTTTCACGTCTTTGGAAACGAAAGTTTAATGCATTTTAGAAAGGATTGTTCCAGTGCACCATTAAACCCATTGTAGAGGTGGGAGGTGAAACACAAACACCCGAAAATTCTCGGGGCAGCCGCATATGTCCAAATTTCAGTCAAAACCGTTCTATTTCATCATAAACAATCTGAAAACAGGGCTTTAAGTGTAAAATACCGAACTTGTCCTTTAATTTTTTTTCGACACGCAGCAGCTTTAAAATGTATTTATTATAGGGTGATTATTTTGTCAAAAGTTAAGCTGAAAAACAGATCAGCCTTTCTGGAATTTTGGAGAAGAAACGAAAATATCTGCACTGAAATTATACTGGGCTTAAGTCGCAATATTTATGCCTTATCCTGCACTGACCCGATTGTCGCTGGTGCGATTTATTATTATGATCTGTTTTCACTTTCTAATGAAAAAAGGTTACTAAAATGAATGCTATAAGAATTATCACGTGTTTTGTCTGCATAAAGTGAAAACAGAGACGATCAAAGTACATTTTTTAGCAAGCCAAGTTCAGGTATTTTGACATATAATAAAGTGTAGTGTCAATAAATCATTAAATTCAGTAATTTTCATGTTTTAAATAAAAGATTAAGTATGTTATATTGAAGACTTATTGAAGTAATGTACAGCAATAATCACAAATTACATATTTTTGTCATTTTTATGGTCATATTTGACGCCATAAATAAACTTTAGCCAGGGTTTCAAAGGTAGGGTCACATATATCAATTGTTTGGACTTATTTTTTCACAGAATTAAATGTTTTTGTTTGAGAATAAAGTACTGAAAAGGTACTGTTGAGTTGAAATTAATTTACAGCAGTGTTGTAGTCGAGTCACCAACTGTCGAGTCCGAGTCGAGTCTCGAGTCCCAGTGTTCGAGTCCGAGTCCAAGTCCGAGTCACCAAAGAAGAGTCCGAGTCGAGTCCAAGTCGAGTCACCATTACCAGAGTTCGAGTCCGAGTCGAGTCTCAAGTCCTGTATTCGAGTCTGAGAGTGCCTACATGTCTCCACTTTGGGACCTTCAAAAAACTGATAAAATGTATTAAAAAGGTTCTACATTAAACAAAAATGACACCACTGTCACGATTCCAAAGGGAGTTTATTTACTGATTTGACATACACTTTGGAACACACTTTGTAACTTTACGAAGCCATCAAAAGCATGTGTGTACTTCCATTGTTGTAAACTTGTGATTGAGAACTAGCGTAGAAAATTTACAAATTTAATTTGTAATCATGCTGCATTTTGTTTTTTGAGGAAATAAGAACAAACAACTGAGTTGGCATTGAAGTCTATTAAGAAAACATCCTGAAATTATTTTCTTAAAAAAACAATTTATTTTCCATAGTAGGAGTCATTTTTTGGACCCAACATCAAATAGGAAAATTCAACTGCAGTAGCCACCGTTCAACCTGAAGAGGGCAGCACTCAGACGTTTTTACACCATATATTGTAGTATTGAAACACTTTATATCCAAACGTACATCAAAATCAATGAACAGCACTAATAAACCATCATTCTTACAGATCAGTAACTAAATAAACTTGGATTAGGGTAGTTACTCTTTTTAAGTTATCAACAGACAAAAAATGCTGTAATCTGAACCAGACATACATTAACCCTAGCTTCTTCTGTTTGTTATATATGCATTAGTCAGTAATATTTTTTAAAAAAAGCTAACGTTAGGCAATGGAAAGCAAAGCATTTTGCTTACTTTTCTGTGTGCATCCGTGACAGGTGTCTGTTAAAGTTTGAGGTTGTCCCAGTCTTTTACCTACACACACAACATTTAGCGCTGCTCTTTCCAGCATTAGAAGCAAAATTCGCGTAGGCGAACTTCACGATCCGGGGCACGTCTTTCTGCATTTTACAAATGTGAACATTTAGCCCGCGAATCATGCATCATGCATTGCACAAGCGTAAAAGTGAGTGACGTCAGTGAGTGTGTTGTCAAGCAAAGAGAGCGAGAGGTAGCAGTGTCTGTGAAGGGAGATCGCGACCGGTCTTGGGCACGAAACAGGAAAAGTGTAACACCTTATATAATTTTTTATAACATATTTAGTCAAAAACAAAGTGATGAATGCTCAAGTCCGATTGTATATATCCTCGAGTCCGAGTCCAAGTACGAGACATCAATCCGCGAGTCCAAGTCGAGACACAAGTCCAGAGAATGGATTCTCGAGTCGGACTCGAGTCCAAAGAATAGTGACTCGAGTCGGACTCGAGTCCGAGTCCAGGACTCGAGTACTCCATCACTGATTTACAGAGACACTGGTGCCAGATAATGTGAGATCTAAGATCTAAAACACACAATGCACTAATTAATAATATATATATTCAGAATGAAAATCATTTACAATGTTGACCTTTAAATTGACTTCTTTATAGGAAATCAGTACTCAAAAGTGAAGAAGTAAACCTGTTATATGTATTGTTAGGGAAGTGAAATTGTTTGCCGACGGACCTTGGGTTTGTCTTCTGCTGGTATGTTAATAGCACCTGACCTGTGTCATAATCAGAATTTAAAATGACGGATGCTATTGCTAATAGTGTCATTATATCTGCATGTTTTACATCACGTGTGAAGCAGTAATTGCTAAAGCAGGCTGGCTTTGTGCTTTGGTTGATGCCGTTTTTGTTGCGTAACTGAGCTGCTCTAAACAGAGATGATTTCTGAGTAACCATGTTGAGTATTTTCTTTAGCGACATCAGCTATAAATTATAAAGTGGTTATTGAGAAGTGGTGTAGACTTGATCAGTCGTTTCAAATTGCATGCTAAAATAACAATTACACTAAATATTTCTATCCTACAATTACTGATATCGCATTTACAAAAAATTGAATAAAAAATATTTTTCAAGGTAGTTTCAGCTACTACGCATGCACACAGGTTGGCAAGCAACTCAGTACAGAGCCCCACCCCCAGAGAATCGTCAGTTTTTCTCAATTGCTGATTGGCTCTTTTAACTGGAAGGCGCGACTTTCGTCGGCAGACTGGCCATATTGAGCATTGGCTTGTCTAGTTTTATCCAGTATATTGATTTATACTTAGAGGTAATATATAGCCTTGGCCTCAAATCAATTTGTAGCTAGCTTAGTTCTGCTATGCAGCATGCTGCCTATGAGCACAGTGTGAACGCTGTAACCTTTGGCATCCCTGTTAACAAGTTACAGCGTTCACACTGCGCATAAGCAACGTGATGCTAGCAGGAGGTTGATGAAACACAGCTGCCTGCATGTAAAGATTCGATGCCAAAGTATGTTTTGAATATTAGATTAGATTCAACTTTATTGTCATTCGGAAGAGTTCACTGACAATTCAATTCAGTTAGCATCTAACCAAAAGTGCAAATAACAATATTATATAAATTTATACCACGGGTCTGTTGAATGCTGCATTCTGATTGGCTGAGAAATGTTCTATGGGTGTTGATTATTTTTCTGTAAACCGCACACCTATCTTTTCAAATGTCTTAAAAATAGACACCAGAGCAATGTTTGTGGTAACCGTGGTATAAGCGGAATAATTGACTCCGGTCCTTTGAATTATTTGAAAATAATGCACACCTGCGGTGTAACGGCACTCCGCTTCGCGTCGTGCCGCATTACCACCTTGGTGTGCATTATTTTCTTATAATTCAATGGCCCGTCGTCAATTATTCCTTACATATAGTATGTATTGTACATACAATAGACTATTGTAAGAGAAGCAAAGATCAGCTCAATGCAAATAACTATGGATAGTGCAGTTAACTCTTTCCTCGCATCTTTTATTCTGTAAAGATAAAGACTTGTTAATATTTAAAATTTATTTAACTTTGAACAACCTCTTGCCATTAAATAACATAAATTTAAATATACGGTAAATTACCGGCAACCCAGCCGCAATAACATTGTAATTTCTACAGATTTTTTTTACAGCGCAATAAATGTCCAATGGCCATTGTAATGCAAGTGGCAATGTAGGTAGTTATGTTCAAGTTACGTTCTGTTAGTAAGAAAGTCCAGTTGCAGAGGGAGGGGCTGATGTCGAAACAGGAAGGTTGGAGATGAGCTTTTATGGAATTACAGTATTGAAGACAGAACTAAAATCAATATATAGCCTTCTGACATATGTGTTGTTTCCGTCCAAGTGTGTAAGGGCAGAATAAAGGGCTGAGGCAAATGTCATCCTCGGTTGACCGTTTAGGTTTGTAGGCGAACTGATAAGTGTTGGGTGAAGATGTGTTTTTTAAGACATAGCTAGCAAAAGCTAAATAAATATGCCATCGTACGCAAACTGTGTTGTAACCTGTGAGCCCACTGACTGAGGTCTGACATTTCACCCACGCATCTTCTAAGCCACTTCCTTTCTGGTTTGTAATACAGTGAATTCAGTCTTTGCTTCAGCTCTGATAATCCAGCCTAGTCTGAATCTTTCATCCATTGGACGATGGAAAACATGGAATTGGGCCATATGCTCGCTCTGTACGGTAATACTGTGCTTGTCCAGTCAGGCAGGATTACTGCAGGGTATTTATTGAGAGCTTTGTGACATCACTGTGGCCTGACTCCAGCCATTTCCTCATTGAGCCAGGAACATCATTGATCCTCTGGTATGAGAGACAGATATCTACTGGACCTGAGATTATGAGATTTATGTTTTATAAAGAGTACTAGTGCTGTGTGAGGAGAGGGAGATTTGAAAGACCCCATTAAATGGGTTACTGAGCATGGCTTTCTTTTTTTTGTTGATGTATTTCCTATTTAAACAGGACATTTGAATAGACAGATTCAAGCCTTTTTAAAATTGACTGATTTTGTCATAGCCAATCAATCGTGATTTGCAACTTGGTAGTTAGTAGCAGGTGGTATTTAAGGGGACATATCATGAAAAGTGCTATAAATGGGTCCCCAGTGCTTCTATCAACCTAGAAAATGTGAAAAAGAAAAACCCAGGAACTTAGTTTTGGTAAACCATTCTCTGCAAGCATGTGAAAAAATAGCTCATTGAAATTTGGCTCTCCTTCTTATGTCATTCCAGGATTTTTCTCAATTTAATAGACTTTATTAGATCCCAACAGTTTACAGTTTAAATGTAGTTTAAAATTGCAGTTTCAATGCAGCTTCAAAGGGCTCTAAACGATCCCAAACAAGGAATAAGGGTCTTATCTAGCAAAACGATTCTCATTTTCGGCAAGAAAAATAAAAAATCTGTACTTTAAAACCACAACTTCTTGTCTTGCACCAGCCGTGTGATGCGCCAACGTGACCTCAAGTAATGCGTCATCATGTCAAAAAGGTCACACATGAGGTATGCAAAACTACTACGCCAGTGTTTACAAATGTGAAAAAAGAGGACCGTTTCGATGTTGTTGTATGTGGAATGATACTAATGAATGTCTTTGTGAGAGTTTATTGTTTAAAATGGTCCGCAAGTGTGTGTTTACATATCGTCGCTGTCCGATGAAATCCACGTATGTCCATTTTGCCGATTTTGAGATTTTTCAACGGATTGAATGTCCAGGTTAATTTCCGTATACAGTATGCTTCACATATCTAAATGGCCAATGAAAAGTTGTGAAATCATGTCATCTGATTTTGATGTCAGTGTATTGATTCATTGTCCCTTCATAGTTTGCAAGAGACATGTAATAAATGTATAATTAATATTAAATAAACTAAGCGTATTTAACTAAGACGTAGGCTATTTAATAAACTGAGCGTATTCATCTGTCAATATAAAACGCGACTTGGCCATTCTAATTAATGATCGGAAGAACGCGCATCGACCACCGTTAGTGTAAAATGTGCACGTATGTCCATTTAAACTTAATTTTGGTCAAATATGGATTATATCATTACATTGACAAGAATATGGTTACATGTAAAGATGCCCTACCAAGTAGGACAACGCTATATTCAACTGCTTTTGAAATACAGTGTTTTTTTTTTCACTTCCTGAAAAGTAACCGTTTTGGACATATGTGAGTTTCATCGGGCAGCCACGATATTTAAAACGTGACCTTTCTACGTGCTTACGCGATTACGTGAGGTCGAGCTGACGCGTCACACGGCTGTTGCAAGACGAGAAGTTGTGGTTTAAAAGTGCTTTTTTTCTTGCCTAAAATGAAATTCGTTTTGCTGGATAAGACCCCTATGCCTCGTTTGGCTGTAAACTGTTGGGGTCCAATAAAGTCTACACTGTGAGAAAAACCGTAGTAATTTGCAGCTGGGTTGCCGGTAGTTTGCCGTAGATTTGGATTTGTGTTGTTTGCTGGCAACATTTTGTTCAAAGTTGGATGAACATTAAACATTTGCAGGTCTTTGTCTTTACAGAGTAAAACTAAAAAGAACGGCATCAGGCAAAACGTTCTGGGAAACAAAATCTGAAGCAAAAAACAGAAAAAGGTTGATGATGATTTCTGGTTTCCAGAATGCTTTGCATGAGGCTGTTATTGTATAGTTTTATTCTGTAAAGATAAAGACTTGTTAATATTTAAAATTTATTTAAATTTGAACAAACTCTTGCCAGTAAATAACATAAATTTAAATCTATGGTAAATTACTGGCAACCCAGCTGCAATAACATTGTAATTTCTACAGAATTTTTTACAGTGTATTAAATTGAGAAAAATCCTGGAATGTTTTCCTGAAAAAACTTCTCGACTAAACAAAGAAAGACATCAACAATTTGGATGATATGGGGGTAAGTAAATGATCAGGATTTTTTTTAAGAAAGTGGAGTTATCCTTTAATCTGCGCTATCCAACCACGGCACTGCCATTTTATGAGCCCAGTCTCCTGAAGATGCGTATAAATAGCACGAAGTGTACAACTCGTGCAATACATACGCCAAATTCCACTTTGGCATGCATATGATACGCAAGTCCTTCCCATTCACTTAAACGGTGCATCTTTTTTGTCGTTTTATTTATTGGTTTATCATTTTTTTTGCTATTTTGCTATTTTTGCTTGGGTTTAGGGTTAGAACAACTTTTTGTTATATAAAAATGACATACTAACCCAAACTCCAAGCGAAAATGGTTTAAAAAACAGAAAACAAATGAGAAACCAATAAATAAAACGACAAAAAAAGATGCCCCGTTTAAGTGAATGGGAAGGACTTGCGTATCATATGCATGCCAAAGTGGAATTTGGCGTATGTATTGCACGAGTTTTACACTTCCTGCTATTTATACGCATCCTCAGGAGACTGGGTAGCATTTCGTGCAGAGATCAGCTCATTTGCATTTTAAGGACACACCTACAAAGTAGCAATTTTAACATGCTATAATAAATTATCTATGATATTTTGAGCTAAAACTTTACATATGTTCTCTGGGGACACCAATGATTTATTTTACATCTTAAAAAAACTTGTGAGATGTCCCCTTTAAGGGAAGGGACCATGATTGTTAAATGTCTTCTAAAGCAAAACGATGGTTTGGTGAGAGAAAATTGTCAATATTTTGAGCTTATTGAGAAAAAAAGCACTCAATTCAGATAAGGCAACACATCAGTAAAATCTATGTGTCATCATGAGATGTGAGACATGCAAGTACCTATTTGCTTTTTAAAGTGTCTTTGAGTCGTGTGTAAGAAGATAAAATGATAACATTTTAATAAAATATATTCAGCTGGAAAAGAAAATCATGTTCACCTGGGATGATTTGAAGGCGAGTAAATTATGAGAGATTTTTCATTTTTTGTTAAATTTTTCCTTTAATAGGCTTTATGCCCAGCTGCACTACTTCCTGAACTTCAGCCAGCTCCTTGTTTCCTGTCTGCCATTATTGGACAAACTGATTAATCCAGGTGTGCCTGACCTCAGTAGTCACAACAACAATAATCAGACACACCTGGATTAATCAGTTTGTCCAATAATGGCAGACAGGAAACAAGGAGCTGGCTGAAGTTCAGGAAGTAGTGCAGCTGGGCATAAAGCCTATTCCGTGGCAGATATGTTTATTGTAGCTCGCTCCTTATGTCAAGATTGTGGGTTTGAATCCCGGGGAACACACAAACTGACTCGTGTTTCACCTCATCAAACTTATTCCTCCGTTTCATCTCTCCATCTTATTTCCTGGAGTTGAGTTGGATCCAAATGGGGATTAACAAGGAAATAGAGACACCAAAAATGAGTGAAGAAAAAAATGAAACGGTGGGATCAAGCAAGAGACAGATGGGCAGCTGCTCCAAAGTTCATGTCGTGTTGTTTTTATCTTAATTGTTTAGAAAGATGAAGAAACGAGATTGAAGTAATTTGTGTTCTGTCACAGTCTCAAATTTCCATTGCTCTCTTCTTCTCGCTTGCTTGCACACAGGTGCGTTTCTCGCCCCGGGTTATGATAACAGTAATTTAGATTCTGGCGGAGGGAGGAGATGGAGCATTGTTTGTTTGTGTGTTTTTGTCTGGGTTGTATAATACTTTTCAAACCAAACAGAAGGTAGACACGCACTGGTTTTGTGCTCAAAGCATGAGGCAGAAATTTGTGATTTTTGTGTAAAGAAGAAAAAAGCAGATCAGAACAAACATACGCTCAATATTACGTAACTGCAGAATGGGGAAGAAACATAATCTTAATGTTTGATTTCTTGATCAAATTAAATGTTGCAAGGTTTTTTGAAGAATGATGCAAGTAATGACTCATGACATTTTACTGTTAACTTTGATAGATGTGGTCTAAAGAGGTGTTTTTAACACAGCAGAGATGGAAAAACACCAAGCACTTCCAACTTGATCTCCTAATATTGCGTTTCATAGTCTGTATTTTTCACAAAAATTGCAGAGCCCTCTTATACAGTCCTATGCATTAACAGTTGTTTAAAGCAGTGGTTCCCAAACATTTTCAGCGTGCGGCCCCCCCTTGTGTACGGTGCATTCCTTCGCGGCCCCCCAAAGAAAAACTGTTCTAAAACTCAACATTTTAATAAAAACAACATTAAATTATACAAAACAGTTGTGCCTTTGGTTAGTAGCCTATTTTTTTAGGTTTAATTACACAGAATTAATGATAAATTTATGTATTTCATAAAATGTCATAAAACTGGGGCCCCCCTAGCACCATTTCGCGGCCCACCTGGGTTCCCCGGCCCCCAGTTTGAAAACCACTGGTTTAAAGTATACAAGATGTGTATGACACAGGTTAATCCAGGTTAAAACTTAATCTGCAACATCCCAAATTAACTTTTTCTCTTTCCACTGATTTTCTTTTGTTATGTGATGTTTCTACATAATTTATAAAACAAAAAAGCTGATTTTATAGTGAATGTCAGTTTTTTTTAGACAATCAACCTAAAAGGAATTATTTTAGTACTGATTGTGACTAGTGTTAAAGGATTATTCCACTATCTTAAAAAATATCCTTATTATTTACTCCCCCATTCATGTCATACAAGATGTTTATGTCTTTTTTCAGTCAAGAAGAAAATATTTTTGGAGGGAAATTTATCCAGGATTTTTCACCATATAGTGGACTTTATTGGACTTTAACAGTTTACAGTTTCAGCGCAGCTTCAAAGGTCTCTAAACGATCCCAACGTAGACATAAGGGTCTTATTTAGCAAAATGATTATCATTTTCGGCAAGAAAAATAAAAAATGTGCACGTTTAAACCACAACTTCTTGTCTTGCACCAGCCGTGTCATGCGCCAGCGTGCCGTTATTGCCGCTGTAAATGCAAGAACAGCATCTTTCTCATATCTAACATGAACAACATTAACAGCAAAAATAAAGCAAGCAAAGACTGAAACCGACAAAAAAGAAAAACGACAATTGTGTCTCTTTATGTCATACAGTAACTAATATTTTTAGGTCAAACTAACTCAAACAGGAAACTTACTTATTACGTTGAACCAACAATTTTTTTACAGTGTATTAGAACTGAATATGCCGCAATGCACACTTGAAACTTTCAAACCCTTGTTTTATTTTAAATTAATTGTTAAAGGACAAGTTCAGTATTTAACACTTAAAGCCCTGTTTTCAGATTGTTTATGATGAAATAGAACAGTTTTGACTGAAATTTGGACACATGATGCTGGCCCGAGAATTCTCGGTTTCCTCTGTATCAGCCCCCACAATGGCTGCATAGGTGCACTGGAACAATCCTTCCTAAAATGTACCAAAGTTTTGTCCACAAAGACGTGAAACTCACCGAGTGGTCAGGGGCATTCACTGATATGCTCACACAAAAATGTACGTGAGGCCTTTGGAAAAATAGGTCCACATGTTTACAACGAATTGTAAAACACCTTTTAAAATCAAATATAGCCAGACATAGCTTGAAACCTTTTTATGTTTGAATTTGTTTATTTCAGTTCCTCTCGCTAATGTGATGTTGTCATGCCTGGGTTAAATTCCTCTGGGAATTTGAGCTACCCAGTCTAAAGCGACTAATATTTCAACTTTTAAGTCACACAGCAGAAATAATGCATTATAAAAGTTGTGCATTATCTTTAATCAGTGGTTTATGTAAAGCCAAATATGAAAGACTTTGTTCAAATAGATTGAATGTGTCACCCCTGTCCTCTCTTTCTGTTTGTTTTTAGGAGTCGTAATCCATCTGGTTCTCCTCGTCCACGCTCCATGAAGAAAGTTCACTTTATTAGGAACATGAGGCAGTATGACACCAGGGGCAGCAGGTGTGTTTATAAACTTCATATTTGGGTGGTAAAGTCCTGTGGCTGGGTCTGTGTCATCTGGACCAGGGTCTATATCATTATCTGACATCATGTCTGTGTGTGTGTCAGTCTTTTCCCACAAATTGGTCATGTTTTCCCCCTGAATCACTCTTTCCTCACATAACAGAATGTTTTTTGGCAGTAATTCTCTATACTTGTTGCATGCTATGCTTATGTAAGATTATTCACAAAGCACTGACAGTGTGTACACAAATACTTTAAAGATCTTTAGGATTATTTTCAGGCTAATGTATTATGCATAGCAGAATTTTGAAATTTGAAATTGTGACCCAGAATGTGTTAATTTTAACACATTGTTTTGTGATAAACTATTTAACACATTATGTGTTATTTTAACACATTATGTGTCATTTCGTGTTGATTTTGTAAAAGGGACAACACAAGATGTTTGAGGTTGTATGTAACTACTAATAAAAATTTGAGTGCAGATAGTGTTACATACTATTTACACTAAGTGGAAATAGCATATTGTTTAGCGCTAGATGCTATTAACTAGGGCTGCGATGATAAATCGCTATTAATACTAATAATACGTTTCTGAATCGCAAAGTCATGCACAGCTTTTTTGTGTATTATGGCTCTTTGATCAGTAAGAAGTCCTTATCAATCTAATTACGGTGAAATGCCGCCACATTCAGAAGCCAGAGGGCGCTCTTGTGCAGAAACACAATATGCTTCGCAGACGAAGTACCATTTACATACACAGTTTCAAGAAATGTCTATAAGCATATTAATATCACTGTTCAACAAACCTTTTTGGGTATTTTTATGATAATAAAGAATATGTATAATGACTATGTTTGACGAGTGTTGCTTTTTCAAATCCATGTGATTTTAGATTGATAAGGACTTCCTACTGAAAAAGAGCCATAATACATGAAAGAGCTGTGTCTTTTGCGGTTCATAATCGATTCAGACAGGTATTATTAGGGCTATGCAAAAATATCGATACAGTTAACTATCGTGATAATTTTCCAATTTTCAATCTCTACTGTCAATATTAAACCAAACCAAAAAAATCGAAACCCTTTGTGTGCGTCAAATGGCCTCCTCCGCCGCTGCTGTAGTCGTCGCTGTCCAATTGTGTGTCATATATGGCCATTCGGCCAATGTCTCAGAAGTCAGCAGGAGTGAGAAAATGGCAGAAAATTTAAAAACACCTGCAGCTTTTAAAGTTTTTAAAAAATTCAGCACTATTTTTTTACATTTTTGATTAAAAAAGTATTTCAATGTATCGCACCATGCAACGTATCATATTGTATCGTGATATACATTGTATACATTGTACGATACATGAGTCATGTATCGTGATACGTATCGTATCATGAGGCCCTTACCAATACCCAGCCCTAGGTATTATTAGTATGAATTGCGATACATTGTCCAGCCCAGGGCCGGAGTGGGGCCACTTTTCAGCCCAGGAGTTTCAGGCCCAAGACCGGCCCACTTTTTCCATAGTGTTATTCCAAATTAGCACTTTTTTAAAACTGGATAAATAAAGCAACAGTTCAGCTCTTACTATAGTTTCTATTAATATCATGGTTAAACAAATAAGGTAAAAGTTAAATAATATTTCACTTAAGATGAGAAGTTAACAAAAATATTCCTCTACACTCTAAAAAGGCTGTGTTATTTTTGACCCATAATGGGTAAATATTGGACAGAACACGCTGGGTTAAAAATAACCAAATGTTGGATTGTTGTTATGCAACCATGGATTATAATAACCCAACAGTTGGGTTAAAACAACCCAGCATTGGGTCAATTTTAACCCAGCGTGTTCTGTCCAATATTTACCCATTATGGGTCAAAAATAATCCAGCCCTTTTTGGAGTCTATTCCACAAGAAAAGGTTGATAAATTATTAGCATTGCTAATGCTATGACGCCTATGATTAATCAGGTGCAAATAGAAATATAAAACCCAGTCCTAATTAAAAAAGAAAACAATTTGACAAAAATATTGAATCCAATATTGGGTAAATTAATATATAGCATAACAAGTGATTTATAAGCTTTTTTTCGGCTGGTCATTTTTGACTGGGAACACAAAATGTGTTATATGGTTCTCAACACAACCTGAGGGTTAAATAACTTTAATTCGTATTGTTTTCTCATGGCCTCCTCATTTTCAGCGGGGATTGGCTTATCTGCTGCTCAGAAGCTGCTTGCATAATATTTGCAAAGTCTATGAATCGCCATGTATACACAAAAGGCTAATATTTTAACAAAAAAAAAGTTGGCTTGTAAATAGTTTGACAACGGTATTAGCCGAATAATTACGTTGCTAATGCTAATTACTAGGCTTATTTCTCTTTAAGTTACCTGTTGTTACCTGTTGTTGTCCTCTTGAAAATAAAATCTGTAAGTTTGGCACATTTGGCAGCATCATCCTCCAATGGATTTTTTCTTCAACCTGTTTTTTACGCCCTCCTCCTCTCAGACGCGTATTGTTATGGTAGGGCCGGCCCAGCCTACCGGAGAAAAGTTTTCTTGGACGTGCTATATGGACCGAACCAACTCTATGGGAGGGGAGGGGAAAACTCCTTCACATGGTACAACCCATGCAGAGGCTGCGCGCTGCAGTGTCAATGGGAAACGTGTGAAGTGTCATTTAAGAGAAGATAGACTCACTAACGTGACAAATGTAAAAAAAAAAAAAACTCGACCGGCCCAAAAAGTGAAGCGGCCTACCGGGAATTCTCCCGGTTCACCCGATTACCCACCCCGGGCCTGGTCCAGCCCTACTGGTTTTTGGATAGCTGCATTTCACCTTAATTCAGTAAGAAGCATAGCAAGCATAATCACGCGATTAATCGTTAGATACTATTTACACTAAGTGACAATAACAGCATTTACCCAACAACGTTGTCTGCAATAGATTTTTCTGTAAATAAACACTCGTTAGTCACTTGTTTTCACGTTTTGATCGTTTCCTTTATTTTTATTGAAAGTAAATGCTTTTTCGGTGTAATATATAATAGGGAAAGGAAGAAGAATGTGGTCGGCAAAAGGCGGATTATAACCGGGGACATCACGCGCTACGATTTTTGTCACTACTGCCGACACCACTGAAGACGTTTGAGTGTTTTTGCATCTTTTTAAACTTTGGTGGTCCAACTAGACATTAGTGGGTGGAGCGTTTGCCACCAAGGGACACTGTTTGCACTTGGTGTAAATTTCAGCTAACTGCCATAAGTGAATTTCTTAAAAAAGTATATGACTTTTAAAAAGCAAAACTGTTTTTGATTATTTTTAACTTAGAGATTAAATAATACATTATTGTTGGTCAGTTTAGGCACAGTATAAACCTAAGGTTTGGCTCATAATTACTTATGCATTCTGAAGGAACAATCTTTAATGCTCGAACGGGTGGGGTGCTTTTAGGGGTTTTTCGTGGTTGTTCTATGATATCTGGCCTTCTTTTAAATAAGGAATGACAGCTATGTTTATTACAATCCCAATATAAACGTCCCTAAATAGACAACAACCCTTATTTTCCACTGTGTTTTCCCAGGCTCTTCCACACAAACATACTCACATTCACAGGGTCCCAAGATAAGGAAAGCAAAGTAAAACTGATAAGACCAATGTGTGATCAGATCTTTAAATAAACTTTCTGTTCAATATCTTCTTGTGTGGATGATGTATTTTTCTTTACTCAGTAATGGTTAATACTGTCAAAGACACATAAGTGACACATATACCATCAAATTTCCTGTGTGTGTTTGTGAACGTTTGTTTTCCTATGCATGTGTAGGCCGTGTGTTCATTTGAACGTGGTTTTGCTATGTATCTGTTGCTTCAAGTGTAATATTGTTTTGTGTGAGAGCTATGTTTAGGGTATAAAACAAGATACAAATTTATATTCCTCATCATATTGACAGCAAGGGAATTGAATTTTAAGGATGATATACTGCACGTGTGCGTGCATGCTTTGTTTGTGAGAAAGAGAGAGAGGGCGTTCAACAGTATTTTGAAGGTTGTCACTTTTTGGCATAACGGGTGTTGTCGTGTTTGTTCTTGTTGGTGGTCTGAATGTACTAAGGGATTAATTGTGTGTCATTCATCTAATAAAGTTTTGAGTAATGGCCTATGTGTGTGCGTTTTTCTGTTCACTGCAGGATTGTGCTAATCTGTGCCAAAAGGTCTTTGTGTGCTGCCTTCTCAGTGCTGCCGTACGGAGAGAGTTTCTACATCAGGTACACACACACACACACTAAATATATATTATGGTCACATTTGGTTATATGTTGTGGTCCTTCTTTATGAAGAAAGCTTAGCTAGAGAAGTAGGTTGACCATAGTGAGCTGGACTTATTCTTATTTAGCTGGTTAACCAAAGAACCTTTACAGAAATTCACCATAGCAACCAATTCCTGCGTCCCAATTCACAAACTATCTGTTCAAGTATTTAAAATGAGTAGTAGTATGTCCCATATCGTAGTGCTACGGCATATGTCCTATGTGAAAGTATAATGGGCCCTTAAGCGATTACATTATTCATCTACATAGGCAACAATAGTCACTTCTGTTACATGTTAGCATGTTCAAGTTCCAGTTAATATCCCAGAATGCATTGTGAAAAAAATTATCCAGCAGTTTATGTAAAGTTTTTTATTCATTTTATTCACAGTTTTAGCTATTTGTTATTGTCAAACTTTACTGGAATCTTGTATATTGTCGTGTATAAGTTTTTGAGTCAGTGACAAAAACGGTTTGGCGAAATGAGAAATTCAAAACTTGTTTTAAAACCACGCATCAGGTTTATTTCAATGCACATAGTGTATTTATGTTAATTTTATGCAATAAAAAATTACATTTGCACCATTTTTATGACAGTTTACACTGAATGGACCTGAAAATTTTATATGGTGTAACCGCCAATTGCGCTAAAGAATAAGAAATATTAATTAAATATTTTATCCACCTTGATAGCATGTAATCCTAAAAAAAAAGAATTTTAAAATATAATTTTATTAGTTATTTCTAAATGTAAATTTTAATACGTTTTTGTCATATTTGTCCTGAGTGACGTATGCTGAAAACAGCTCTTTTTTCTAAATAATCTTTTACAAATGATGTAAAAATGTATGTAAAAAAATCATATTACACTAAACTAGATGATTATATTTTATTCCACATTTTTGAATATATATATATTTTCATTGAAAAAAATACTAGTTACACCAATTGACACAGACTGGTTACACCAAATTAAGATTTTTGCAATTATCCCCCAAATATTCTGTCAAAATGAAATAAAAAAGAGAATGTATGCAAGTAATCTGCAAATTTATTTTGAAATTTTAAACCTTTTACATTTTAATTGAACCACACGGACACAAAATAATTAAAGTTATGTCACTGACCATTTTATTTTAGGGTGTACTCAAATTAGTATTAATGCTGTCATAGTAGCATTTGGGACACAAACTGATATAACAAATACCTTGAATGCACTGTAAGTCGCTTTGGATAGCTAATTGTAAGTTCAATGCGTAGTCTATCAGGTTTTACTGCTCTTCTCTGGGGATTTGGATCTAGGGAACTCAAATACAGCCGGAAAAAATGTTTCCCACATCCCTGAGTTGGGTCTGTGACTCTGACGTGACACAGTCATCAACCCCCCTCCATTCCCACCCTCTCTCTAAAAGAGATAAACAAGGAAACAGACCTTGGGAAACTCTCCTTCATACTTTCCCCTCATTTTCTCATATATGCACATAAATGGATAGCAAAAGAGAGGAAATTGCAGCCATTTGACACAAGCAGGCTAAAAGTATAGATAAGAAAGTCGAGGGGATGTGAGTCTGTTTCATTTTATAACCCCATCTGTAAGTGCTTATCACTCGCTCTGTTACTCACAGGCAGCTCAACTCGGGTAACCAAACCTCATCTGTTTCTCTTTCTCAGTGACCCTCGCTTGGATGACCAGCGGCGGAGACACTCATCCGGTGGGATATCCTCCACAATGGAGATGTTTCCTGGGATGGAGGGGGTGGAGCTTGGCATGTATGGCAGGGTAAGTACTCCCGCCACACCTGTCAGTCATTTTGTCAAGTGAACTGACAGTCAACCCGCGGCTTACTTCATTTATTGCACCCCAGCTGGTAAGATGGTCTGTTTGGATATCTCAGACTGACAGGCTGTTATGATCTTATTTGTTGTGCAGACGGTGTCATATGCTCAGTTCCTGTACCCCACAAATGCTCTGGACCGCCACAAGCCCTCGGTACCGGTGGATTTGGCGCTACCTATACCCTATTCCAGAAACAGCATCCCGCGCAGTTATCCACCCTCCCGCCTCAACAGCGCTGTGGGCCTTGACCTAGGTACACACATGTACATTACATTGCATTAACTCATTCCCTGCCAGTCTTTTTTGAAAAGTTGCCCGCCAGCATTTCTTGTGATTTTCACAAAATGCCTTCCAGGAAATTTTTCTTCTAAAAATATATAAACATACAAGTATATCAAATAAAAGAACAGACCCTCTGCTTTAACGGGGGAAAAAAACGTTTCATCCTATCTATATTTTTTTCTCTGCTTATAAATTCTTAAAGGTGCAGTGTGCAATTTTTAGAAGGATCTCTTGAAAGAAATGCAAAATAATATACAAAACTATATTATCAGGGGTATATAAAGACCTTTTAAAATGAACCGTTATGTTTTATAACCTTAGAATGAGACGTTTTTATTTACATACACCAAGGGTCCCCTAGCATGGAAGACGCCATTTTGTGCCTCCATGTTTCTACAGAAGCCCTTAACGAACAAACTTTTTTACTACGTTGTCTCCGACAATTGATTTTTTGTCCGGTGGTGGCTATCGTAGCTTCTTTATGCATTTTAAAAGTGAGGGTTGGGCAGTGGACTGAGCCGTTGGTTGCAATTTGCAACCTCACCACTAGATGCCGCTAAAATTTAAACACTGCACCTTTAAATATGGATATTTTTCTTAAAAAAATATTTTTTTAGCAAAAAGCTGAAATAATTTGTGAAGAAATTTTAATAGAAATCAGATTCAGAACGATTATTAAAAAATACAGAGTTTAAAATTAGTAAAAAAAAAATTATAAAAAAATAATAATTTATTACAGATTAACACAAAAACTCATCAGGAACACATTTTTTTCATGCAAGTGATTTCTCTTAATTGACAAGATAATTCGTCAATGGTGGAAAAGAGTTGATGGTTTTATCCAAAGTGACTTCAGGGCTCCAGACTAACTTTTTTCACTAGGAGCACAGTGGCCCCCAACTGAAAATTTTAGGGCCGCAACCAGAAAATTTAGGGGCACACACCGTAAATCAACATGCTAAACAAATATTCACATTTCTTCTAATTTCCACTGTATTACTAATAAATACTTGATGATAGATGCAGAAAATACAATGTGCTGTTTCAAATTCAGTGTCACATTTTATTGTGCACTTTTGGAAAATACGGTAAAATTTACTGGTTGCACATGTGCAACGATGTAAAATTCAGTGGCACACTCTCAAATTTTAGGGGCAAAATGCCACCATTTGGGGGCAGTCTGGAGCCCTGGACTTACAGTGCAATTCATATATTTTTATCAGAATTTGTGGTCCATAGCATTCGAACCCATGACCCTTTGCTAATGCAATGCTCTACCATTTGAGCTACTATTACTATTATCTTTATTAGGTTTTTAACTTATTTATAACTAATACAGACTAACTATAATTCATTGCAAGCATTAATAATGCATGCATGCACACACTCTGAAGATTTCTTGAAGACTACTGTGTGTCATTTGCATTTATACTACATTTGACAGACGCTTTATCCAAAGCGGCTTAGGGTGTATTCAATGAATACATTTTATGTGCTAATTTCATTAATATCAAACCCATGACGTTGGCATTGCAAGTTTAGCAACAGATGTGTCATAATACCTCGAAGCAATTTAAGCTGTATGTGGACGTGAAGACATTTCACAGTGAATGCAACTAATAATAATAACTGACAGGAGCTTAAAAAGGCTTTTAATAATATATTATTCACAAAGTAGGTGGGGACATTTCAGTCACCCTGGCAGTCATGGTTATAATCACAGTTTCTCAGGCACAGATGCATGAATCTGTGTGTGTCATTGTTACTAATGCTGCTATTTCTGTACAGCATTTAAATAGTGTGTGTGTGAGTCATTAGCACTGCTTTTAGTGTATCTTATTTAGCAACCCTACAATAGAGGCACATGTGTCAGCTGTATATATAATTACGTACTGTTTTTCTAGTGTGTGGATCAGTATAGCCCTACTTGGTCAACACTGTCTTAAAGGAAAACATCACTGTTTATCAATATTTTACTATGTTTTTTCCTCAACTTAGATAAATTAATACATACCTATCTTTTTCAATGTGTGCACTTAATCTTTGTACAGCACGTCGTGAATGTGTTAGCATTTAGCCTAGCCCCATTCATTCCTTAGGATCCAAACAGGGATGAATTTGAAAGCCACCAAACACTTCCATGTTTTCCATATTTTAAGACTGTTACATGAGTAGTTACACGAGTGAGTTTGGTGGCACAAAGTAAAACTTTTTTTTGGAGCCATAGGAATGAATGGGGCTAGGCTAAATGCTAACACATTCAAGAAGCACTGTACAAAGATTAAAAGTGCACGCATTGAAAAAGATACGGATGTATTAATTCATCTAAGTTGAGGTAAGAACATAGTAAAATATAGAAAAATGGTGGTGTTTACCTTTAAAAATGACCTTCTTTTTTTCTTTCTAGGTCTTGAAGACAGCGATTATGACCCTAACATGCTCAGCGACCCCCAGTGGCCATGTGGGAAACACAAAAGGGTTCTCATCTTTGCCTCGTATATGGTGAGATGATCAAATGAAATCCACCTTCTCTTTACTGTTTGCTTTTAATGTAGACGCAGTATTTACTCTCTCTCTTTCACAGACAACAGTAATAGAGTACGTCAAGCCATCAGATCTAAAGAAAGACATGAATGAGACTTTCAAGGAAAAATTTCCCAACATCAAACTCACACTGAGCAAAATCAGAAGGTACGTACACACATGTATGTACGCACCAATGTATTTGTTGCCAGTCTGAATAGCGAGTGTTTTATAATAAAAATGAATGGATTAATGTGTACTTAAAGTGTTTTCTATCATCAGTCTGAAGAGAGAAATCCGTTCAGTGGGTGAGGAGTCCGGTCTGCAGCCGGTCACAATAGCGATGGCGTTCGTATATTTCGAGAAGCTGGTGCTACAGGGACATCTGAACAAGCAGAACAGAAAGCTGGTGACGGCCGCATGTCTCCTGCTCGCCGCTAAGATCAGCAGTGATCTGAAGAAACAGGAGGTCAAACAACTGATTGATGTGAGTTGTGTGTTAAAATCATAAAACCATCATGTATGAAACATTTTGTTAAAATATAACCTTTTGTCTACTTTATAAGGATTATTCCATTTTCCTAAAAAAACTCCAGATAATCCACCCACCACCATGCCACCCAAAATGTTGATGTCTTCTTTGTTCAGTCGAGAAGCAATTTTATTTTTTTATTTATTTACTTTTTGAGGAAAACATTCCAGGATTTTTCTAAATTTAATGGACCCTAATGGACCCCAACACTTAACATCTCCAATGCAGTTTAAAATTACAGTTTCAAAGGACTCCAAACGATCTCAAACGAGGCATAAGGGTCCTATCTAGGGAAACAATTTTCATTTTTGGCAAAAAAAAGTTAAAAATATGCACTTTTAAACCACAACTTCTCGTCTTCCTCCCGTCCTGTGACCTCACGTAATACGGCATCAAGTCAAGAGGTCACGGATGGCGTATCGAAACTACGCCCCAGTGTTTACAAGTGTGGAGATAGAGAACCGTTTCGACGTTGTTGTATGTGGAATGATGCTAATTAATGTCTTTGTGTCAGTTTATTGTTTAACCCTTTAACTGGCGCAGCCCTTTTTGAGTGGGGGGTTGGTGAAAAGGTGATATACACCTTTAAATTAATATACCTCTGGCTTTTTGTTTTTTTTTTGGTCTAGAAGCCTAATTTTGGTTTTAATTTTGGTAATTTTTGGTTTTAAAGAAGACACTTCAACATTTTTTAGGGAAGTGTCTGGAGGTGAAAATAGATTTTTTTTTAAAGCAGTTTACATTTGTTTGTAATAAATAAAAATGCAATATAGTATAATTTTTAATACATAAAATTGTCAAAAAACTGAGGTTTGTGCTGGTTTGCTTTGAGGTTTGCTGCATACTTGTGTCACAAATGAATAAATTACAGTTACTGCATTATTATTACTGCTAAAAGGTTTTGAAATATGAAAACTACATTCTTAGACCTTTCCAACAATATATAGTTTGTCGTAAAAGATTAACATTTACATAGAAAATATTGAAATAAACGTAGGTGTCCCGCTCACGGGACAGCGCCAATTAACGGGTTAAAATGGTCCGCAAATGTGCGTTTCATATATGTAACACGTGACCTTTCAACATCATTATGCAATTACGTGAGGTTGCGCTGGCTCGTCACACAGCTGGAGGAATAAGATAAGTTGTGGTTTCAAAGTGCATATTTTATTTTTCTTGCCAAAAATGACAATCGTTGCGCTAGATAAGACCCTTATGCCTCGTTTATGATCGTTTAAAGTCCTTTGAAACTGCAATTTTAAATTGCATTAAAACTGTTAAGTGTTGGGGTCCATTAAAGTCCATTAAAAAGAGAAAAATCCTGGAATGTTTTTCTCAAAAAACATAATTTCTTCTCAACTGAACAAAGACATCAACAGTTTGGATGACTTGGTGGTGAGTAAATTATCTAGATTTTTTTAAGAAAATTGACTAATCCTTTAAACATTAACCACTCATAGAATGGTTATATATTTATTTATTTTCCTATAGAAATTAGAGGAGAGATTTCGAATAAGTCGCCGAGAGTTGATCGTGGTTGAGTTCACCGTATTGGTGGCTTTGGAAATGGCTCTATACCTACCGGAAAGTAAAGTCATGCCTCACTACCGCAGGCTGGTTCAACAACCCTGACATGTGAATATGGCATGAAGGAGTGGTGGTGCCCGTCGGTGGTGTCGGTGCAAGCACACATCAACATACAACGCTCCGAGGAAGATATGACGATCTAAATGATGCTACTTTTAACACTCAGGCCAGTGTTATTTATTTTCATACCACCATGGGAATTATGTTAAAAGAAAGATCTAGAAGTTAAAAAGAGACTTTTCATTTAAAACACTTTGAAGTGTGTGAAGAGTGCATGCATGCTTGTTTTAAACATTCCATATACTATTTACCAAAAATAACATTTATTTAATATAGATGTCACCTTTTGTGTGATTATGTATCATCCACTGTAACATGAAAGCACTTTTCTTAACATAATGCAATAATAATATAACCATTAGCACAGATGTCACGTGAGTATGCACTTATTTTTGTAACATACTTCTATAGCATTACCGAGTGACTGAACCTACAATACCGCACCGTAGTATTCAAACCTAATCTCTTTATGTCTATGACAGCCTTATTGTGGGACTCTGCTGCACTTTATTGAAAAAAAGTGCTCTATATTAGAGCTAATATGTCGAAAAGCACATTTGCTGTGCTGCTATGTCTGGATGCAGAATGATTTTATATTGATATGTTTAACCTTTGTCAAAAACTATAGATGTGACATCACAGTGTACTGCTTTATGAGATGGATATAAACACATTGTTAGCAATAGAATGACACTCTGGATGTTAAACAGGGTTTCACTTGCACCCCCACAATCTATGCAATATTTAAAGCGTCCAGCCAAATATCAAAATTACCGCATGATTTACTCATCCTCGATCGGGGAACAACTTCTGACTTTGAAGCCCAAGGAGTGCATTCATCCTTTACAGAAGTAATCCACATGGCTCTAAAGGGTAATATAGATGCGATTTTGTAAGAAAAACATCCATATTTTAAACTTTATAAACTATAATAATTAGCTTCTGGTAACGACGCAGACAAAATCGCATCAATTACCTGCAAAAGACCTTTATTAACCCCGTGTGGATTGCTTTTGTGAAGGATGAATGCAGTATTTTGGGGTTTAAAGTCAGAAGGTGTTCCCTGATCCCTGTTTTTTACCGTTATAAAGCTTGGAAGAGCAAGGATATTTACTAAAATAACTCCAAATGTACTCTGAAAGATGATGGACATGTGTATCTCTGATTGTTTGCGGGTGGGTAAATCATGGGGGTAATTTTGGTTTTTGGCTGGAGTATCGCTTTAACATTATATATTTTTTCATTTAATTGCAAAACATATCACACCTACCCAGCAGAAAGGATCTGTTGTTGTGTGAAAGGTCATGTGTGACATTGGAGGTTTTGTACTTTATAGAATGATTTATTTTATATACATTTTAATTAATGCATTTGGGTCCTTGTTTCTACGCATATTATAAACTGTCAATGTTGGCCACAGTTTCCGTTATATTTTTATGATTGTAAAATTATTTTTTCCTGTAATGTCCTTATCCAGATACTGTGACCTTGAGCGGTCCAAACTGAGACATTTGCACGTTTTTGATCCTTTGCAGTGTTGATTTTGTTTATGGCGCTGGGTTGCTGCTGCCACCTGCAGGAAACTTTTTGCAATCACAGTGTGTCAATAAAAAAGTTATTAGGAAGGTAAAAGCATACCAGATATTTGGAAATAACACATAGAGGAGATGTGTTTTATTTATTGTTTGTAATTTTTATGCTTGTGTTTAAGAATCCCTAAGCTAAATAAGATAGCATTCAGTTAAAGTGCCTGTGAGGTTTTTTTGTTGAAAGTAAAGGGATTGTATTTAGAGATTTACACTGTGATTTATTATAATCTGTAATACTCCCTACACATTTGTCCTGTTCGATTTGTCTATTGTAAAAAATTGGAAATATAAACCAGCTGTTTAAACTGAGAAGTATGCTAATAAATCCTCTTACCTGTAGCCAGTCAATAAGTGATTCAGTATATTATTAACAGTGTGTTTACTTTGTTTCACTTGAGGTTTTGCCTACACTCTAAAAACAAACACTGCTAAATAGCACTAAAAGTACTTCACTGGCTCGTGGGGGTTTGACGAGATCTCGCGAGATTAAATATGTATCGCGAAATTAATTAGGTCATGGTGAAATGCTGTGCTGTCCTTTCTTAAACAAAAGGCTGCATCCTTTGGAGGTTGCATTTGTAGACTGCATCATAAAGACGTCTTATTACAGAATATTAACAATTATAACGTTTACTATTATAGTAAATTGTTGTAATATGCTTATGACTTGCTCAATTAACTGAAATAAATCAGGCTTGATGACGTAGGCAGCCTGTAGATGCGACCTCCGGAGATGCAGCTTTCTGTTTGAGAAACGGCCACTGTCTATCAGCATAAAGTTAAGTTTCTGGCAAAAAAAAATGTTTAGTGCAATGTGCATACATTATATTCTGTCTTTAACTGCGTGTGTTTTTTTTTTTTTTTTTTACAATAATGTTCGTCTGAAACGCGCTGTGTTTGTCTGTTGTCTATATGAAGTGTCAGATTAAACCCTCACTCAGTATTCACATGATTTTATTACAGCATGTTCTTGTTAAAGCATAACAGTGGCTGTATCATTTCTATTGTAAAGAATTGGACAAATGTTAAAGATTTAAAGTGATTTAAACGTTGTTTGGCTAAAATTAAACGTTTTCTCAATCTAAATAAGTAAAAGTAACAGAAGCGGGTCCATTAGCGCCCCCTGCAGGCATTTGTTATAATACTTAATGCTGTTTTTATTGAATAGGCTATATTACTGTAATGTGTTTACTTGTTTTGATACTTTATTTGAACCAGTTATTATTGCATCGTCATTATTATGTAATTTTAATGGTTATTGCTCACTTGGGTCTATTTTTATTACCAAAAATCCTAAATTACTTCATTATCAATTAGCAAAATAATTGTTAGGGACAGTCCTAGATTAGATAAAACATTTCAAAATAATTTGATTTCAGTTTCCATTTCATTTATTTTATCATTGAGGATTTATTTAAAAAAAATTAAAAATCTCGTTCTCGTCTCGTCTTGTGAATTAAGTGGCTCGTAATCATAGGGGAACCATTTTAAGTGCCATATAGCACATATAGTACCTGTGTGGAACCGTATTGTGCCCAACCCTTCCCCTAACCAAACACCTAAACATAAGTCAACGCAAGGGTAGGACAATCTGATGGGTAGGATCAGAGCTCTTTAGAAAGAGAGTTGCGTCAACTCTATTCACTTTAAGGTTTTTTACAGCAATGGGGGATCAAGAGTTCCCAGAAGTTACTGTCAGCCCCATAGAGCGGCAGCAGGAAAGACTGAATGTGATGAAAGACTTAAGAAGTTTAAAAAATAAGAATGTATATTAGCAATACATTTGAATCAAATCACATTGTGTGTCAATGCACAATTAGTACATTGATTTAGGGGATGTTAGTAGAAAATGGGTCAAGCTAGGACAGAATGAGAATAAAGTTAACAACACATAACAAACTACAACAAGCATTTATGTGGTAAATTTTGTTCTCTTAATGCATATTCATCCATTATTGTGTAATTAGGGATACAGGCTATTAAAGTGCATATTTATGCATAAAACGTATGGGTGGAGTGTTTTTGGCACTGTGAATCTGCTGGTTAATTAAATGCAATAATTTAATGTATTAATAACTTGTATTAATAAAATACATGTATTAATAAGTTTAAAGGGATTCATAAAACTTACAAGTGATAAAGATGGCATCTCCCATTAGATGGTCATATTAGCAACAAAGAGAAAATGACACTGAGCCATTAGTATTATTATAATTTACAATAAATGAAATGAAGTTTTGTATATTTATAAATCAAACAGGCACGAGATATGTATATACTCAGCACACAGTCAATTGTACATTATAAACATGCATAAACATTATAAGCTTGCATACTACATAGTGTGATGCATTTTAAAGCTATAACTGGTTGGATGCTCCATAAAACATGTTAACAAGGCACAATACCAGCAGCTGACCATACTAATCTTAGTGGATTTTATTTGTCAAAAAACATATGGAAATAATGGTGTGATATAAATATTTCCTGCTTTCTCTCTTATAGGGACGTCCAAGATTTTTTTTTTTTTTTTTTTTTTTGCTGAGCTCACAAGTGTGTTGTTTCTTGAGTCAGGATGTACCAAATTGTTGATCTGGTCACTCTTGATGTTCCTGCTATCTCTCTGATGGATTTGTTGTGTTTTTAAAACTACCTATATGGTCTGTATCACTTTCATGGAGATCTCCCTGAATCATGTGATGTGGGTTCAGAGGCACAGCTTCCAAATACAAATGTCACACTTAAAATCAACTCCAGACCTTTAACATCCTTCACTTATGAAGAAGTGATTTGACATATAGACAATACATGTCCATAATAGCTTTTAAGGAAACTGTTTCATTGCTTTTGACTGCTTTTAAAAAAGCATTTTACATAATACATTTTAAAACCATGCACAAAAATTTGAATAACTTTTCAAAGGAGCAAACAAACTTTATTCACTAGAAAAACACAAAATATAATATATAAAATTACAGTCTTTCAAAATAAAACAAAAACATTTTAAACACACTGAACAATCTGAAATTCATTTAAAAGCTAATCACAAATGTTATAAATATATAAATATATTTAAATTTCAAACTTAACTATTAGACTTATTTACAATGGCTCATAACTGGACAAATGGATTTTTGTACATTATTGTATTAAATAAATGAATTATGAAGGACAATTATAAAAGGCTGTTTTGTATGAAATTATCTTTTGTTTAAATGATACAATGTTAACAATTGTTTACTTATACATGTGCATGCTACTGAGATTTCCACTGGAATTTCAACAAATACATTTTTGCCATTTCCACAGCTCTTTGTTTTTAACATGTTTACTGTTTGTTTCACTTGCACTGCTGTTGTATGACTGCTGTGACACTTGAAATCTTTACATGTGGCTTCATAGTAGCATTTAGGAAACATGTCCAAATGTTTTAGAACAGTCAGTCTGTGTAAAAATGAAGGTAAGATTTTAAAACATGTAATGCAAAACCACTTTATAACATAATAGCCTGCTTTCACAAACAAGGCTAAGCTAAAGCCAGGACCAGGACCTTAGTTAAATGAAGATATTAAAGCATCTTTTATAAACATGCCTTAGAAAAATATGTTACTGGTGTGTATCTTGAGACAAATCAATGACTGGTATAATTTAGGATCTGTCAGTACAAGTTGCTTTTTGTTGAGACGGCTCAAACGTGTTTTAATCTATAGGCTGTATGAATTTTACTTACTTGCATTTCCAGGGTTTTATTTTGTTGTTCTTGTACAGGTTCACTCCTCTGCAATCTGAACGATTTATGTTTTTGTTATGTTGATCTAAAATTTGATTGAATTGTGCGTTATCACAAGGCTGACTGCAGTCGAAACAGTCCTGAGATTTAAGATGGTGAGCAGATGCGGCAGCAGAAAGAGCCACCTGATAAAAAACAAAGCACCTGTTAGTGGACACAAGACTTCTTTCAATCTGTATCTCATTACTTACAGTACAATTCATTTGTTCATGATATCATTACAATCAGTTAAACATGCATTTTGTAAACACTATCATTCATGTACATGCTTGTACTCACCAACAGCAAGCAAATATTCATTCTTCAAATCTTTCACAGTGTTGAAATCCCTGATCCACAAGGCAGAGCAGGAATGCAGGTTTGAATTGATTCCCAATGACATTTATACCTTGAGCTGGACGCTGTTAAGGATTTTACAGTGACGTAGTCCACCAAGCTCTTTCCAACACGACAAATTTGCATGAAACAAACAGCGGTGCAGGTAATGCCTACTCTATTTTCCATAAAGATGCAGTTACTTGTGCCGATTCAGGTGTGGGAATGGACTCTTTTTCATCTTGTGTTTGGAGTGGGACCCCCTTGAGAATGAGATGTTACATCTCAAGGGGCTATCCTTTCAATAATAATCTTGTGTCTGTTTATTGTATTTATGATTTGTTTATAATAGTGTCGAAAGGTCACTTTCATTATAAAGGTTTGCATATCACCAGGATTTGACAGTATATTTGAATTGGTTTATTTCAAATCCCTCTTTTTGTCGATTTTTTTTAGATCCCAGCAACAAGCAAGATATTCCAATGGAGCGGAAATTTCAAAAAGAAAATTGAGACGGAGTTTTGTTTAGATGTGGTCAGTATGCAAAGTAAGTGTTGATCTGAATCTGATACTGCAGGTAGTAAACACAAACATGTGTCTATTATTCGATCACATGTCCTTAATGGGATTCCCTCTCAGTGGGATTTTCTTACCGCAACATGTAAATGAAATGGAGGAAAGGAAATACACTTTGTGAATCTCATGACCAGTGAAGCTCCAATAATAGCCGTTTCCTAATCCGTCACTTAAAGGATTTTAGGATCTACCTTTACTGTTATGCGCTCCTCAAATTTATCTGAAAAATATCCACAACCCTAAACCTAAATGACAGAATAATAATTTTTCGTAACAGTAGTGAATTTTACTTGTAGGGATGTTTCAATGGTTGCTAGTATGAGCAAGCACTGAATTGTTAAAATTATCATCATTATTTTCCATGTTGAATCATTCACCTTAACAACATCATTCATTCAAAGCAGCTGATTCATTCAGTAACAAAAACACACAACAGTTCTGTGATAGATTGTATGAAAAAAACTGGAAAAATCTTTTTTTTCATTGTGTGTCACGTTTTGCTCACATTATTGAAAACAGCTCTCTTGCTCCTGTGATATTGTTTAAATGTTATAATATTCATTTGGCAGACACTTTTATCCAAAGAGACTTACAGGGCATTATAACTTAAGGTATACAATACATTTGATCGGTATGTGTGTTCCCTTGGTTCAAACCCACAACCTTTTGCTCGGCTAACGCAATGCTTTACCACTGAGCTACATGAACATTATACACACTTTTTTGCGATCATATCTTGGATTTTGTGGTCATTTGTATTAATTTCCATGGCATTTTTGACACAATGACAGTGTAATATCCCTGTCTGTCTCCCCTGTTTTTAGTGTTCCCCGTTGTTTGTTACCATGGACATTAATTGAAACCACTCCCACATCCTATCTGTTACAATTAATTTGGTCATTGTCTCATACGCACAACCGGCGCAACGTCATAGAATGTCTCTGAACAGGTTCACGCCCACTTTTGGAGGAAATCAGACTAGACCTTCCATTGACTTCCATTCAAAATAGCGGAACAAAGCAACCTTCGTACAAAGCCGGCAGGCGTAAATAACTTATGAAATCACTCAGATTAAACATGTTGAGTAATTATCTGTCCACCCTGCCTGCCATAGAGCGCGAAAGATACATTAACATATTTAATTTGGTCAATATAAAAACATGTCTCTTTCATTCTCCCAGCATCAAATTTGTGTAACAACGCTCCCTATTGGCCAGAGGTGTCTTACCCGGACATTTACTCATACCTCATCGAGTCAACAGGGAAGAGAGTGAATGATTTTACTTCGTATTTGAAAGCTACTTCGTATTTATATATTATGTCTTTATATTTAGAGTAATGAGTGCACTTTTCCGTCCAGCCATACAACTAACTGGCTTAGCGATATTTCCAGCAATCACTGGATGGCGTTGTCACACAAAATTTGACACTGTGAGAATGAAAGGGACATGTTTTTATATTGACCAAATCAAATGTGTCAATGCATCCCCCGGGCTCCACGGCAGGCAGAGTGGACAGACAAACACTCGACATGTTTAATCTGAGTGATTTCATAAGTTATTTAAGCCTGCCGGCTGTGTAAAAACGTTGGTTTGTTCCGCTATTTTGAATGGAAGCCAATGAAAGGTCTGCTTTTTTTATCCCCCAAAAAGGGGCGGTGACGAAATTTACACTCAAGTTCCCGGATGTGCCGGTAGTCCGTATTGTTTCTGTTTTCTTTTGTTGTTGTTTCACGTAAGGTGTTCTGTTTCCTGTCGTTCTTCCTAGACAGCAGGCGACCCGAGCCAGATTGTTAAAGATTCAATCTTATTAATTATTGTGGCAAAACTAGAAACAACAAAAAATGAACCAAGAATTTTGATACTTTGTGGACCTGTAATGTTTTCACCGAAAATCTGATCTGTCCAAATCAAAGAAAATGTTACCCAATTACTATATGTAGACAGAAGCGGACACTACTTAAGTATTTTTACTTTCTACATAAAAGTACATTTTTAAGTATTCGTATTTTATCATTATCGTATTTTTTTTCAAAGCATATCATAATTTTTACTCCACTACATTTCATAATTTTAAGTTTTTGGTTTATATTTAATATTTAAATACATTAAACATCTAGTATTTTTTTTTTACTTTTATTTAAGTAAAAAGTACTTTTGTACTTTTACTCAAGAAAAGCAAAAGTACACAATTTTTATGTAATTAGGTATTAAATCAATTTTAATATGCAATATTAAAGGAATACACAGTATGATTCATGTAGTGAACATTTTTTAGTAAAGTAAATTCTGATAAAACATAATGCATGGAAAATTTACTTAAAATACTCAAGTAGTGTAAAGCACAATAACAGAAAGGCATCATAGTGAAAGTTCATGTTAAGCAGCAGACTCTGTTTTGAATATGATCTGGGTGAGGTAAACTAACCGCAGTGTGCATATGAGAAGCAGAAGTAACTGAGATGGCTCTAACTATGATAGATAATATTCCATACATGGAGACAATCATACAGCCGGGATTCCCTTTCTATGGGATATCCTGACCACAATGGGTTGGAGAAATGCTGCTTACCGGGATGAACGAGGATTTCTCCATCATGACCAGAGAGGAATCCCCTTTAATTTTGGGTGACATTAAATATTCCCTCTTAATATTGTGATATTTAATAATAACATAGTAAAGTATATTACATTTATTAGTAATAACAGTCTTTTTTTAACTATAGTCGTGCTGATATACAACCATAACATACTCTTGGTTGTGTTACATTTTATTATATTATTATTTTTTAACATGAATGCTGAGGTGTGCAATATTTTTGATCTTTTACCACATGGATGACTTCTTTAAATTACACACATACCTGTAGCTCCAATATTGAATAGGAAAGAGTCATGTGACCTTTATCAGGTACATTTTTCCTGTGTCTGAAGCATCTGTCTTAAAGCATGTGTGCGAGAGGTGATTAATGCTTTTCCATTTGTAAGTGTACTATTATTAGATGCTAGGCCATATATAAACAGCAATGAGGATTTCCCTGTTTTGCAATCGGATCACAGACTAACACTACTGTTTTATTACCACAGGTGTTGCAGGCCCATAGTGTTTTGCATATGATGCGCAAAAAGGTGGATTTAAAGTGTGTTATATATTGACATGATATTCCCCTTTTTTTAACTTGGATTTTATTATGCGAATGACCCAACATATGACCCTCTTGTTTGTGTCATTACTTTGATATTAATTTAATATATTGTAAAAATTTATTTTAAAATGGTGTGGTAAGATGAGATGTTTTTTTTAATTCTTTAGCACATAACCTTTAAACCTTAGCACACCTTTAGTTCAGTCTATCCTGTCAGTTGAGTAAAAAAGTCAATTCCACGTCGCCTTAGGCATCAATAAGTTTAAATATAAGAGGGAGTCCTGAATATGGAAAGTAGTATACAGCACAGGGAATCCTTACACCGGCACATGTGGGCACATGTAAATGTTTGGGAAACACGTTGGTGGATCACGTCATTCATTTTAATAAACAATAAACAGCCATATGGTAAAATAAACAAGTAAACAGCCATACGGTATTACAGTCTGGACTTTATCTACAGTATTAAACTCTGTCTTTTTGTAAATACATAGAGTTTCAAGGCATTACAATGCATGGATGCAAAAAAAACTGTAATACTTAAAATACATTGTTATACCTCTATTGTACATATATTGTGACATTTTAAAAGTACATTAATGTTAACTTTGTTGCTGTATACAAATCAAATTTGTAAATATTTGAGATATTAAATAAATTAAATAATGTCTTAGAATTTTCATTTTGAATACATTTTCATATATCTGTGAAATATGAGTACATATTCATCTGAAACAAAACATTGTGTAATTTGCATAATACCAAGAAAGAAAACAAATCAATGCATTTCTAGCTTAAACTTTTTTGTCAGTCCAGTATTGGTTGAAGAAACAGTCATGTGACCTTTTAACCTTCTGATGTCTTTGACCAGGAGTAAACTCAAGTCACCAATTCCACATACTAATACTAATAGTCCATTAGCACAGGCTTTACATGTTTGTACATTTTATTGACTTAAAATAATAATAATGGATCCTATTATGTTTGCACATAGTAATTAGATTTGGATTTCCTTATATTTTTATGGTTGTAGAAAACTTTTTTCCTGTAATGTCCTTATCCAGATACTGTACTATGACCCTGAGCAGTCCAAACTGAAACAATTGCACGTTTTTTAACCTTTGCAGTGAGACACAGTGTTGATTTTGTTTATTGCGCTGGGTTGCTGCTACCATCTGCAGGAATCTTTTTGCAATCACAGTGTGTCAATAGGGAAATTATTAGGAAGGTTTAACATAAAAGCATACAAGATATTTGGAAATCACACATAGTTGAGACGGTTTTCAAGTTTTTATTTGTTTATTTATTGTAATTTTTATGCTTGTGTTTAAGAATCCCTAAGCTAAATAAGATAGCATTCAGTTAAAGTGCCATGTGAGATTTTTGTTGAAAGTAAATGGATTGTATTTAGAGATTTACACTGTAAACGGCACATTTGTCCTGTTAGAATTGTTTATTGTAAAAATGTGCAAACATAAGCCAGCTGTTTAAACTGAGAAATATGCTAATAAATCCTCTTACCTGTAGCCAGTCAATAAGTGATAAATTTAACAACACATAATAAACCACTAACAGTCTTAATGTGGTAAATTTTCTTCTCTTAATGCAGATTCATTCATTATTGTGTAATTAGAGATATGCAGGCTATTAAACGTGATGGCGGCAAATAGTGCATATTTTTGCATAAAACGTATGGGTGGAGTGTTTTTGGCACTGTGATTCTGCTGGTTAATTAAATTAAATGCAATAAATTAATGTATTAATAACTTAAATAATAAAAAATGATACTGAGCAAGTGGTATTATTATTATTAACAATAAATTAACTGAAGATGTGCCTTCTTGTGTTTTGTATATTTATAAATCAAATAGGTACGATATATATAACGTTACACCGCACAAAGTCAATTGTACATTGTAAACATGCATAAAGCTTTAAAGTTGTTGGGTGAACCGTAAAACATGTTAACAAGGCACATACCAGCAGCTGACCACCATACTAATCTTCATATATTATTTGTCAGAAAACATTGTTGATGTAACTAAATAAGAATACTGCCTACACATATTGATGTGATATATAAATATTTCCTGCCATCTCTCTTATTATCTTAAGATTTTTTTGGTTGCTGAGCCCACAAGTGTGTTGATTCTTGAGTCAGGATGTACCAAATTGTTGATCTGGTCACTCTTGATGTTCCTGCTATCTCTCTGATGGATTTGTTGTGTTTTTAAAACTACCTATATGGTCTGTATCACTTACATGGAGATCTCCCTGAATCACGTGATGTGGGTTCAGAGCCACAGCTTCAAATGCAAATGTCACACTTAAAATCAACTCCAGACCTTTAACATCCTTCACTTATGAGGAAGTGATTTGACATATAGACAATACATGTCCATGAAATAGCTTTTAAGGAAACTGTTTCATTGCTTTTGACTGCTTTTAAAAAGGGGGAGCTACATATTAAACAGCTGTAATTCCTAAACCCATCATATTTTGCATCATATTATTATGATCTGAAATCATAATAAATATAATAACCATGCACAAAAATTAGAATAACTTTTCAAAGGAGCAAACAAACTTTATTCACTAGAAAAACACAAAATATAATATATAAAATGACAGTCTTTCACAAAATGAAAAACACTCATTCATTCTTGCAAAATAAAACCAAAACATTTTAAACACACTGAACAATCTGAAATTAATTTAAAAGCTAATCACAAATGTTATAAATATATAAATATATTTAAATTTCAAACTTAACTATTAGACTTATTTACAATGGCTCATAATCGGACATATACATTTTTTTACATTATTGTAATAAATTAATTATGAAGGACAATTATAAAAGGCTGTTTTGTATGAAATTATCTTTTGTTTAAATGATACAATGTTAACAATTGTTTACTTATACATGTGCATGCTACTGAGATTTCCACTGGTATTTCAACAAATACGTTTTTGCCATTTCCACAGCTCTTTGTTTTTAACATGTTCACTGTTTGTTTCACTTGCACTGCTGTTGTATGACTGCTGTGACACTTGAAATCGTCACATGTGGCTTCATAGTAGTTGTCAGGAAACATGCCAAAATGTGTTGTCTGTCTGTGTAAAGAAGGTAAGATTTTAAAACATGTAATGCAAAACCACTTTATAACATAATAGCCTGCTTTCACAAACAAGGCTAAGCTAAAGCCAGGACCAGGCCTTATTTAAATGAAGATATTAAAGCATCTTTTATAAACATGCCTTAGAAAAATATGTTACTGGTGTGTATCCTGAGACAAATCAATGACTGGTATATTTTAGGATATTTCAGTGCAAGTTGAGTTAAGACGGCTCAAACATGTTTTAATCTATAGGCCTTAAGTCTCGTCTGTGAAACAGAGGCAATATGAAAAATCTCAAATCTGAGCTACTTGTTGATGTAAAGTACGCAAGTATTTTTACTTTATTTAAATATCTGAACTTTATCAGACAACTTTTTTTAATTCCATCACATTCTGAAGCACATATCATACTTTTTATTAGCCTACATCATGTAATACTTATTTACATTGAAAATCTAGTACTTTATTACTTTAGCTCAAGTAAAAATAGCTAAATGTTATAGAATGTACTAAAGTATTAATGGAAAAAAACAGGTTGTTTTTATAATCTGTAGTGGAGTGAGTCGGTATTATTTATCATCAGAATGTAGTAAAGTTAATACCAATGAAAGACACTAAAAAAGTACTTAAGAAGTAACTGTTGTTGTGTACACACATGAAATGCCACTAGTAACAACATTTATGCATTTTACAAGCTGCAACTACTTAACATAACTGAATAATTGTACATTATGAATTTTACTTACTTGCATTTCCAGGGTTTTATTTTGTTGTTCTTGTACAGGTTCACTCCTCTGCAATCTGAACGATTTATGTATTCTTCATGTTGATGTAAAGTTTTATTGAATTGTGCGTTATCACAAGGCTGACTGCAGTCGAAACAGTCCTGAGATTTAAGATGGTGAGCAGATGCGGCAGCAGAAAGAGACACCTGATAAAAAACAAAGCACCTGTTAGTGGACACAAGGCTTCTTTCAATCTCTATCTCATTACTTACAGTACAATTCATTTGTTCATGATATCATTACAATCAGTTAAACATGCAGTTTGTAAACACTATCATTCATGTACATGATTGTACTCACCAACAGCAAGCAAATATTCATTCTTTAAATCCTTCACAGCGTCCTCAGAAACGTCTAAATCCACTGATCCACAAGGCAGAGCAGGAATGCAGGTATGAAGTGATTCAATGACATTTATACCTTGAGCTGGACGCTGTTAAGGATTTTACAGTGACGTAGTCCACCAAGCTCTTTCCAACACGACAAATTTGCATGAAACAAACAGCGGTGCAGCTAATGCCTACTCTATTTTCCATAAAGATGCAGTTACCTGTGCCAATTCAGGTGTGGGAATGGACTCTTTTTCACCTTTTGTATGGAGTGTGCCATAATCACACCGGAAAAGAAATCGAAAAAAAGAGAAAATACAATACTGCGCTGACAGTGATGATACTCCAGGGCTATATAGACATTATTATCTATCACAACAGCAGGTCTTAGAAATGCATTTGAAAAGCTTGACAATTCATATTCTATACATATATATAGTGAGGAAAATAAGTATTTGAACGCCCTGCTATTTTGCAAGTTCTCCCACTTAGAAATCATGGAGCGGTCTGAAATTGTCATAGTAGGTGCATGTCCACTGTGAGAGACATAATCCAGCAATCACAATGTATGGTTCTTTGACTATTTGTTTGTATAATACAGCTGCAAATAAGTATTTAAACACCTGAGAAAGTCAATGTTAATATTTGGTACAATAGCCTTTGTTTGATATTACAGAGGTCAAACGTTTCCTGTAGTTTTTCACCAGGTTTGCACACACTGCAGGAGGGATTTTGGCCCACTCCTCCAAACAGATCTTCTCTAGATCAGTCAGATTTCTGGCCTGGTACTGAAACACGGAGTTTAAGCTCCCTCCAAAGTTTCTCTATTGGGTTTAGGTCTGGAGACTGGCTAGGCCACGCCAGAACCTTGATATGCTTCTTACAGAGCCACTCCTTGGTTATTCTGGCTGTGTGCTTCGGGTCATTGTCAATGCTCTAACTGAGGGAAGGAGGTTGTTCCCTAAAATCTCGCAAAACATGGCCCTGTCCCATGTGCAGAAAAACACCCCCAAAGCATGATGCTACCACTCTCATGCTTTACAGTGGGGATGGTGTTCTTGAGATGGTTATCATCATTCTTCTTCCTCCAAACACGTTTAGTGGAATTATGACCAAACAGTTCTATTTTGGTCTCATGTGACCACATGACTTTCTCCCATGACTCCTCTGGATCATCCAAAGGACATTGGTAAACTTAAGATGGGCCTGGACATGTGCTGATTTAAGCAGGGGATTTAAGAGAAAACAGGGCAGACATATTGTTGGGAACGTTTGTGCATTAAACCCATACCCAAATATTTCAAAGCAAACATGAATTATTATTTGTGGTGCAACAACCCAATTACTAACATTAATAAGTTATGTGCATGTATGTGTCTATAAAGCCCACCCTCATAATAAATAAGGGGATCTCCATAATACTGTAATAATATTCAGGCTTTCTTATTCACAAGATACACTCACATCTCTCACAAGAGAAAGACATTTTCCATGTGTGCTGAATTATGTAGTAGAATAAATGATAAACAACCTATCTAGCCCACACATCAGCCTACACGACTTCTACAGAGTTTGATACCGATGGTAATATTGCCCCTGTGGTAGAAACCATCTTGTGTCTGTTTATTGTATTTATGATTTGTTTATAAAACTGAAAAGGTCACTTTCATTATAAAGGTTTGCATGTCACCAGGTGTAACCCACATTGGAGAAAACGTGGTGCATGCATTCTCTTCATCCTGAAATGACCCCATAAAATAATGTACTACATTGTTTTTAGATCCCAGCAACAAGCAAGATATTCCAATGGAGAGGAAATTTCAAAAAAGAAAATTGAGACGGAGTTTTGTTTAGATGTGGTCAGTATGCAAAGTAAGTGTTGATCTGAATCTGAAACTGCAGGTAGTAAACACAAACATGTGTTTATTCGATCACATGTCCTTAATGGGATTCCCTCTCAGTGGGATTTTCTTATCACAACATGTAAATGAAATGGAGGAAAGGAAATACCATCCAGAGAGTCTTGTTTAAATCTCATGACCAGTGAGATGATTCATTGCAGAGGTGCCTGTATTGCTGAATTGTTAAGAGCAGAGCAACTCAAAGGTCATGGGTTTAAACCCATCAAGAATTCTTGGTACCTTGTGGACCTGTAAAATGGTTTCACCGAAAATCTGATCTGCACAAATTAAAGAAAATGTTACCCAATTGCATGTAGATATTTTGTAAGACATAATAACAGAAAAGCATCATAGTGAAAGTTCATGTTAAACAGCAGACTCCTCTGTTTTGAATATGATCTGGGTGAGGTAAACTAACCGTAGTGTGCATATGAAAAGCAGAAGTAACTGAGATGGCTCTAACCATGATAGATAATATTCCATACATGGAGACAATCATACATCCGGGATTCCCTTTTTATGGGATATCCTGACCACAATGGGTTGGAGAAATGATGCTTACCAGGGATGAATGAGGATTTCTCCATCATGACCATAGAGGAATCCCCTTGGGTGACATTAAAATATACAGTATTTGCATCTTAGTCGTAGGCCAACACCAACTTTGTTGGTTTTAATGAATCCATATTTATTTTTACTCTCTTTATTTAGATACATACAGGACATTTTTGATGATTATTACTGACATCTAAGCAAAATCCCAAATTCAGTATCTCAGAAAATGTGAATATTGTGAAAAGGTTCGATTTTGAAGACCCCTGGTGCCACACTCTGGTCTCTCAGTCTAGTCCTGTAGGCTACACAATCATGGGGAAGACTGCTGACTTGACAGTTGTACAAAAGATGACCACTGACACCTTGTACAAGGAGGGCAAGACACAAAAGGTCATTGCAAAACAGGCTGGCTGTTCACAGAGATCTGTGTCCAAGCACATTAATAGAGAGGCGAAGGGAAGGAAAAGATGTGGTAGAAAAAAGTGTACAAGCAATGGGGATAACCGCACCCTGGAGAGGATTGTGAAACAAAACCCATTCAAAAATGTGGAGGAGATAAAAGAGTGGACTGCGGCTGGAGTCCACTCTTTCTGTGCACTCATTCTGCTTAACCCTTTTTTAAGCATGAACAGTGTGAAACGTGAAACAAATAACCCAGGATTCTGTTAACCTGGGGTTTAAAATACCCAGTAATGTTAGTGTAATAATGTTGTATTTTTTAATATTTGATTACTGTAGTGTATTTTTCTATTAAATTTACATTTGCACAGTAAATCATTTTATAGCTACAGACATTGTGGGTCTCTTACTAAAGACTGATAATAGTGTTCAAAAGCAATAGCAAAAGTAATAAGTCTGTATTATTTAATTGAACATGAAGATTTTAGATAGCTAGGTTGGCTTGTATTTTTGGTGCGATAAAGGTGTGGTGGGGGCCCAACCTCATGTTCTTTCATAGGGCCGAAAATTGCTAGTGGTGCTTCTGACTATTATTAGGCCATATATAAACAGTAATGAGGATTTCCCTGTTTTACAATCGAATCACTCCTACAGACTAACACTACTGTTTTATTACCACAGGTTTTGCAGGCCCATAGTGTTTTGCATATGATGCACAAGATCTGTAAAAAGATGGATTTTAAAAGGTGTTATATTGACATGATATTTCCTTTTTATATGGATTTTATTATGCATATGACCCAACATACAACCCTCTTGTTTGTGTCATATTACTTTGATATTAATTTAATATATTGTAAAAATCTGTTTTAAAATGATGTGGTAAGATGAGATGTTTTTAATCGATTAGCACATAACCTTTAATCCTTAGCACACCTTTAGTTCAGTTTATCCTGTCAGTTGAGTAAAAATGTCAATTCCACGTCGCCTTAGGCATCAATAAGTATAAATATAAGAGGGAGTCCTGAATATGGAAAGTAGTATACAGCACAGGGAATCCTTACACCGACACATGTGGCACATGTAAATGTTTGGGAAACACGTTGGTGGATCACGTCATTCATTTTGAAGACTGAACCATTGATGGTCAAAATAAACAAGTAAACAACCATACAGTGTTACAGTTTGACCGTAGCTCTTCAGTACAAATCTATCATTAAACGTATTAGACTCTGTCTTCTTATAAATACAAATAGAGTTTCAAGGCATTACAATACATGGATGCAAAAAAACACTGTAATCCTTAAAATACATTGTTATGCCTCTATTGTACATATATTGTGACATTTAAAAAATGCATTAATGTTAACTTTGTTGTTGTATAGAAATCAAATTTTGTCTTATAATTTTCATTTTTAATACATGTTCATATATCTGTGAAATATGATGCCAGTAATGAAAAATGTGAACACATATTTATTACTGAGGGTGGGAGAACTGAAACAAAAGACATATTTGTGTAGTTTGCATATTATCAAGAAAGAAAACAAAATTTCTAGCTTACTAATACTAATAATTCATTACCACAGGCTTTGCATGTCTGTATTTTACATATGATGCAGAAGAGCCATCATAAAATGTTTCTTCTTGTTGTTTTTTATGGGCTTAAAGGTGCAGTGTGTACATTTTAGCGACATGTAGTGGTAAGGTTGCGAATTGCAACCAACGGGGCAGTCCACTGCTCACCCCTCGCTTTTGAAACGCATAGAGAAGCTACGGTAGCCGCCATCAGAAAAACATGTCATCTTCGAAGACAACTTAGTAAAAAACGTTTGTCCGTTAAGGGCTTCTGTAGAAACATGGCGGCAGCACAAAATGGCGACTTCCATGTAAGGGGACCCTCGGTGTATGTAGATAAAAGTGTCTCATTCTAAGGTAATAAAAATATAACGTTTCATTATAAAAAGGTCGTTATAGACCCCTGAAAATATAGTTTTGTATATTATTTTGCATTTCTGTCAAGAGATCCTTCTAAATATTACACACTGCACCTTTAATGAATGGGAGAGGGAATATGTGCACATTGAAACAGTTGCACGTTCTTTATCCTTTGCAGTGAGACACAGTGTTGATTTTGTTTATGGTGCTGCGTTGCTGCTGTCATCTGCAGGAAACTTTTTAAAATCACAGTGTGTCAATAGGAAAATTATTAGGAAGGTGTCACAGTGTGACTTTTTCATGGGCGGAATTAAAAGTTGGGAAGGTTGGTTCCCCGGATGACTAACTGCAAACACTGGAACTTCCGGTAGATTCGGAGAGGCAAATCGGGCCAGATTGAACACAGGTGTGTACAATAAACTTAACGATTGGAGATTGGCTAATGAAGAGAAGAGAAGGAGTATAAAAAGAGCCCTAGAAATACAAAAGGGGTGCTTTTCTCTGCATTGTTGTGCTGTGCGTGGTTGCACAAACCGATCCGGTGTGGAAAGAGTGGAGGCCTGGGGTGAAGTCCTTACATGCGGAAACAGAGGTTGTCATCCACTGGGTGAAGAAAGTATCAAGGATACGAGTCACTGGGCTGAGTATATGAGGAGTGTTTACTGTTATGATGCGGATGTGCTTTCATGTTTGAATGTCATTGGAACAGTAACCTTGGAGATTACTCACCGGAGCTATCGTCAAGGACGATCGACAGCGGCGGACAAGCTGTAAAAGGAACAAGACCAGCAGAGTGTTATCAGTGGTGTGTGAGTAACAAGTTACATTTTACCATGAAGTATTGAGAAGAGTGTATTACCTGACGTGTATTGTGAGTTTAACAAACAGTGTTCGGCCCCACTGTGGAGAGAAACGTGGGCGAGCCGGGGAGGAATACTTGAAGACAGTATAGGAAGTCAGCGTTGTGAAGTATTGCCAATTGCACATGAGTAACACCATCCATTGTACTATGTAGTGTTGAAGAAGGTATATTACCTAACATGTGTTGTGAGCTGGACGAACAGATCTGCGGCCCCACTGTGGAGAGAAGCGTGGGTGAGCCGCGGAGTATAATTAGGAATAAACGCAGGAGGTCCGGCGTCCATCCTTTAGGTGCTTTTCCTCTCCACTAAGAACAACGCCCAACCAACCACACGACGAATCCTCGTCGATTTTGGATCAGTCCTTAGTTCACTTAAAGTGTGTGGAGTGCCGTGGGTGAGTCCTTGTCTTCATTGTGCATGTGTACACTTAAAGCTTGCAGTGTAGTGCTGTGCTTGAGTTGACAGAAGCCACTTTGAGGTCAGAGGAGTCGTGAGGAGATCACAGCACGTTGGAGCTAGAGAAGCGTGCTTTAAAGGCAGTTGCAAATAGGACTTCCTGTATAAAAGTTGTCTGATCCTTGCTGGCTCTGAAAGAGGGCAGTGGTGAAGTATACCTGCAAACCAGTGTGAGTAAACCATACTGTAGTTATTGTTCTTGGACGAAGGGTTACTGTCATAACGTCAGCATGCAATAACCATCCTTGTGTGGAGCCTCTTCAAAGGTTCGCCCCTGCTCAGTATCTCTGGAACCGTAAGTGGAGGAGGAGCAAGGGAAGCGTTCGGCTCTGCATGACCATACTCGACGCCCTCTCGACGCACAGGGAGCCCCAGGTTTTTAATTAAATTAAACAAAGGTTGTTTTAAAGTTTACTTACGCTCTTGTGTGTCTGGTCATTGGGGTGTTCTTGGGACCTCCTCGAGGTGGAAACTAGGGAGGGACGAGACTCAAGACACCTGTGGTCCGCTCCATCCTGTGACACTTACATACTACACATTGTGATGCATTTTAAAGCTTTAAAGTTGTATGAGGCAGTGTAAAACATGTTAACAAGGCACAAACCAGCAGCTGACCATACTATAAATAAATAAGTCCAGGCTCCACTTAATGGCATTAGATGGACTACCTAATCCACATGGCCAACACATTGGTATGATTGGTTATAATATGCATGTGATGTACAAAACATTTTTGAGACTGCCTTCATACTGAAGGTTTGACAACCATGAATGGCCAAGGACCACCCAAGAAACCATATAACTGACATGTAAAGCAACAAATCACGTTTCACTTAGTGCCACATCATGTTTAGGGGCCAGGAAATGTCTTCACAATAACAGACAAGTGTGCAACCACTAAATCACTCATTCAACCATGTTTCTAAAATTTATAACAACAATGGCAAACTGTCATGCACGGTGAAATGCAGATTAGATCCAAATGTAGGTTTTATTAAGAGTAATCCACAAACAGGCAAGGGTCAACAACCAGGCAAACATAGGCAATCCAAAACAGTTGTATATTCAAGTGTAGGTCAGGGCAGGCAGCAAACAATCATAAGTGATAAACAGGCACGGGTCAAAAACAGAGAGACAGGATAATACGCTCGGTAGGCAGACATTTCTAACAATACTTTGCAATGTGTGTGAGTGTGAGCATGGTTTATATAGTCCAGATCAGTGTTCTCCTTTTTTAACACACCCGATTTAACTCATCAGCTTGTTAGGGACACATGTTTACCATTTTGGAAAGAGGCTGATGAATCGAATCAGGTGTTTTAAATAAGGAGACATCTAAAACTTTCTGGAAGGGGGTGCCGAGGACCAGGATTGGGACACTGGTCCAGATAATGGTACACAGGAAACAGGTGTGGTAATGATCAGACTAGTGCAAGGGATGATGGGTAATGAAGTTCTGAGGCAGATGTATAAATTAAACCTCTGAAGGCCAGCAGAAGTAGCCATGATGGCTATTATTACACAAACACATTAAAAATGAACATATAAGAATTGATAATAGCAACAAAAGGAACGTTCTAGACACAAAATTAATCTTTGCAATGACGTCAATTATAATTCTATTATGACTTTTACTGTGAATCTTTCAGATGAATTTGAAGTCTGGTCTGGTCTTGCTTTGTACTTTGTTTTTGCACTTTTTTTGGGGGGGGGGGTGTTAAATACCAATGAAATGACTAAAGTGACATTTGCAGGGGCGGCGTTTGCGTATGGCAGGGTATGGCAGTTGCCATACCCTAGCATTCAGACAAAACACCAGAAATCAACAGGCTATAATGAAGCTCATTAAAAATAATGTTAAATATTTTCAGTAGAACATTGGTATATCACTAATATGGATAATTTACGCGTGTGCTCGACTTCATGCTATAATACAGGAACCGACATGTGGATGACATCAACGTGCCGCGAGAGCGGTCTGAAAGCAAACTCTTCCGATGATTTCTCGCCTCATCCTCGCGGTACTTTGATGTCATCAACCTGTCGTTCTTGCAGCGCAGCTTGAATTGTGCAGGAGGTTTCATGATGACCGCTGTTGTTATAATCTTTATTTTCGCAAGTAAACTCCTTTTTTTGTTTTAACATTTAAACAGACTCACGGTTCTCCCCCACACTCGCGCAATGCATATTGCATACATTATTCCAGAAGTAAAATGATTTGTTCTCTGGATGTGTTGGTTCTCTTACACTGGGAAATTGTAGCGCAGTCGAAGTGAATTGTATTAATTATTTGCGCGCGTTTTTGAAAATGGCGACTTGTGGAATAAAAACTGCACGACGACAAAAGGTAAGACTTGTTTTTGCATTTAGCCCTGTTTTACTAAGAGTTTTATTTAGTGTTTTAGTCTTAGTTGGTTAGCTGGCTGGGTTAACTACGTGTGCTCTATCACATCATTAAAAGTCTTTATTGTGTTTATTGGCGGCTGTCATGACAAGATTTGTGAAGGGATGTTACAGTATGTTTTTAGTTTATCTGTTGCTGGAGTTGCACTTGACAACATTTGAAAAGCATTTTAAACAACCATGATTTCTATTTTTGTTTTTCATTTGTATTGCTTCCGTATTGTTGTCAGTAAGTGTACATCCGTGCAATCATAGTATGATTTTATACAGGTTGGTGGAGTATGTACACATATGGATATAATGTGGTTTCATAGATTCGTTATTTGAATGGCCTTCTTGTACGAATAATTTTTGCCATACCCTAGGTTTTCGTGAAACGCCGCCACTGGACATTTGTAAAAATAAGGCATTCCAATTACTGACTAAAACCATTAAAGTGAAATTACTTAAACTAAACATAAGAGCCCGATATATGCACAGTATATATAATATGAATAAAATCATAATAAATATAAAGACCATGCACAAAAATTAGACTATACTTGATGTATTCAGAAGAGCAAACAAACTTTATTCACTAGAAAAAGTATAATATATAAAATTACACTTTTTCACAGAATGAAAAACACTCATTCATTCTTGCAAAGTAAAACAAAAACATTTCAAACACTTTGTAAAACAATCTGAAAAATTATTTAAAAGCATGTATAATAACAAATGTTATAAATATATATTTTTAATTTTCAAACTTAATTATTAGACTTATTTACAATGGCTCATAACCGGTCATATTGATTTTTGTACAATATTGTATTAAATTAATTATGAAGGATAATTATAAAAGGCGGTTTTGTATGAAATTATCTTTGGTTTAAGTGATACAATGTATACAATTGTTTACTTATACATGTGCATGCTACTGAGATTTCCACTGGTTTTTCAACAAATACGTTTTTGCCATTTCCACAGCTCTTTGTTTTTAACATGTTTACTGTTTGTTTCACTTGCACTGCTGTTGTATGACTGCTGCTACACTTGAAATCGTCACATATGGCTTCATAGTAGTTGTCAGGAAACATGCCAAAATGTGTTGTCTGTCTGTGGAAAGAAGGTAAGATGTCATTGCAAGTAACTTTTAGTTGAGACAGCTAAAATGTGTTTTAATCTAGGCCTTAAGTCTCATCTGTAAAACTGGGGCAATATGAAAAATGTCTGAGCTACTTGTAGATGTAAACGCAAAGTATTTTTACTTTATTTAAGTACACTACATTTAACATCATGTAAAACTTACTTACATTGAAAATCTAGTACTTTATTACTTTAACTCAAGTAAAAGTAGCTAAAAGTTAAAGAATGTACTAAAGTATTAATGGAAAAAAAACAGGTTGTGAGTCGGGAGTGAGTCGGTATCATTCATCAGAATGTAGTAGAGTAAACGTTTATAGCAATGAGAGACATTCAAGTACACAGATACTTTAAAAGTACTTGAGAAGTAACTGTTGTTTTGTAAAAATTACAAATGACATATTAATGTGGGTAATGTAGTAATCAAAGTAATTGAACTATGTTTGTACACAATAAGAATTGAAAAACCCTCACCCATACTGTATGTGGTTTTTAAAACTACATTTATAAAATGCCACTACTTACATTTATGCATTTAAATGTATGCATTTAACAGACACTTTTACCCAAAGCGACTTACAGTGCATTACCAGGCATACAACTACTTAACATAACTGAACAACTGTATGAATTTTACTTACGTGCAATTCCAGGGAATATTTTTCTTAAAGATCTTGTACAAGTTCACTCCATGGCAATCCAAACGCTTTATGTTTTCTGTATATTGACGTATAATTGTTTGGTATTGCTCATCTATGCAGGGCTGACTGCAGTCGAAACAGTCCTGAGATTTAAGATGGTGAGCAGATGCGGCAGCAGAAAGAGCCACCTGATAAAAAACAAAGCACCTGTTAGTGGACACAAGGTTTCTTTAAATCTGTATCTCATTACTTACAGTACAATTAATATGTTCATGTTATCATTACAATCAGTTAAACATGCATTTTGTAAACACTATCATTCATGTACATGTTTGTACTCACCAACAGCAAGCAAATATTCATTCTTCAAATCTTTCACAGCGTTGCACCTCAGAAACGTCAAAATCCACTGATCCACAAGGCAGAGCAGTAATGCAGGTATGAATTGATTCCCAATGACATTTATACCTTGAGCTGGACACTGTTAAGGATTTTACAGTGACGTATAGTCCACCAAGCTCTTTCCAACACGACAAATTTGCATGAAACAAACAGCGGTGCAGTTAGTGCCTACTCTATTCGGAATGACTTCACTAAAGAAGCAAGAGTATTGTTTAGTTACCGCATTACACCACAGGACTTGGTGAATTTTACTTGTAGGGATGTTTCAATTGTTGCTAGTATGAGCAAACACATACAAACACTAAGGAGTTAAAATTATCATCATTATTCTCCATGTTGCATCATTTACCTTAACAGCATTATTCATTCAAAGCAGCTGATTCATTCAGTAACAAAAACACAACTCTATTCTTCAAAAACACACATCAGTTCTGTTATAGATTGAATGAAAAAACTGTGAAAAATTTAATTGTGTATTGTCACATTTTGGTCACATTAGTGAAAACAGTTCTCTTGCTCCTGTGACAGCCTGGCGCCAGGATGGCATAACTGGGGGGGGATTTAATTCCTGGGGGGGCTCCACACTATACCTTATTGTGACCGATTTCCTGCTCCTTTTTATTATTTTTATTATGGCTACCTATATTATTGCCTGTATTATGCATACACATTCGACTTTCACTATTAAATTGCCAAACAATCTTAATAAGCCTGATTATCTTTATAACATTATACACAGTGTGGTAACACTTTACAATAACAGTACATGAATAATCATGCACTAATACATAAATTAATAAGTTGCTACTGCGGGTGGAGCGAGTACGAGTCATGCAACACTATACAACACTTATAACTTATGATTCACTACATGTTCGTGTCATTTATACAATATGCACGCGCCTATTTCCAACATCAGACAGAAGTCTTACTTACCGCATGCAACTCATGACCTGGTTGGGAAAATCCAGCGCATCAAACACACACGCAAAACTCCGCTGCTACCCTGATAATAAACTATATCCATTGTTTTCATAAGGCTGGATTTCTTCTCCTTACATCCAAAAACACACTTCATCTTTCAGTTGGATCGTAATCGAAAAAAACTTCCCGAAACTTGGCAAAGTGTATTCGGCACAGAAATACTCTGTAACATGCCCAGCTGCTTTTTTGACACTTTTCCTACGTTTAGCATGAGGAAACAACTCTATAACTGTGTTAATAAGTCAGAATGCTTAAAATACAATTGAACACCCCCTTTAAAGGCGGAGTCCATGATGTTTGAAAGCCAATGTTGATATTTGAAATCATCTAAACAAACACGCGCCTACCCCAATAGAATCTGGACCTTCTGTTGATAGACCCGCCCCACACATACGCAACCCGGCATTTGATTTGATTTTATTGGCTATAAGTGTGTTTTGGTAGGTGGCCCGTCTCCTTTTCCAACGCGTTTTTCAAACATCGTGGACTCCGCTTTTAATGCTTAGCTAATACCAGGACTAGGCCTTAGTTAAATAAAGATGTTTAAGCATTTTTTATAAACATCCCTTAATAAATATGTTACTAGATCAGATGCTTGAGCCAAACAATGGCACTGGCATATTTTAAGACCTGTACGTGCAAGTTATTTTCAGTTGAGACAATTCAATCATGTGTTTTAGTCTGGGATGAGCCTTAAAGTCGCCATGAAACGGAAGTAGCGATTGCCTTATTTTCCCAGTGGTGACGTTTATCCGAATTAAACTGGATTTGAATTTGTCCATCGAGATCTGATTGGATCGTTTGAAGTTGGGTCGTATTGCTAATTGCTAATCGCTGCGATCTTCTACCTGACCCCGCCCACCTGCCATACTTATGACCGGAAGTGAAGAGAGATCGTTTTGAGGAGGGGAGGAGATTTGCATTTTTGATTAAAGATTATGAGCACACACACATTTTAAAAAAATAATGAAGCTCACAGATAAGTCATTTGTCAATAATACCACAATATTAAAAATATATAGTTTTTCATTTCAATTTCACTGCAACTTTAAGCCTTGCCCTTGTCTGTAAAACCAGGGGCATAAGTACTTGTCTAGTCTGAAAAGTATAGATAAATATTGTTGTATAGTTCACTCTGTTTGAAAGCATGTTTTATTGTATAGGGATTATAAAAGATCCAATCTTATTGATTATTGTGGCAGATATTGTAAAACTTAATACAGAAATGCTTGGAAAAACATCGCTTCCAAAGACTTTTGAAGGCATGTCAATATTTTAAGCCTATGGTTTAAACAACAAAAAAATGAACCAAGAATTTTAAAACCGAAAATCTGATCTGTCCAAATCAAAGAAAATGTTACCCAATTGCATGTAGATATTTTGTAAAACACAATAACAGAAAAGCATCATAGTGAAAGTTTATGTTAAACAGCAGACTCTGTTTTGAATATGATCTGGGTGAGGTAAACTAACCACAGTGTGCATATGAAAAGCAGAAGTAACTAAGATGGCTCTAACCATGATAGGTAATATTCCATACATGGAGACAATCATACAGCCGGTATTCCCTTTCTATGGGATATCCTGACCACAATGGGTTGGAGAAATGCTGCTTACCAGGGACGAACAAGGATTTCTCCATCATGACCAGAGGTGGGTAGAGTACACAAAATCTGTACTCAAGTAAAAGTACAAGTACTTATAAAAAAATGTACTCAAGTAAAAGTAAAAGTATCAAATCTAATTATTTACTTGAGTAAGAGTAAAAAAGTATTAGATGAAAAAACTACTCAAGTAGTTAGTTACTCGTTACTTCCGAAAGCGCAAAAGCACTGAATTACAGACTACTTGGAGGGTTTTCACAAACCTCTCCTTAAAAGTCTCATTGTTCTGCTTATACAAGTAAAGCAGCCTATCTCAGTCCCGCACATCACATAACGTGTCATTTGAGAAAAAAACTCAAACATACACACAGATGTTTTTCTGACGGTTAACTCTGTATTTATTTTCATGTTCACAACACAAACTTGTCAGCATCTGCCTTTAAACATGCAAACAGTAAACAAAAAAGAACGTGTGTGTCTGTTTGTTATCATGTTTTTATATGAATAGGTTATTTTCATTGCCATTAAAGTGCAATTACTGAACATAAACAGGAGCTTAATAAAAATGATCATTTTAGAATTTCATATGGAACTTATCTGTTTGTGCAAATCAACTATACATGCATTATAATATATAATACATGTTTCTTTAAAATCAAACTTTATTCTTTTATTTTTATTCATTCATTCTTTAGGAAGGATTTAAATAAAATACAATCCCGTTTTTATTTAAATGTATTTTCTACACATTAGTGAGGTGTACGGATTTGTGTATAAATGCAAGACGTCCTTACATTATACTGTTCAGTTTGTTTAGTTGTGGGGAAATGATATGGACATGTGCAGATGTGAACGTGCTGTTTGTATGGTTTAACTTACACTAGGTTTTGTCATCGCTTGCACAAGAGTGCATATGGCAAAAATACTCAGACAGTGTGTGAAATGACCATTAATTATTGTTCAAATAGACATTACTGTAACACTTACTTCAGGTTGGATCTTGAATTCCTGTACGCTGAGATGTCAGCTCGTTTATTGAACAAAGCATGCATCACATTATGAAACTATTCTTTTTGACCTCTTGGAGTGAAATCATAGGCCGAACTTGAAGCCACGCATGATCTGCCTCCGGGCTGCCGGTATCACGCACACGCGCCCTCATCTGCTTCTCCTATCATCTACGTGCGATTGCGCGCGCTAAAGGGTGACCGCGCGGTCACGCGCAAAAGGGTAACGCAGCCTGTCTCGCGAAACTTTCGAACACGCCCTATAAAGTTTAATATATATATTAATTATTACCATTTGACAGTAGCGCCGTAACGCCACCAAATGTAGCGAAGTAAAAGTACAGTTTTTTTACTAGAAATACTTGAGTAAGAGTAAAAAGTACCCATCCTTAAATTTACTCTAAAAGTACTAGTTACCCAAAAAAATGTACTCAAGTAAATGTAACGAAGTAAATGTAATTCGTTACTACCCATCTCTGCATACGATCCTACTTTGATATTAATTTAATATATTGTAAAAATCTATTTTAAAATGATGTGGTAAGAGGTAATCCTTTAATTGTACACCTTTAGTTCAGTCTATCCTGTCAGTAAAATGTCAATTCCACGTCGCCTTAGGCATCAGTATAAATATAAGAGGGAGTCCTGGATATGTAAAGTAGTATACAGCACAGGGAATCCTTACACCGGCACATGTGGCACATGTAAATGTTTGGGAAACACGTTGGTGGATCACGTCATTCATTATGAAGACTGAACCATTGATGGTCAGAATAAACAAGTAAACAGTTTGACTGTAAGCTCTTAAAGGGATAGTTCACTTTAAAATGAAAATTCTGTCATCATTTACTCATCCTCATGTTGTTCTAAACCTGTATAAATTTCTTTTTTTCTTATGAACACAAAGGAAGATATTTTGAGAAATTATGGTAAAAGCACAGCAGTAAGTGACCATAGACTTCCATAGTAGGAATAAAAAATATGATGGAATTTAATGGGTACCGTCAACTGTGTGCTTAACATTATTTATCAAAATATTTTCTTATTCATTTATCACAATACTTCCAAAATATTTTTCCCTACTATGGAAGTCAATGGTCACTTACTGCTGTGTGTTTACCATCATTTCTCAAAATATCCTCTTTTAATCTCATCAGAAAAAAAAGAAATTCATACAGGTTTAGAACAACATAAGGGTGAGTAAATGATGACAGCATTTTCATTTTAAAGTGACCCTTTAAGTACAAATTTATCATTTATTGTATTAAACTATCTCTTCTTGTAAATACAAATACAGTTTCAAGGCATTAAAATGCATGGATGCATAAAAAAAACATTGTAATAGCCTACTTAAAATATATTGTTATGCCTCTATTGTACATATATTGTGACATTTTTAAAAAGCATTAAAGGGACCATTTAAAATGTCCGCCAAAAAAAATCAATTCATACTCCACACTCCAAACAGATGGGGGCAGTATACCTCCAGAAAGTGAGTTGGTCTATTTTAATTTAGCAGCTGCTAATTTAACAGCATATATAAGTTTGAATTACATTAGCAACTAAGTAAGTTATCATTATTCACACAAAAAAAACATTCGGTCTCATTAACATTGCAATGTTTTCCGCTACGTTTCGTGCGTCCATTTGGTGTTCATTATCATCGAAGACATTTCAAGCTTCTTAACTAATGTTACATTTTAGCATCATCTTGGTAGATAACGGGTGAAAACCGGATGGGATCCGTGGGTAGAGCTAATTAACTATTAAACGCTAACAGCTAAGGATGCGCGATAATTTGCATGCGATAGTCATTGCGCTTCTCGTCAGTGAAGCCAGTTTCTTGATTAAAAGTGAATCGCCATCAGCTGCTTTCAGATGGAGCCACATTTACAAAACTGTAGTTCATGTACAAGCTGAGCATAGGTTATCCCAAGGCATATTATAAGTGAACTTCTAGGGAAATACTAACAGCATCTTACTTACCAATCGAAAAAAAATGTGTCATTTCGGAGTCGAACCTCATTTCTTTCATGTCCATTAGTTGTCTCCAGCGATGAAAAGCAGTGCCAGTATTTACTCTGGTTTGGTTTCTTTATTTATCAGATTTTATTTGTGATTCCGAGCGCGTTTTCCCTGCAGCGAATGGTTGTGGTAGTGGTAAATGTCTCTTGCTTTAGCCATTCTTCCGCTCTCTTTTCCCTGAACTGAAATGCGTCCGAAAACCCTATTGCAAGGCAGGAAGGCATCAAGGCATGTCCGAATCCATGGCTGTCCGAATTGCATTTCTCTGAGCTGCCTTCATGCCTCTTAAGTCAACAAGTCAGCTGCCTTAGTTTTCGGACGCAGCTGTAGTAGAGGGCTGTATTTTCCGCACGTGTGACTTATTTGTGTATTGCAGTTTGGCTGGCGGTTATGTACGTGGCCCGCATACAGCCTCCCATGGTCGAAACTGGTATTACGACACCTGTCGGGCTGTAGCTAGTAATTTAGCTAATTCAGATTGATATCTCTGCAGCACTATACCTAGTCATTTTTTTAATGACATCTTTGCCCTTATTTCTTCTCATTCTTTTGATGCGTGTAGCTCGTTTCTAAAAATCTTTTACCTCAATTATTACAAATGGCACCTTTAATGTTAAAGGAACAGTATGTAGGATTGTGGCCAAAACTGGTATTGCAATCACAAAACTTGTGGCTAAAACTGGTACTGCAATCACACAACTGGTGGCCAATACACAACATGACAACATAAACATAAGTTGAGGGCTGCAACTCCACTTTTTAAATGACAATATCCTGGCCAGACCACTGTTGTCAGTGATAAGTATTTGAAATGAAAATGATTTCTTAATTTCTAGTGACATATCAGGGCCATTTTATAATTAATTGATATACATTTCTTACATACTGTTCCTTTAACTTTGTTGCTGTATAGAAATCAAATTTGGAAATATTTGAGATAATAAATAAATGGAATTATTTTGTCTTAAAATTTTAATTTTTAATTTTCATATATCTGTGAAATATGATGCCAGTAATCATAAATGTGAGCACATATTCATTATTGAGGGTGGGAGGACTGAAACACATATTTGTGTAGTTTGCATATTGTCAAGAAAGAAAACAAATCAACGCATTTCTAGCTTAAACTTTTTTTCAGTCCAGTATTGTTTGAAGAAACAGTCATGTGACCTTTTATCCTTCTGATGTCTTTGATCAGGAGTAAACTCAAGTCACCAATTTCACTCCCACTAATAATCCATTAGCACAGGCTTTACATGTCTGTATTTTATAAGATGCAGTAGAGCAGGCATGAAATGTTTGTTGTTGTTGTTGTTTTTATGGGCTTAGTTATAACATAAACTAAAATATATATTTCATTGACTTTTTAATAAATTATATAATTTGTAATTTGCCTAACTAGAAGTGGAACGTTTGCATAGTAGAATGTTTGCATAGTACTTCTTGAATGTGAAGATTTTATATTCCGTTATATTTTGATTGTTGAATATTTTTTTCTGTAATGTCCTTATCCAGATACTGTGACCTTGAGCGGTCCAAACTGTGACATTTGCACGTTTTTGATCCTTTGTAATGAGACACAGTGTTGATTTTGTTTATGGCGCTGGGTTGCTGCTGCTATCTGCAGGAAACTTTTTGCAATCACAGTGTGTCAATAGGAAAATTATTAGGAAGGTTTAACGTAAAAGCATCACAGATGACACTGTTTCAAGTTTTTTATTTATTTATTGTTTGTCATTTTATGCTGTGTTTAAGAATGCCCAAGCTAACTAAGATAGCATTCAGTTAAAGTGCCTGTGAGGTTTTTGTTAAAATAAAGGGATTGTATTTAGAGATTTACACTGTGATTTTATTATGATCTAAAAATACTCGCTGCACATTTGTCCTGTTAGAATTGTCTATTCACTGAAAAAAATGGTTCATTGAATTTAATAATTTTTTTAAGGTAAGTGGTTGCAATCAATTTATTTAAGCTACATTTAAACAAAAAAGATTAGTAACGTAAAGTAAAATATAAAACTTTTGTTTAAATGTAGTTAAATAAATTGATTGCAACCACTTACCTTAAAAAAGAATTAAATTCAATGAATCGTTTTTTTCAGTTGTAAAAATGTGCAAATATAAACCAGCTGTTCAAACTGAGAAATGCTAATACATCCTCTTACCTGTAGCCAGTCAATAAGTGATTCTGTGTTTTTTAACAGTGAGGATAAAGTTAACACATAACAAACCACTAACAGTCTTTATGTGGTAAATTTTGTTATCATAATGCAGATTCATCCATTATTGTGCAGGCTATTAAACGTGATTATGCATATATGCACTGAAAAATTATTCATTCAATTTACTCATTTTTTTTAAGGTAAGTGGTTGCAATCAATTTATTTAAGCTACATTTAAACAAAAAAGATTAGTCAAGTAAAATAAAATAAAAAATTTTTGTTTAAATGTAGCTTAAATAAATTGATATATGCAACAACTTACCTTTTGAAAATGGAGTAAATTGAATGAATCATTTTTTCAGTGTGCATAAAACGTATGGAGTGTTTTTGGTGCTGTGATTCTGCTAGTTAATTAGATTAAATGCAATGAATTAATTTAATAATAACTTGTATTAATAAAATGCATATATTAATACGTTCAGTGATTAATAATTCTTAAAAAGTGATGAAGATGGCATCTCCCTTGAGATGGCGCTATGCTCGGACAAAAACTGTTTGGATCCTTTGAATTGTCAGGGCGGGCTTTATACGATGATGGACAGATGATCAAAAGTCGTTAAATCATTCATTCATACATGTCTCTAAAGTTTATAACAACAAGGCAAACACATTAAAATTAACATGTAAAAATTGTTAATAGCAACCAAAGGAAAGTTGTAGACACAAAATTAATCTCTGCAATGACATCAATTATAATTCTATTATGACTTTTACTGTGATTTTTTTTCAGATGAATTTGAAAACTGCTAGGTCTTGGTCTAAACTTTTTGTTTTTGCACTTAGAGGGTTTTGCAGTAAAAGTCAGTCAAATTTGTTAAATACCAATAAAATGACTAAAGGGACATTTGTAAAAAATAAGGCATTTCAATTACTAACTGAATTGAGGGGGGGATGGGGGGATTAGGGACCCCCTATAAGAAGTCAAAATTATACTTAGGGGGTTACCTCGGATATTTTTATTTTAGTAAAGATAATGCTGCTGATGAGGGGGCGTCTGAAATACCAAGATCACTTGAATGCATATAATTCCCCCAGCTAGAAAATACATGTTACTTTGGTACGTTTAACACGTTATAAACAAACATCTTGTTAATACATGAACCACACTAATATTATAAACCTAGAATTGCCCCTAATTAAGTCATGGCAACAAAAGTATTTGCATTTTGACCAAAAACATTGAAAATAAGGGAAGCCTCAGCGTTAGTAATGCATTTCTTATCACTTGCCTCATTAACTGGCAAGAAAAATGGTTAAATGATTAGTCTACTAAGTGACTAATAAAGAAAGCAACTTGCCCTAATGTGGGCTATCCTGCACTCAACTTAAACACCACTTATGATCTTACCACATTAATGTCCTATCTAGTCAAACTTTATATTTTGAAATTATTAATACATTAGTTTCCAGCCTTTATACAAAAATATTTTGGAAAGTTTTACATAATAAATCATACATATGGGTTGCCATTTTGGGTTTGCTGCTATGGTGGGGACCCCCCATAAGACTTGATTCAATTTGAGCACAAACCATTAAAGTGAAATTACTTAAACTGAACATAAGTGCCTGATATATGCTCATTTACAAGAAAACATGTCATACTTACACATATACAGTATATATAATATGAATGAAATCATAATAAATATAAAGACCATGCACAAAAATTAGAATAACTTTATTCACTAGAAAAACACAAAGTATAATATATAAAATGACACTTTTTCACACAATAAAAAACATTAATTCATTCTTGCAAAGTAAAACAAAACATTTCAAACACTTTGTAAAACAATCTGAAAAATAATTTAAAAGCATTTATAATCACAAATGTTATAAATAAATAAATAAATAAATAAATAAATAAATAAATAAATAAATAAATAAATAAATAAATAAATAAATAAATAAATAAATATAATAATTTAATAATATTTTAATAATAATTACAAAAGGCTGTTTTGTATGAAATTACCTTTGGTTTAAGTGATACAATGTATACAATTGTTTACTTATACATGTGCATGCTACTGAGATTTCGACTGGTTTTTCAACAAATACGTTTTTGCCATTTCCACAGCTCTTTGTTTTTAACATGTTCACTGTTTGTTTCACTTGCACTGCTGTTGTATGACTGCTGTGACACTTGAAATCGTCACATGTGGCTTCATAGTGATGTTCAGGAAACATGCCAAAATGTGTTGTCTGTCTGTGGAAAGAATGTAAGATTTTAAAACATGTAATGCAAAACAACTTTATAACATAATAGCCTGCTTTCACGAACAAGGCTAAGCTAAAGCCAGGACCAGGCCTTATTTAAATGAAGATATTTAAGCATCTTTTATAAACATGCCTTAGAAAAAGACCTTACTGGTGTGTATCTTGAGACAAATCAATGACTCTGGTATAATTTAGGATCTTTCAGTGCAAGTTGAGTTAAGACGGCTCAAACGTGTTTTAATCTAGATCTAGCCTTAAGCCTTGTCTGGGGCAATATGAAAAATGTCAATTCTGAGCAACTTGTTGATGTAAAGTACGCAAGTATTTTTACATTATTCAAGTATCTGAACTTTATCAGACAACTTTCTTTTACTTCCATCACATTCTGAAGCACATATCATACTTTTATTACATTACATTTAACATCATGTAATACTTATTTACATTGAAAATCTAGTACTTTATTACTTTAACTCAAGTAAAAGTAGCTAAATGTTATAGAATGTACTAAAGTATTAATTAAAAAAACAGGTTGTTTTCATGATATGTAGTGGAGTGAGTCGGTATTATTCATTAGAATGTAGTAAAGTTGTTACGAATGAGAGACACTCAAGTATACTTTAAAAAAGTACTTGAAAAGTAACTGTTGTTTTGTAAAATAAAATAAAATAAAACTATGTTTGTACACTATAAGAATTGAAAAATCCTTACCCTAACTGTATTTGATTTTTAAAACTACATTCATGAAATGCCACTAGTAACTACTTGCATACATTTTGTTTGCATTTGACAGACGCTTTTACCCAAAGCGACTTACAGTGCATTACCAGGCATACAACTACTTAACATAACTGAATATGAATTTTACTTACGTGCAATTCCAGGGAATTTTCTTTTTTAAGATCTTGTACAAGTTCACTCCATGGCAATCCAAACGCTTTATGTTTTCTGTATATTGACGTATAATTGTTTGGTATTGCGCATCATTGCAGGGCTGACTGCAGTCGAAACAGTCCTGAGATTTAAGATGGTGAGCAGATGCGGCAGCAGAAAGAGCCACCTGATAAAAAACAAAGCACCTGTTAGTGGACGCAAGGCTTCTTTAAATCTCATTACTTACAGTACAATTCATTTGTTCATTATATCAATACAATCAGTTAAACATGCATTTTGTAAACACTATCATTCATGTACATGTTTGTACTCACCAACAGCAAGCAAATATTCATTCTTCAAATCTTTCACAGCGTTGCACCTCAGAAACGTCTAAATCCACTGATCCACAAGGCAGAGCAGTAATGCAGGTATGAAGTGATTCAATGACATTTATACCTTGAGCTGGACACTGTTAAGGATTTTACAGTGACGTAGTCCACCGAGCTCTTTCCAACACGACAAATTTGCATGAAACAAACAGCGGTGCAGCTAATGCCTACTCTGTTTTCCATAAAGATGCAGTTACCTGTGCCAATTCAGGTGTGGGAATGGACTCTTTTTCACCTTGTGTAGGGAGTGTGACATAATCTCACCGGAAGAGCAATTGAAAACAAAGAGCAAATACAATACTGCGCTGACAGTGATGATCCTGCAGGCCTATAAAGACATTATTATCTATCACAACAACAGGTCTTAGAAAAGACATTTCATATACACTTATATATAATTTTATCATATATCATACTCTATACATATGTAATTTTATTATATATAATATTCTATTCATATATAATTTTGTCATATATCATATTCATACTGTATATCATTTGTTATATACACATTCATAATATAGCGTTATGGATGTGATTTTTCAATCAAAAGTTAAAATATAATTTAACAAAGAATGATTTTATTATACATTGTGGTGAATGGAGGGGTTACGGAATAGTGTTGTTTAAAACAACCAATCATCATTTTGATAATGAGTTATGAGTTATTCATTAATAATTACAATTATTAATGTTGATATTTTCTCCACCACTCTGTTAAGGGAAATTATTGTTTATCACTATTCCACTTCGGGGAATTGTTGGTTTAGCTCAAATGCAAATACACTGAAAAAATGATTCATTGAATTTAATCAATTATTTTAAGGTAAGTGGTTGCAATCAATTTATTTAAGCTACATTTAAACAAAAAAGATTAGTAAAGTAAAATAAAATATAAAACTTTTGTTTAAATGTAGCTTAAATAAATAGATTGCAACCACTTACCTTAAAAAAATTGATTAAATTCAATCAATCATTTTTTCAGTGTACATACAATTAATCTTCATTAACTATAAATATTTTGTAGGATTTAACAGAATGAATCGTAACAATTAATTGATTAATTTGCCAAGGAATTTATATCTAAAATTGTACATCAATTCTGAGAAACCTTGAGCGTGAGGTAGCATTGATCTAAAGAGAGCGAGAGAAAGAGAGAGAGAGAGTTGCATAAACCACATTCATCTTACTTAACCGACTTAAACGCAGCTATATTCTAAGATATAGGATACTTGCATGTCTGTGCAGTTGAAGGCATTTGAAAGTCTTAGGTTCAGATGGAAGAAGAAGATGGCTTTGCAGGTTCTTGAAGAATCTCAAGACAGAGTCCAGTTGAAGCATTTTCATGCTGGAAGAACAGACCAGGGTGTTGGTGTGCGAACCGAGCGTCCAGTCCATTTGAAGAGTTGTTCCGAAAAGTTTAGATGTGAGTTGGAGGTTTTCTGATTGTTGAAAATCCATTCTTGGTCAAAAACTCAGGTGAGTTTGGCCTAAAACTCCAGAACAAAGAAAAGGCTTCTAGGCCTAATTGCTGGAAGAGCTCACTTGTAGAAGAGATGAGGCGAATAAGCAAGAACGAATTCAACTGACTAATGAGATAAAATTTTTGCCAGTATTTATTCTTTGAGGAGGACATGCCCATCCAAGTTTGAATCGACCAATCAGAGCTGAGCAGGGGATAGTTGTTTGTCCCCCTTAACTGTAACTTTGCATCTTTTATTGCCTCCAGGTTCCTTTGCAAAATATTAGTCCAGATCATTGAATAACTAGAATGAATTGTTTTACCGTCATACCATATTTATCAATGAAGAGGAAATTGAAAGGTGAACCGTTTGATACACAATCTGAATGGTTTTAAACAAGCATTAAGTTGTGATTCATTCCGATGTATTAGTAACTAAAACATCTCTATTTGTCAGAGGTAATCTAGACTTATGGCCGGTTGCATAAAACTTTAAGACTAGCTTTAAAATTTAGTCATAAAAAATTTTCTTCAAGACTGATCATAACTGTTTTAAGTATGTTACATAGAAAGGTAGATTGGTCTAATTTAAATCCAAATAATAAGACTGATTATCCCTAACCAATTGCTAGTTAGTCAGAATCATACTTAAGACGCAGTCTTAACCTCACGGCTATGTTTATGCAACCGGCACTTAGTCATAGAAACACAATTGGAATACAAGTTATTTAAAAAGCAGTTTATAAAAGAGGGAACGAACATACATCACACATGCATAAATGTATTTACAGACAAGATATAAAAGAGTTTGTCATATGGTCTCAAAGACATTCTTTAGGCCATATCTTTAGGGCAATCCACATCTCCTTATCAGCTCTCTGTTGAGCTTCAAAAGGTGCCATAAACGGGGGCATAACACATAATATCATATTTACTCAGCTATTCTGCAATCCAAGTATCAGATTTGATCCGGTTCTGGCAATCTAGCCAGATGCTACAACATATAACATATATATTTAAAACATTTGGTTAAAACGTAATGTTTTCCATAATAAGGTTGACATTTACATTGAATTGCTCGTATACATATAATATGTTAATTCCTGCTTTAATTATCTTAACATGATATGTAAGCCTTGATCTCTCCCTTGTGCGCCTGCCGGGTTCGATTTAAGAGAAAACAAGGCACCAATAAAAACCCAAATGTGATAGTAGAGGTGTTAGTGAGACCAGCAGGGGGTGCTCACCCTGTGGTCTGTGTGGGTCCTAATGCCCCAGTATAGTGACGGGGACACTATACTGTCAAAAAAAGCACCGTCCTTCGGATGAGACGTTAAACCGAGGTCCTGACTCTCTGTGGTCATTAAAAATCCCAGGATGTCCTTCGAAAAAGAGTAGGGGTGTGCCCCGGCATCCTGGCCAAACTTGCCCATTGGCCTACTAATCTTCCCCTCATACTAATTGGCTATATCACTCTGTCTCCTCTCCACTAATAAGCTGGTGTGTGGTGGGCGTTCTGGCGCAATATGGCTGCCGTCGCATCATCCAGGTGGATGCTGCACATTGGTGGTGGTTGAGGAGATTCCCCCATTCATATGTAAAGCGCTTTGAGCACTGGAAAAGCGCTATATAAATGTAACGAATTATTATTATTATTATTATTATTATTATCTTAAAGCAAACATGAATTATTATTTGTGGTGCAACAACCCAATTACTAAAATGAATAAGTTATGTGAATGTATGTGTCTGTAAAGCCACCCTCATAATAAATAAGGGGATCTCCATAACACTGTAATAATATTCAGGCTCTCTTATTCACAAGATACACTCACAAGAGAAAGACATTTTCCATGTGTGCTGAATTATGTAGTAGAATAAATGATAAACAACCTATCTAGCCCACACATCAGCCTACACGACTTCTACAGAGTTTGATACCGATGGTAATATTGCCCCTGTGGTAGAAACCATCTTGTGTTTGTTTATTGTATTTATGATTTGTTTATAATACTGTGAAAAGGTCACTTTCATCATGAAGGTTTGCATGTCACCAAGTGTAACCCACATGAACCATGGAGAAAGTGTTGCGTATCTCTTCGTCTTGAAATGACCCTATAAAGTATTTAACATTATTGTATTATATTTTTTGAAAGATTTCACAGTACATTCAAATTACAGTATCTGTGAATTGGTTTATTTTAAATCCCTCTTTTTGTCGATTTTTTTTAGATCCCAGCAACAAGCAAGATATTCCAATGGAGAGGAAATTTCAAAAAGAAAATTGAGATGGAGTTTTGTTTAGATGTGGTCAGTATGCAAAGTAAGTGTTGATCTGAATCTGATACTGCAGGTAGTAAACACAAGCATGTGTCTATTATTCGATCACATGTCATTAATGGGATTCCCTCTCAGTGGGATTTTCTTACCGCAACATGTAAATGAAATGGAGGAAATACACTTTGTGAATCTCATGACCAGTGAAGCTCCAATAATAGCCGTTTCCTAATCCGTCACTTAAAGGATTTTAGGATCTACTTTTACTGTTATGACTATAAGGTCAATTCTGAAAGTCTGTAATAGTTTTAGAGAATGAACAAACCACCTAAAAAACACATTCTGAGACGATTCATTGCTGAGGTGATTCTATAGCTCAATTGTTAGAGTATTAACTAGCAACGCAAAGCTCATGTTCTAGTGTTGATTATTTTTTTGTAAACTGTACACCTAACCTGTCAAATGTCTTTAAATAACCACCAGAGCAATGTTTGGTAACCGTGGTATAAGCAGAATAATTGACTCCGGTCCTTTGAATTATTTGAAAATAATGCACACCCGCGGTGTAATGCACTTGGCTTCGCGATGTCCACACTACCACCTTGTGTACTACCTTGTGCATTATTTTGGAATAATTCAACAGCCCGACGTCAATTATTTCTTACATAAAGCACACAAATTACAGCACATTGCTTCCTAAGGTGCTGTACAAAGAATTCCTAAATGGCATAGTACATGCATTTAAAAAGAAAGGAACAATATAAAAACACAAATATAAATAGATACATAAATACATTAAAAATGAAATAAAATTATACAATGTTAAGATGGAAAATTTGATATTGTAAAACTTAAAATGCTTGGAAAAACATTGCTTCCAAAGACTTTTGAAGGCATGTCAATATTTTAAGTTTATAATTTAAACAACAAAAAAATGAACCAGGATTTTTGGTACCTTATTGTGGAACTTTAAAATGGTTTCACCGAAAATCTGATCTGCCCAAATCAAAGAAAATGTTACTCAATTGCATGTAGATATTTTATAAAACACAATAACAGAAAGGCATCATAGTGAAAGTTCATGTTAAACAGCAGACTCTGTTTTGAATATGATCTGGGTGAGGTAAACTAACCGCAGTGTGCATATGAAAAGCAGAAGTAACTGAGATGGCTCTAACCATGATAGATAATATTCCATACATGGAGACAATCATACATCCGGGATTCCCTTTTTATGGGATATCCTTACCACAGTGGGTTGGAGAAATGCTGCTTACCAGGGACGAATGAGGATTTCTCCATCATGACCAAAGAGGAATCCCCTTGGGTGACATGACTCCATATTTATTTTTCACTCTTTTTATTAAGATACATACAGGACATGTGTACACAAAATGTAATTGATATTTGAAACACAATGGTGAATTGGAACTGTAATAATACATAAAATATACAATAATATTGTTGTGAATTTTGCATATTTAAAAATGAAAAAGTTGGATTTCAAGAAAGTTGACGTTTTTAGTTTTCTAAGCCTTAATATGTAAACCAATGGATTACATGACCTTTGCAGTTAAAAGCAAGGATATTGTCATTCAAAAAGTGGAGTTGCAGCCCTCAACTGATGTTTATGTTGTCATGTTGTGTATTGGCCACCAGTTGCGTGATTGCAGTACCAGTTTTAGCCACAATCCTACATACTGTTCCTTTAATTTAATATAATGTAAAAATCTATTTTAAAATGATGTGGTAAGATGAGATGTTTTTAATCGATTAGCACATAACCTTTAATCATTTAATTGCACACCTTTAGTTCAGTTTATCCTGTCAGTTGAGTAAAAATTCCACGTCGCCTTAGGCATCAATAAGTATAAATATAAGAGGGAGTCCTGAATATGGAAAGTAGTATACAGCACAGGGAATCCTTACACCGGCACATGTGGCACATGTAAATGTTTGGGAAACACGTTGGTGGATCACGTCATTCATTTTGAAGACTGAACCATTGATGGTCAAAATAAACAGGTAAACAACCATACAGTATTACAGTTTGACCGTAGCTCTTCAGTACAAATCTATCATTAAACGTATTAAACTCTATCTTCTTGTAAATACAAATAGAGGCATTACAACACATGGATACATGGAAAAACATTGTAATAATTAAAATACATTGTTGTGCCTCTATTGTACATATATTGTGACATTTAAAAAAAGCATTAACGTTAACTTTGTTGCTGTACAGGGCCGGGTCTACGGGGGGGCTGGGGGGGCATTGCCCCCCCATATTTTCCTTCTGCCCCCCCCCCCAAAAAAATGTCCATCCAACCTTAAAATAACGGAGTGTCTTTAAACAAAAAATGTCTTCTTTAGTCTAGCTAGCGCTAACGTTTACAGCTCCCGCCCACTATCATCTGATTAGCTTAATCAAGTATTGGAGGTCTTTTCAGCAGTATTTAAGTCACAGAAAAAGTACTACTGTTCTCTATGACGGTAACTAAAAAAAACACATCTTTAAAATATATATCAGAAACAATGCAATTTAGTATTGCATAAACGTAATAACCCAACACAAATTAATTTAAAACTTTTTTTATAGTAAAACATGCCCAAAATAGCCCCTTATCCTTTCTTGGACTCACCTCATTATTTATTCATTCAAATACAACAGCCAATGGCAAGTCTCCAGCAGCATTTAATGTGTTTGTTTTAGACGTAGTTCTGTTTATTAAAATTAGAATATGCCGTTTGGTTGTGGCATACTATATAGTAGATATAAATGATATAAGATGGTTATACAGTAAATATACAGTATTGTAACAGCTGAGCATCGCGTGCATTTTTAAAATGAAATTTTAGCGGTTTTGTCATCGTCATTCATCAGCTCATTCAGCTCGCGTTTGAGGAAAACTTCACACGCAAAAATCTACAGACTTTTAAGTTCAGGAGCAGCTTTCACTCCGCAAGGTCATCGTAAGGTAAACCTTGTATTTTATAATGTTGCGTTGTATTATAATATCTAATTTGCTGTGTTATGAACAAAGCAGTGTGATTTATCTTTGGTCTCGTCGCAAATCACACTTACAGTATTTTAGGGCTTGTCCTTTTGTCTGGTGCTGTTATAGGCATAACCAGGATAACCTTTAACGAATTTGACATGCATGTCAAATTGCTTACATGATGTTTCAAAATATATTATTTAAAGCATTGTGCTTTGTTGTGATATTTGAGGTTGCTGCAGCAGCATGTATAATAGGGTCAGGAATTAATGACAATACAGCTTATCACATATATCACATTGAAAATACATTATTTTAAATGAAGAAAATGTTTGAGAAGTGGAAATAAAGTTCCTAACAAGTGTTTATTTAGAATAAAGGCATATGTTGGGTATGGTAGGTATAAGAATGGCTTTAATTTATCTATAAGTGAAATAATAGATTAAATGCAGTGTAAACATTAATAAAATATAGCTATATGTACAGCTTTGTATTCATATCACCTGCTTGCCTGATTTCATTAACTGTGACTAAATGTGTCAAACTAGTGTAATCATTATAACATTATTAATCATTAATCTAATTGCATCTACTTTTAAAATTTGAACGTGCAAAATGACATATAAATGGCCTTTTATTATAAGACATATGCAAAATAATATTGGATTGAAACATCCATAATTTTAGTGTATGAATCATTTTAGTTGAGAAATGGCTGCCCACCCAAAAATCCTGACTGCCCCCCCAGTCCAGCAAGCCTAGTACCGGGCCTGCTGTATAGAAATCAAATTTGTAAATATTTGAGATATTAAATAAATGGAATTATTCCATAATTCCACAAAACACATATTTGTGTAGTTTTCATAATATCAAGAAAGAAAACAAATCAATGCATTTCTAGCTTAAACGTTTTTTTTTTCAGTCCAGTATTGGTTAAACAATCAGTCATGAGACCTTTTAACCTTCTGATGTCTTTGATCAGGAGTTAACACAAGTCACCAATTCCACTCCCACTAATAATCCATTTGCACAGGCTTTACATGTCTGTATTTTACATATGATGCAAAAGAGAGCCGGCATGAAATGTTTCTTTTTGTTGTTTTTTATGGGCTTAATTAAAACATAAACTAAAAATTTATTTAATTGACTTTTTAATAAATCCTATAATGTGTAATTTGGCTACACTTTAACTATGAGAAGGAATATGTGAGAGGGAACTGCACATAGTACTTCTTGAATGTGAAGATTTTATATTCCGTTATATTTTGTTTGATTGTTGAATATTTGTGTAATGTCCTTATCCTGTGACCTTGAGCGGTCCATACTGAGACATTTGCACGTTTGTAACCTTTGCAGTGAGACGCAGTGTTGATTTTGTTCATGGCACTGGGTTGCTGCTACCATCTGCAGGAAACTTTTTGCAATCACAGTGTGAAACACTGAATCACTTATTGACTGGCTACAGGTAAGAGGATTTATTAGCATATTTCTCAGTTCCAACAGCTGGTTTATACTATAAACAATTCTAACAGGACAAATGTGTAGGGAGTATTTCAGATTATAATAAAATCACAGTGTAAATCTCTAAATACAATCCCTTTATTTCAACAAAAACCTCACAGTCACTGTAACTAATGCTCTCTTATTTAGCTTGTGGATTCTTAAACGCAAGCATACAATTAACAGTGAGGATAAAGTTAACACATAACAAACGACTAACAGTCTTTATGTGGTTAATTTTGTTATCATAATGCAGATTCATCCATTATTGTGTAATTAGAGGCTATTGAATAAGATGTCAGTACATAGTGCATATATGCATAAAACGTATGGGTGGCTAGTGGAAATGTAATTGTTGATATGAACAATTGCCATTGTTACTAAATGTAATTTCTGATATCAAGAATTAAAATACTAGTGAAAATATAATTGTTGATATCAAACGAATAAAAGTTAAAACGGCTTGCCATATTGTTAAACAAGGCACAAACTAGCAGCAGAACATACTAATCTTCATATATTTTATTTGTCAGAAAACACTGTTGATGTAACTACTGCCTACACATATTGGTGTGATATAAATATTGTAAATCAATTCATTTCTTGACTATTAATTAAGAACAAACCCACAGCCCTTTGCCTCTAACTCAATGTATTTCAATGGCTCAAACTAACTGAAGTATCCATGAATCACGTGACAGCTGAGCTTTTTAAACCTGGGGCGTCTTTCTAAATGGCTCGGGGTAGGATATCAATGCATTTCAATGTATTTTCAATGCACTGATTTACAATATTTGCAATGATTTACAATATTTATATCACACCAATATGTGTAGACAGTATTTTTATGTAGTGTCAGGGCACAAGTCAAGACCACATTCATAAATATACAAATTAGTCCCGCCTCCATTTAATCACACCAGATTGGACTCCACATGGCCAACACATTGATGTGATTGGTTATAATATGCATGTGATGTAGAAAACATTTTTGAGACTGCCTTCATACTGAAGGTCTGACAACCATGAATGGCCAAGGACCACCCAAGAAGCCATATGACTGACATGTAAAGCAACAAATCACGTTTCACTTTGTGCCACATGTTTAAGGGCGAGGAAATGTCTTCACAATAATAGACAAGTGTGCTGCAAACCACTAAATCATTCATTCATACATGTTTCTAAAATTTATAACAACAATGGCAAACATGTTAAAAGGAACATGTAAAAACATTTTTATAGCAACCAAAGGAAAGTTGTAGACACAAAATTAATCTTTGCAATGATGTCAATTATAATTCTATTATGACTTTTACTGTGAATCTTTCGGATGAATTTCAAGTCTGGTCTGGTCTTGATCTGAACTTTGTTTTGTTTTTGCACTTTGCAGTAAAAGTCAGTCAAATGTGTTAAATACCAATAAAATGACTAAAGTGTCATTTGTAAAAATGAGGTATTTCAATTACTGACTAAAACCATTAAAGTGAAATTACTTAAAGGGGACAGAGAATGAAAACCCATTTTTACCTTGTCTTTGTTGAATAAGTCTACCCACATTCACAAACATATAAAAAGTGCTAAACATGCTAAACATCTCAGTTTCATAGAAATTCCTCTTTTAGAAATGTCAGCCAGAAAACAGCCTAATCTGAAAAACGGATGCTAATGACATCACTGGCATCTAACTGCCCATCTACTTTAAAATAATTGGCTAAATTTTTTGAGTGGCAGCAAAGTCAGCCAATCAGTAATGAGATTGCAAGTTAAGCCAGTAGGGGGAGCCAAATAGGTGCAAAACCACCTGTTTAAAATCCCCCACCCTAATAGAGCTATCCGAGAGAGTTTTTAGGAAGCTTCTAAGGCATTACAGACCCAAACAAAATGTTTTTTGTCTACATGTCACATCACAGAACAAGGATAAATACTTCGTTCAACCATTCTATGTCACCTTTAAACTAAACATAAAAGCCTGATATATGGTCATTAACAAGAAAACATGTCATACACACTTACACATACAGTATATGAATGAAATCATAATAAATATAAAGACCATGCACAAAAATTAGAATAACTTGGTGTATTCAGAGGAGCAAACAAACTTTATTCACTAGAAAAACAATATATAAAATGAAACTTTTTCACACAATGAAAAACACTCATTCATTCTTGCAGTAAAACAAAAACATTTCAAACACTTTGCAAAACAATCTGAAAAATAATTTAAAATAATCACAAATGTTATAAATATATATTTTTAATTTTCAAACTTAATTATTAGATTACTTATTTACAATGGCTCATAACTGGACATATGGATTTTTGTACAATATTGTATTAAATTAATTGTGAAGGACAATAATAAAAGGCTGCTTTGTATGAAATTATGTTTTGTTTAAGTGATACAATGTTAACAATTGTTTACTTATACATGTGCATGCTACTGAGATTTCCACTGGTTTTTCAACAAATATGTTTTTGCCATTTCCACAGCTCTTTGTTTTTAACATGTTTACTGTTTGTTTCACTTGCACTGCTGTTGTATGACTGCTGCTACAGTTGTCACATATGGCTTCATAGTAGTTGTCAGGAAACATGCCAGGATGTGTTGTCAGTCTGTGGAAGGAAGGTAAGATTTTAAAACATGTAATGCAAAACCACTTTATAATAGCCTGGTTTCACAAGGAAGGCTTAGCTAAAGCCAGGACCAGGCCTTAATTAAATTAAAATTAAAATCAAAATGTTTAAGCATCTTTTATGAACATGCGTTAGAAAAGATACTGGTGTGTATCTTGAGACGGCTCTTGTATATTTTAGAATCTATCAGTGCAAGTTGAGTTGAGACAGCTCAAACATGTTTTAATCTAGATCTAGTCTTAAGCCTCTCCTGGGGCAATATGAGAAATGTCAATTCTAAGCAACTTGTTGATGTAAAGTACACAAATATTTTTACTTTATTCAAGTTTAATGTAGTAATCAAAGTAATTGAACTATGTTTGTACACAATAAGAATTGAAAAACCCTCACCCTTACTGTATGTGATTTTTAAAACTACATTCATGAAATGCCACTACTTACATTTATGCATTTACATTTATGCATTTAACAGACACTTTTACCCAAAGCGACTTACAGTGCATTACCAGGCATACAACTAGTTAACATAACTGAACAACTGTATGAATTTTACTTACGTGCAATTCCAGGGAATTTTCTTTTTTAAGATCTTGTACAAGTTCACTCCATGGCAATCCAAATGCTTTATGTTTTCTATATATTGACTTATAATTGTTTGGTATTGTGCATCATTGCAGGGCTGACTGCAGTCAAAACAGTCCTGAGATTTAAGATGGTGAGCAGATGCGGCAGCAGAAAGAGCCACCTGATAAAAAACAAAGCACCTGTTAGTGGACACAAGGTTTCTTTAAATCTGTATCTCATTACTTACAGTACAATTCATTTGTTCACGATACCATTACAATCAGTTAAACATGCATTTTGTAAACACTATCATTTTTGTACATGTTTTTACTCACCAACAGCAAGCAAATATTCATTCTTCAAATCTTTCACAGCGTTGCACCTCAGAAACGTCTAAATCCACTGATCCACAAGGCAGAGCAGGAATGCAGGTATGGAGTGATTTCCAATGACATTTATACCTTGAGCTGGACGCTGTTAAGGATTTTACAGTGACGTAGTCCACCAAGCTCTTTCCAACACGACAAATTTGCATGAAACAAACAGCAGTGCAGCTAATGCCTACTCTATTTTCCATAAAGATGCAGTTACCTGTGCCAATTCAGGTGTGGGAATGGACTCTTTTTCATCTTGTGTAGGCAGTGTGACATAATCTCACCGAAAGAGCAATCGGAAAAAAAACAAAGAGCAAATACAATACTGCGCTGACAGTGATGATACTCCAGGGCTTTATTACAACAGCAGGTCTTAGAAAAGACATTTCATATACATATATATAATTTTATCATATATCATACTCTATACATATGTAATTTTATCATATATCATATTCTATACATACTGTATATCATTTGTTTATAAACATTCATATTATAGCGTTATGGATGTTATTTTTCAATCAATAGTTAAAATATAATTTATCCAAGAATTATTATATATATATATATATATATATATATATATATATATATATATATATATATATATATATATATATATATATATATATATATATATATATATATATATATATATATAACCTTTATGATTTTCTAAACCCCTAGACATATCAGTCTATATGTTTTCTGTTTTAGATGAGGGAAATTAAAATTATGAGTGTGACATTTCTCCGTTATGGTTGTGAAATTTCTGAAATCTGTGCTTACCTGAAAAATAATTTAAACAAATGTTTAAAAAATTTAAACAGAGACCTTGCATGCTTTTATACCATAACATATTAACATCTGATATATAAGTATGGATAAAAAATATTTGGTTAAAACTTAATGTTTTCATAACAAGGTTGACATTTACATTGAATTGCTCGTATACATATAATATATTAATTCCTGCTTTTATTATCTTAACATGATATGTAAGCCTTGATCTCTCCCTTGTGCGCCTGCCGGGTTCGATTTAAGAGAAAACAAGGCACCAATAAAAACCCAAATATGATCTTAAAGCAAACATGAATTATTATTTGTGGTGCCACAACCCAATTACTAACATGAATAAGTTATGTATGTGTCTGTAAAGCCCACCCTCATAATAAATAAGGGGATCTCCATAATACTGTAATAATATTCAGGCTCTTTTAATCACAAGATACACTCACATCTCTCACAGAGAAAGACATTTTCCATGTGTGCTGAATTATGTAGTAGAATAAATGATAAACAACCTATCTAGCCCACACATCAGCCTACAAGACTTCTACAGAGTTTGATACCGATGGTAATATTGCCCCTGTGGTAGAAACCATCTTGTGTTTGTTTATTGTATTTATGATTTGTTTATAATACTGTGAAAAGGTCACTTTCGTTATAAAATTTTGCATATCACCAGGTATAACCCACATGAACCATGGAGAAAGTGTTGCGTATGCATCTCTTGGTCTTGTAATGACCCTATAAAGTATTTAACATTATTGTATCATCATTTTTAAAATATTTCACAGTATATTCAAATTACAGTATATGTGAATTGGTTTATTTTAAATGCCTCTTTTTGTCGATTTTTTTTAGATCCCAGCAACAAGCAAAATATTCCAATGGAGAGGGAATTTCAAAAAAGAAAATTGAGATGGAGTTTTGTTTAGATGTGGTCAGTATGCAAAGTAAGTGATCTGAATCTGATACTGCAGGTAGTAAACACAAACATGTGTCTATTATTCGATCATGTCCTTAATGGGATTCCCTCTCAGTAGGATTTTCTTACCGCAACATGTAAATGAAATGGAGGAATACAGTTTGTGAATCTCATGACCAGTGAAGCTCCAATAATAGCCGTTTCCTAATCCGTCACTTAAAGGATTTTAGGATCTACTTTTACTGTTATGACTATAAGGTCAATTCTGAAAATCTGTAATAGTTTTAGAGAAAGAACAAACCACCTGAAAAAACACATTCTGAGACGATTCATTGCTGAGCTGACTGTATAGCTCAATTGTTAGAGTATTAACTAGCAACGCAAAGGTCATGGGTTTTATCCCCAGCTATACATACATGAGAAAGCATAGCTTGAAGGCAAATAAAGGCAAGTAAATGTATGTAGCACTATATGTAGATAATAAAGCATAATTACTAGTATCAGGTTTAGTTTATTTATTTTATACCATGCTTTATTCTGATTGGTTTAGAAATGTTCTATGAGTGTTGATTATTTTTTTTTATACCACGGGTCTGTTGAATGCTGCATTCTGATTGGCTGAGAAGTGTTCTATGGGTGTTGATTATTTTTCTGTAAACCGCACACCTAACTTTTCAAATGTCTTAAAAGTAGGCACCAGAGCAATGTTTGTGGTAACCGTGGTATAAGCGGAATAATTGACTCCGGTCCTTTGAATTATTTGAAAATAATGCACACCTGCGGTGTAACGGCACTCCGCTTCGCGTCGTGCCGCATTACCACCTTGGTGTGCATTATTTTCTTATAATTCAATGGCCCGTCGTCAATTATTCCTTACGTAAACTGTACACCTAACCTGTCAAATGTCTTTAAATAACCACCAGAGCAATGTTTGGTAACCGTGGTATAAGCAGAATAATTGACTCCGGTCCTTTGAATTATTTGAAAATAATGCACACCCGCGGTGTAATGCACTTTGCTTCGCGACGTCCACACTACCACCTTGGGTACCACCTTGTGCATTATTTTCGAATAATTCAACGGCCCGTCGTCAATTATTTCTTACATAAAGCACACAAATTACAGCACATTGCTTCCTGGTGCTGTACAAAGAATTACTAAATGGCATTTTGTAGTACATGCATTAAAAAAAAAAATGGAACGATATAAAAACACAAATACATAAAAAAAAGAAATAGAATTATACAATGTTATTTTATAATATATAATATGAAAATTTGATATTGTAAAACTTAAAAACTTAGAAATGCTTGGAAAAACATTGCTTCCAAAGTATTTTGAAGGCATCTCAATATTTTAAGTTTATAATTTAAACTTAATTGGTACCTTATTGTGGACCTGTAAAATGGTTTCACCGAAAATCTGATCTGCCCAAATCAAAGAAAATGTTACCCAATTGCATGTAGATATTTTGTAAAACACAATAACAGAAAAGCATCATAGTGAAAGTTCATGTTAAACAGCAGACTCCTCTGTTTTGAATATGATCTGGGTGAGGTAAACTAACCACAGTGTGCATATGAAAAGCAGAAGTAAGATGGCTCTAACCATGATAGATAATATTCCATACATGGAGACAATCATACAGCCGGGATTCCCTTTCTATGGGATATCCTAACCACAGTGGGTTGGAGAAATGCTGCTTACCAGGGATGAACGAGGATTTCTCCATCATGACCAAAGAGTAATCCCCTTGGGTGACATTAAAATACACAGTATTGTCGTAGGCCAACACCAACTGCTGGTTTTAATGACTCTATATTTATTTTTCCCTCTTTTTATTAAGATACATACAGGACATATGTACACAAAATGTACAAAAGATATTTGAAACACAATGGCGAATTGGACCTGTAATAATACATAAAATATACAATAATATTATTGTGAATTTTGCATATTTAAAAATGAAAAGTTGGATTTCAAGAAAGTTTACATGTTTTTAGTTTTCTAAGCCTTAATATGTAAAGCAATGGATTTACATGACCTTTGCAGTTAAAAGCAAAAGCCTAAAACATATGTTTGATGAGAGATCAACCACCTCACGTCCAATCATATTCAAGGACTGGAGCTAAATATAATAATAACAACATTACATTTATTTATAATAACATTTAGTTCTAGTCCAAGCTTTTTTTAACTAGTTGTGCTAAACAACCATAACATACTCTTGCTTATGTTACATTTTAGTATATGATATTAAAATGTTTTAAAATGAATGTTTTTGACCTTTTACCACACAGATGACTTCTCTTAATGACTTACTGACCTGTAGCTTAAGAGAATCCAGTTTTGAGAAAGGAAAGAGTCATGTGACCCTTTTCAGCTACGTTTGACCTTTTTCCTGTCTTAAAGCATGTATGTGTGAGGTGTATTGATGACAACTTTTTCACTTTTACGTGTACTATAATTAGATGCTAGGTCATATAAACAGCAATAAGGAATTCCCTGTTTTACAATCGGATTACAGACTAACACTACTGCTTTATTACCACAAAATTTGCAGGCCCATAGTGTTTTGCATATGATGCACAAGATCTTTAAAAAGATGGATTTAAAGTGTGTTATATATTGACATGATATTTCCTTTTTTTTTTGACTTAGATTTTATTATGTGTATGACCCAACATACAACCCTCTTGTTTGTGTCATATTACTTTGATATAAATTTTATATATTGTAAAAATCTATTTTAAAATGATGTGGTAAGATGAGATGTTTTTAATCATTTAGCACATAACCTTTAATCCTTAGCACACCTTTAGTTCAGTCTATTCTGTCAGTTGAGTAAAAATGTCAATTCCACGTCGCCTTAGGCATCAATAAGTATAAATATAAGAGGGAGTCCTGAATATGGAAAGTAGAACACAGCACAGGGAATCCTTACACCGGCACATGTGGCACATGTAAATGTTTGGGAAACACGTTGGTGGATCACGTCATTCATTTTGAAAACTGAACGATTGATGGTCAAAATAAGCAAGTAAACAAGCCATACAGTATTACAGTTTGACTGTAGAAGCTCTTACCTGACTGTCTGCTATTCAGTACAAATCTATCATTTAACATATTAAACTATGAATACAAATACAGTTTCAAGGCATTAATGCATGGATGCATAAAAAACATTGTAATACTTAAAATATATTGTTATGCCTCTATTGTACAAATATTGTGACATTTTAAATATGCATTAATGTTAACTTTGTTGCTGTATACAAATCAAATTTGTAAATATTTAAGATATTAAATAAATTGAATTATTATGTATTATGTCTTGGAATATTCATTTTTAATACATTTTCATGTATTTGTGAAATATGATGCCAAATGTGAACACATAGGCCTATTTGTGTAGTTTGCATAACAAATCAATGCATTTTTAGCTTAAACGTTTTTTAGTCCAGTATTGGTTGAAGAAACAGTCATGTGACCTTTTAACCTTCTGATGTCCAGGAGTTAACACAAGTCACCAATTCCACTCCCACATACTAATATTAGTAATCCATTACCACAGGCTTTACATGTCTGTATAGTATTTTACATATGATGCAAAAGAGCCGGCATGAAATGTTTATTTTTGTTGTTTTTATGGGCTTTATTATAACATAAACTAAAAATATATTTCATAAATGTTGACTTTTAATGAACCCTATTATGTGTAATTTAGCCTACACTTTAACTATGAGAGGGAATATGTGAGAGGGAACTACAATGTTTGCACATAGTACTTCTTAAATGTGATGGTTTGTAATCTATACTTGTATGTATCTAATTAGAATCTGCTATTTTCACTATAAGTATGTTTTGATTTTTGAATTAAACAAAACATATTAATTTATATAGTGTAGTGATGTTGGTTAGCCTTATTTTTAATTACACAGAATTTATAACAAATTTATGTATTTTATAAAATGTCATAAAACTGGGGCCCCCTAGCACCATCTCGCGGCCCCGCCATGGGGCCACGGCCCCCAGTTTGAGAACTACTGTGGTAGAAGATATAACTATTTGTTTTGGAAGATCTGCAAAGTTTGAATCATTACAATCACAAAAGGGATTTATTTGTAAATTATACATTGACATTATATCTCTGAATTTGAGCTGTTAAACACACTGTACTAAAAATAGAATAAAGCTCATTAATCAAAGTTAAAACTGATGCACCATTTGCTGTGGTTAATTTTTAAATAAATATGTTACAAAAAAGTCCTTGTTATTTTTAAAGTATTTGTATACGTGTTTTGTTTCTCCATTATGTCACATTTTGCCCGATGCCGCAGGGACTTTTATACCCAAATGTGGGGGGAAATGCCACTCATGCTTCGAATTTATATATATATATCTCCGTCCATAGATATGTATAAAGGCTAGATGGCTCGTCCGCGCTACTGGCCAATGGAGTGCAACGTCCGCATTTTGGCGGCCATCTTACGACAGGGCGCTCGCTCACTCGTAGCATTGAGTTTTAATGATGCAGGTACTTTTAAATGACCATAACTTGCTTAATTTTTTACCGATTTTCAAACGGTTTGGTTTGTTATAAACGTCAAAGATGTACCTATGACACTGCATACCTATACTAAAAATAAAAAATAAATTCATGAAACATGTTAAAGCATCCAGAATTATAGCCACGTTAATAACGTTTGTAAAAAATCCAAACCGTTTGAAAATCGGTAGAAAATTGAGCAAGTTATGGTCATTTAAAAGTACCTGCACCATTAAACTCAATGCTACGAGTGAGCGAGCGCCCTGTCGTAAGATGGCCGCCAGGTGATGCCGTTAGGGACTCCGCCTTGAGCCATCTAGCCTTTATACATATCTATGTCTCCGTCCTTATATTTTTTAGGAAACCATTTTTTACGACAGTAATAATATTTGTAACCAAGAACTACTGAATAATATAAAGCGGCACACACTCCCTTACAGTTCTTCCGGTGACGTCACGTCCTGTCCCATTCTCCTTCCTTTCCGCGTCGGCCATTTGTGTTGAACGGTAAGAACAGCTTCTGCTCCAGTTTATAATAGCATTTTTGTATTGCTTTGAGCCTCATATCAATGTTTTCTTCAACTGTTTTACGCACTAAAGTACTTTGCCTTTGGTCTCTCCCATATTTTCTGAATAAATATGTTTCGAACCTCTTTAATTGTGAATAAATATGACTGCAGTGCTGGGTAGCTAAACACATGTGGAAGTCGAGCGCTCATCGTGGCCGCGCGAGCCAGTTATCAACCCATTAAACAAAATGTATTCCGTTTGGTTTTAGTTGTCTGTGTTATATATAAGTAACGTTAAATGTCAAACAGACGCTGTTGACTGCGCTGCTCGTCTTGTACAGAGGGTTTGTAAATCGGATGTGTTTTTGCTTGAATAATGATTTATTTCATTTATTGATATGCAGACGAGCTGATTGACTGTCATCAAGTAAACTCAACATGCAGAACGACGCTGGTGAATTCGTGGACCTGTACGTCCCCCGTAAATGGTGAGGTTTTCCAGGATTTTCAAAGTTAAAAATGCATTTGCAACTAAACTGGATTGTCTACTGTATGTTATAGATTATGTATAGTTGTGCATTTATTTGTTGCGTGGTGGTGTTCAGTGTGCGATGTGTTTTCATGTCGTCGTAATCCGTTTTAAAACTTGGATTATGTCTTCATATAAAATCATTATGGGTTTAGACTAAAGCATCCCTGCAATACACGTTAACTTGTACTGCTACTATGTTCTTTATGTATACTCATGTACTAAATAATATTTTATTTTCAGCTCTGCTAGCAACAGAATCATTGGTGCCAAGGATCATGCCTCCATCCAGCTCAACATTGCTGAGGTTTGACAATTAGTTAGGCTTTACTATTCTTATATATAGACTCATAAACGCCAATCCTTACGTACCCACTTCCAAAATGTTTTCGATGTTTCCTTATATAAAACACCTGATTCAACTCATCAGCCTTCTTGAGTTGAATCAGGTGATTTATATAAGGAGACATCTAAAACATTCTGTAAACATTGCTGTAAATGACCAAATGATATACAGATAGCGGAGTGGGAGATAAAATGCCTTTATACGTATAATCATAACAGCATCTATACAAAATTGCATGAATGTTGTTTAAGTGTTTAACTGAAAAATTCACTTGATTATTAACCAGTCTTTTACACTCTTTTATAGTTGGATCGGGCAACAGGCAGGTTCAATGGACAGTTTAAAACCTATGCCATCTGTGGAGCCATCCGTAGAATGGTATGTTTGATCTTAAAAGCTAAACCACATTTAAAGCCCAGTTTTGTGCATAAATGCGTCATATATCGGATGTTACAAGTAGGGCTGCGACAACTAATCAATGAATTGTTAATAATCGATAATGAAAATGGTGTTCCTGTTTATTAGTGTTGTAACAATAAATCGCGACACACACACTAATACACCGGTCTGATCTCGATTCTGAATCGTAAATGTGATATTATAAAAAAGCTCTTCATGTATTACGGCTCTTTGATCAGTAGGAAGTTCTTATCAATCTAAGATCACTGTTAGTTTGAGTCAATTATAACATGCATTTGAAAAGGCAACACGTGTCAAACATTATCATTATACATATTCTTTATTGTCATGAACATACCTGTCATGAACAGTGATATAAATATTGAGTCTCTGCACGGTAGCACCCTCCGACTTTTGACATTTCACCATCATTTATTGAGAAGTATAGCAAAGCAAATCACACGATTTATTGTTAAAGCCCTACTCTTTATACAGCCCATGCTACAGAGCAGCGGGGGTTATATGATGACATGAGACGGCTCGATGATTGACAGGATGATGACAGAGGCAAAAGGGCAATTTTTGTTAATGAAAGTTTAATTTCTTTAATATTAGTGTCTTTGTTTGGAGCAGATGTGCCTGACTTTATAACTGCGCAGCTCGTGCTGTTTCGATGGGCTGGTGGGCAAGTGATGTCAAAAACCAGACTAATTGACATTCGTTGAACACCGTTTTCACTATCGATTATTTAAAATGTTGTTGCAGCCCTAGTAACAAGTTTGCATGAAAATTGGATTGTATTTATTCAAGTTAAAAGCACAATGATTTTTTTTTAGAAGTCGCATCTATTTTCAAAGCATTTGTTTACTATCATGCAGGGTGAAGCTGATGATTCTCTCCTAAGGCTTGCAAAGAACGACAGCATTGTAGCAAAGTAAGATCATCAAATGAATTCTCTTAATCATTAATTGACCTTCCTGTCAAGCTTTAAATGGTATCTGAATCCCAGTATAATAAAACATATGGTTCTATTGAGGTTTTGAAAAACCCAAGTTGAAGTTCCTTTAAACATGGCATGTTATATGTCCCCGTTTGTATGAAACTTTTGAATTGATTGTAATGCAAAGGAATAAAAGGTTTTTGAAATGCTATTTGCATAATTACTATATTTGATTATTTGTATCTGAGTGATTGTCAGAATGTGTTTGCTGTTGCTGGATTAAACCTTTAATTATTCTATTTTCTCTCTACAGGAACATCTAAATGTAATGATGGGCTCCTGATGTGTCTTTGTAAAATAAACTAAAACTTACATCTTGTGTGTTGAACTGACTCTTTAAAACATTGTGGTTGGTTAAGGTTTTTTTTTTTAGTAGTAGTTTGATTTTAAGGAGGCAAGTCAAAAACATTTCAAATCATGTAGTGTTTTAGTTAAAACATTGTGAAAATAAATGTACAAAGTGTTTGGGCAATTCAAGCTTTAAGGATGTGACATTTGCCGTTAACTTAAAAATATTAATTCAGATAATGCATTTATTACCAATTAATTTAAAACCAGACAAGGTTTTTCGTTGACAACATACTTTGTGGGAATTCTGTGAATTAAAGTGCAGAAACCAGAAGCATAAGACACATGGAGGAGAGGTGGCTCTTCAAAGAACATTTAATATTTATTTTAGGTTTTGTATGTGCATTTGAGGAAGAAACAGGATTATGGACTTGACATTTATCCATTATATGGATGTGACTATTCTGAAATTTGCACTCAACTGTGGATCATAAGAAAATGCTTTAAAAACTTTAACACAGATTTTGATCATTGAAACCACTAAACATTGACATCTAAGATGTCAGTATGCATAAGGTTGCAGATTTGCAGGGAATTGCCCTTCTGAATTTAGTTTTGTTAACGCTACAATAGGGTTGCATTTGTTAACAGTTAGTTTATGCATTGGCTAACATGAACTAACAATAAACAATGCTTGTGTAGCATTTATTAATCTTAATTCATGTTAATATTTTCACTTTCAAATACATTTACAAAATCAAGCCTTGTAACTGAACCAGCATTGCCAATAATTAATACATGCTGATAAACTATATTATTCATGTTAGTTCATTTATTTACTAATACAACCCTGTTATAAAGTGTTTTTGGCGTGCACAGCCCTTGTGTAGTGTGCAATGCATCACCTCATGGTCTCCCCAAAGAATATTCATTACATGTAACAATCTCCAATTTAAAATAAAACATTAAATTGTACAATTGGTTGGTAGCTTATATATATATTGTATAATATTGAATTTGTATAAAAATGTGGGTCTCCAAATAAGCCATTAAATAACATTATAAACGTTAGTTTTATTTCACTCCAAACTTTGGTATAAATAATATATACTATTATGAAGTACAAAATCTAGCCAGATGGGGGCGATAAAAGTCAACAAAGCATCCAGCGGTTGTTTTGGTGGACATAAGGGCAGTTTTAACTTGACGAATAAAGTTATAAGTTAAACTTCCAGTCTAATGAATACCTACAAAACGCATTAACTCCTTTCTCTGTTATTGGAACACTATTCATACTGGAATTGAGTTTTTTAAGTTACTTTTTGCACGACTATGTAGGTTTGTATAATTTAGCGTTGATATTGATGATAATGACGGTCCTCCGTCCGATAGAGGCATAATGAGCTGCCATCCTTGTTTTCAGAAGTATCTCGTTGTTTTTAGTTTTATGGCTGTAGATGTCTGGATGCTATGTTATGAGACCCATAAATTCTTCCTGTAGGGGGCGTATGGCGGCTTAGGGAGCCGTATTGCTCGTTGACCAGCATTAAAATGTCAAGTGTGTTTATTTTGTTAAAGTAAAAATATTTGAATTGTAAATCTAGTTTACATTTCAGTCTATTAAGGTTAAAAACTGCTACATGAACAAATGAAAATCAAACTGAGAAAACAATTAAAAATGAAAAAAGTATTGAGTGATCACGAACAAATGTGATTGGACAAGCGTGATGCGCGATGAGGAAAGTAACGGGTGTCACTTGACAACGCATAAATTGTTTTATTTATGAAACAGTTTTTGACAATGAGTTACAATTGAATAATGACTATATACAAAATGCACGTGCGAAGAGTTAAAACTATATTTAAAATAATAAAGTTATTATTTACCGGAAAACAAGGAAACATCCGCGCCCGTTTAGCCCCGCCCACTTTAGCATTCTCTGTTCCGTGCTAATCGCCTTTCTTCGCGTTAATTTTGTTTCTACAGTTGTATGGCTGCTTTTCTGCAGACACACATAGGATCTCTAATTCACGTGTGGAATAATGAATAATCCCACACTGCATCCACGGCTGTTTTGATTTAATGCTGTTATTTTTTTATCTTGCATTTCCGCTCCAATGCTGGGAAAAATCGCAACCTTTAATCGACCTCACTCGAGCTAACGAAGACGAAAGCTGGAGGAGACCTGCAGTCTGACAGCTCTCAAGTGCATCTTTATATACCTTTATATATTTTTAGCTTAAGACTTTCAAAACCTTTTTAGGTTATTCGTCCAGTAATTGCGATTACAACAGCTTGATTCACATTTTTAATGAATTAAGCTTACTACTACTGCTAGTAGTAATAATAATAATATAAGTGAATTGTTTTATCAACGGTTCTCTGACATTACGTCCTTCTGGTAAACAAAATCTGAGCCTTTTGCTCTTATTTAAAATTATATGCTAATTTTAATGTAGGTTTTGTTAAAGATTTGACAGACGCAAAAACAAACCGCGCGTGTATGAGAGTGAAACACTCCCACGCGGAAGTGACTTATACACGTTAGGCCAGTCGTCTGTAATTTCTATTTTACTTTCTAGTAGCTATTAAGAAATATAATTAGATATTAAAATGATTCCCGATAAAGCACCAGGCGAGGATGTGTTGCACGCATCAGGGGACTTTAAGAAAGAAGCCCACGTCCCCAGCTTTGAGAAATATAAAGAGCTCTACGTTAAATCTGTCGAGTCTCCCGAGGGTAAGTTTCATGCTTTTATGTATTAGATGAAAGATTTATTATGTTTAGAAAGGATTTTACTGCATATGTCTCAAATCCTAGTGCCCTCGATTGGTAAGTTAGCAGTTTGGGGCATCAATAACTACAGGTGCTGTCTCTGACCTAACGTTATGTATAATTGGTGTGAATGATGTCATCGTTGCTGAAGTAATTGTTGGATCTATCCAGCACACTTCACTTTGCATTGCATGTTATACTGATTTTGAAACATACTTATATCATATTATCTTACCAATTTATGGGCATCATAACTTGACCAACCTTGTCAGATCGTGTTTGCTCAATGCATTCTAGATGGTTAGGGGTTTTGAGACTTTCACGTCTTGTAATAAATTGAGCATCTGTGTATTTCTCTCATTGTATCCAGAGTTCTGGGCGGATTTTGTCAAGGATTTCTTCTGGAAAAAGAAACACAACGGGAAGTTCCTGGATTACAACTTCGATGTGACCAAGGGGGAAATATATGTGAAGTGCATGGAAGGTGCCTCAACCAACATTTGCTACAATGTTTTGGACCGCAACGTCAATGACAGGAAATTGGGGGACAGAGTGGCTTTTTACTGGTTGGTATTAATAAACATTGGGGTTTAGATGTTTTAATATATGGAAGTCGAACAATCACAACATCTTTTTTTCAGTTGTTTAAACCAGTGGTTCTCAAACTTTTTCAGCGTGCGGCCCCCCTTGTGTACATTCCTTTGTGGCCCCCCAAAGAAAATTTATGACAAAAAACTGTTCTAAAACTCAACTTTTAATTAAACAAAACATATTAAATGATACAAAGTAGTGCTGTTGGTTAGTAGCCTTATTTTTTTAGGTTTAATTCCACAGAATTCATGATACATTTATTTATTTTATAAAATGTCATAAAACTGGGGCCCCCTGGCACCATCTCGCTGCCCCCCTTGGGGTCCCGGTCCCCAGTTTGAGAACCACAAAGCCACATCACTGTTGTATTCTGGTTAAGACATGAATGCTTGCCCACAATACTGGCATGGTGGTGTTTTTTTTTTTTCAGGTTAAGTGGGTTGATATAGAAATTGAGGGCTGTTTATTATATTTCATTGACAAATGCAAAGACCTGCTGACAAGCAGATGTGCTTTGGAGAATAAGTGGGATAAATTTAGACTCTCAAGCTATTTCCGTCAATCGTATAAGCTTGACCCAGGTCCAGCTCATAAGTAAGGTGCATCCTTAGTGTTGCACCTTCATGGGTCAAATTTCTTTGTGTGCTGAATGCTGCCCATAGGTCACAAGTTCAGATTTGTTCGTTTTTGGCAGTCATTGTTTATTAGCATTTAGGTTCATAAAAATAGCCTCTCTACGTGCAACAAATGCTTCTTGGTTCAGTTGGTGTAGTCCTCTGCTTTCACAATGCCGGTTTTGCAATATCGAGTCACTTTGTGTTAGATGTTACACAAGTTTGAGCCATTGGCGGATTTTTCTTCAAATTGTGCTTTAGTTGTGGTCTTCTGTCAGACTTTGCCTTACTTTGCTCTGTTTAAAGTTTGCGAGAAAGCCAATCTGTCAAAAAGCCAAAAAAGTTATAGTTTAATCTGTACAGTTTAACCTGTTCTTCAAAAAAGTCTTGAGACCACACTGAAAACATAAATGATTTAAAATCTGTCATCTTAAGTGCACGTTGTCTTTAAAGCATACCCTGTACCAAATACTAGGACATCCTGACATTTACTGTTGTTATGCTGATTACATGAAATTATGATGAAATTATCAAATCCAAACTAGTTGTCTCAGACTTTCGGGGGAATATTTGAATAAAACGTGATAGAATATTAATGTGTTTTAAAATGTACTGCCAGTAATAATGCATTGGTTGTGCATTGGTGTTTGACTGGGAGGGGAATGAACCTGGAGATGAAAAGACAGTGAGCTACAGAGAACTGCTTCAACAAGTCTGCAAGTTCGCCAACGTTCTCAAGTCACAAGGTACAACTCAACGACAAAGATAAAAAGCTGTTTAACTGGTTTATGTATCATAATAATAAAACCGTGACCAGCAGTAAGATGAGATTGTCTCTCTCACTCTGTGCAGGTGTTAAGAAAGGTGATCGCGTATCTATTTATATGCCCATGGTAGTGGAGCTGGTGGTGGCCATGTTGGCTTGTGCTCGGATCGGAGCGGTGCACTCTATTGTGGTCAGTTGATTTATATTGACCAATCAACATCTATGAAATAAAGCAATAAGCCACCAGAGACTAGTTTACAGTGTTCAATGGGTTAAGGGGTATTTTGGGGCATCACACATAGCTAAGTATTAAAGGTGCAATGTGTAACTTTTCGAAGGATCTCTTTACAGAAATGCAATATAGTATACATAACCATATTATCAGTGGTGTATAAAGACTTTACATAATGAACTGTATTGTTTTTATTACCTTAGAATGAGACGTTTTTATCTACATACAACACGGATCTCCTTACATGGAGTCGGCATCAAGTTTATACAGTCGTCCTAAACAGACAAACTGTTCTACTTGTGTCTGCACGTTGTCTCAGACGATGACATGTTTGTCCTGTGGCGGCTATTGTATGCATTACAAATATGAAGGCTGAGCTCTTGGCTGCTTCCGAAACTGCATACTGAGATGAAGTACATACTTAATGACGTTGAAACAGTAGGTACTGTATAGTATGAATCCTGGTAGTATGAATGTGATTCGGACGTACTACATCCGCCATGTTGATACATCACGTGACATACGTCGTCATTACGTCATGTCATACCAGCTTGAATGGGATACTGAAGTGTCCATCGTATGCACACTTCAAAATCTAACTGGAAGAAGTATGTTATCCGGGTACTTTTCGCATACTGTTTTTGGAATACTATGTTTTCCAACATACTACTCGCCTCGCCTACTGCTTTTCGCCTACTATACGGGTGATTCTCACGAAAACTTGGTTTTAAACATGTCAAGCATGAAAATGTAAAAATTGCTTAAATTTACTTTTTTCCCACCAGACATTGAAAAACAAAGTCTGGAGTAAATGGGAACATTAATTTAAAAACTTTTTCTTATCATTTAACACTTTTTGTAACATAATTGAAAAAATTAGTCCTAAAAAATCTCATTACCGCAACAGTCAGAAAACATAAACACTGACATATTTTCAAAATGACATGACAAACCTGAAAGAACATAATTTGGAGATTCTGCACATGCATTTAAAATCAAAGTATTATGCTTCTATTAATTAAATTAACATTTAATAAGCATCTGTTGCGGTAATGATAATCAAAATGTCGTGTAAGCATTCTGACAAGACAATATTTCAAATTAACTGTAAAAAAAAATGATCTTACCTGGTAGCCATCTTGAAGTAACTGGTCTATGTGCTTGGTCACTCAAAATCAAACTTTATTAAAAATCTGTATGTGTGCTTAAACTGTTCTCAAAAAGTGTTGCGGAGGATGAGAACATCAGGCATGGACACATCATTTTCCTAATTTTTCTTCATTATTATTATACATGAATATTCAGTAAATATTTTTTCTGTCATCTAAAGTAGTCTAGCAAAACATCCATTTATTTTTTCTCTTAACATTTTTGTGTTAATTTGATTAAATTACAACATAACGCATGTTCAAACACAGCCGGACACATTGCGGTAATGAGAATTTCAGCAGAAAATGAGATAAAATTTCCAATTATAAATTCTTATGTTGAAATCACACATTGTGCAAGGTAGAACACAGTATTGTGTTAATTCTGATGCTTTTTAATGTTACTATATTACACATTTTAAAGCTAAAATCATTAGTGCCGTGGTGTTTCAATGGTTTCGTGAGAATCACCCATACAGTATGGAAGTAGACGGTTTCGGATGCAGCACTGGACTGAGCTGTTGGTTGCAGTTTGCGATTTCAGCACTACATGCTGCTAAAAAATCCACACTGCTCCTTTAATGCAGCATCAATATAAACGTAAAATTATTTGTTGTGTTGTACAGTGCTGTTTGTTAAACAATATACACAGTTTGTCCACCAACTAATAGTACATTATCTTAACCCTAGGCATTAGAAGTCAGCCTCACCACTATCCATTTAATAAAAAACGTGTAAACCAAGCCCTATTCTTATTTGTTTGGGTGTGATGTTGATTGGTTCGTGAGGAAAAATGATTTGGCACTGTACCAAAAACTGATACAAAAGAAAAAACCCTAACCCTAAAAATGTCATAATCACGTCATGTTTATTGTGTGTTTACATTACAGTTTGCAGGTTTCTCCGCAGAGTCGCTGTGTGAAAGGATCATGGACTCTCGCTGCTGTCTTCTGATCACTGCAGGTGCGAAAAGTGTGACCGAAAAATCTGACTTAATTTACTCTCAGTGTCTTAAAGCAGCTAATCCGGAAACCGATCAGTTAAACTTTCATCTGCAGAAAAAAAAAACTTATGCTGTTAATCATATTACATATTATCAAAAGCTATTTGGCCAATGTGCTGTGGTTTTAAGTAGAGGGTGAACTCCATGCCAAAGTTTGGCTTCTAGATGAAGATGAAGCACAGTTACACAGTTGCAAAGGAGCTTTACAAACGGACACAATGTAGATTATACACAAAACACAACAGTTAAAATTTATAGATCATTTTGTAGTCCAGCACTGGTGTCGTCTGAAGACCTTGCAAGGGCCTGTGACATCTTTCCATACGTGTTGGGTCATCTGACAGAGGCTGGATCCAGACTGGTGCTGGTGTAATCGCTAGTGGCCTCAGGATAAACATAACCGCTGTTTATAGCTTATTAGGTAGAGGATAGTTATTAATAAGTCATAAACATATTTCAAAGTTAAAGAATGCAATTATGTGTATACTAAGCTGAAGAGATGTGTCTTTAGTCTAGATTTAAACTGGGAGAGAGTGTCTGAGCCCCGCACAATGTCAGGAAGGCTATTCCACAGTTTAGGTGCCAGGTGGGATAAAGCTCAACCTCCTTTGGTGACCTTGATGACTTCCATAATTCATTATATAGCTGTTTTTAAGTCTTAAGAGATCAACTGGTGCATTACATTCAGGAAAGGGTTTTTGAGGGGTAATCACAAAAAGTTAAAAAATAAACCACCAAAAGCTTAAATAAACTGAGCTGATATTTACAATGTATATGTTATTATAAAGATATGCTTATGTGCTTTGATTTGGGCTCAGATGGGCCTTCATATTGTCACAGTACCTATAGTAGACATGCGAGAGTAAAGCCGTTTTGTTTAGGCTTGTACTGAGGATTGTACTGTAATGACTGTAATGTTTGGATTTTATATATATATATATATATATATTGTGAATGCAATTATGTTTGATTGTCTCCCCTCTCCTCAGATGGTTTTTACCGCGGTGATAAGCTGATCAATCTGAAGCTCATAGCTGATGAGGCTCTACAGAAATGCAGGGAAAAGTATGAAAAAACACTTTCACTGTCATGTATAATCAGGGTGCGGTTTGTAAAAAAAAATGTTTTCAAATATTTTTACAGTCACACTCCTCAGTTTTTCTCCTGCGCAAGCCTTCGTTTCGAAGCGAGAGAGAAAGGGATCTCACATAGCATGTGCCAGCACAATATGATGAACCAACTGCAAATGCTTTGCCATATTGCTGGTGACACCCATCTTGCAACATAATAGTTAATCACAATAATTACACTAAGCTTAGATTTTTTATTTTATTTTGCAAAATGCAGCCACACTTTAAGCCCATGTTATAGTCGTGTGTAAGGTCTATCCCGTAGGCATATCTATAGCCTTATGTGCACCTCGCCAAATTTTTAACAGGGCATCAGTTTTACGTGAACCGCAAGCGTTATGATCCACTAGAACCGTCAGGTAAATAAATCTGCATTATAGGTATTTCCTTTTGCGACGGTCAGGGTTGTCACAATGATTAAATGATCGTCTCATCGCGATTGTTTGACCTCGTCGCGATGATTTCAGATCACCGCAATGATTGTACATCTCTTTAAAAAACACAAGCGGGAGCTGCAGCACCTGTACAAACGAGACCGTATCGGATTACTTTTAAATATGTGTTATGTGTATTCATATTTACTGCCAGGTAAACCTTGCAAAATATTTTAATATAAATAATCACAACAATGTGTGAAAATTATTTCATAAACAAAGAAAAAAGTATGAGAATTAAATGTCAAAGCAATAAAACAGACAATTAATCGCCATAATCATCAAAGCCCTAAAACAGGAAATAAATCGTCACAATTTCTTATACTTTAACCGCCAGCCAAATTTCAAAACCGCGACGGTGAGAACAAAGATGGGCCAAGTTGAGGAGTGATTTAACTCAAACTGCAACAAAAGTCGCCATAGGATCTACGTACAACCATAATGAGCCATTTTAAAGCACCTTCCACCACTGTCCATCATGCAAACTGACTTTAAGTATTCAAGCTGTGACCTCTAAACTGTGCCCAGATGGCTATAGGTCAGTTGAGTCTGATAAGTCTTGAGATTTGAGATGGGCACAGACAGATATTGGCAAGATGTTTGTTTTAGATAAAATATTCACTTGTATCTCAAATGGAAATAAAGTTCTGTCCTGCACTACGTATAAACATAAAATAAAGTGACAACTTTAGCCTATGTAACTTCTCTTTATCAACACATATTATATCATGTTGATCTTTATACCTAAATCTCGATTTCTCACCATCAGATCCTTCCCAGTGGAGAAATGTATAATGCTTAAACATCTCACAAAGGAGGATGAAGGCACCACCCCTGGCTCGCTGTCTCCCCCGGCAAAGCGTGCCTGCCCTGACCTGCAGGTAAAACTTATTATCTTATCATCAGGTATATGTGAGGATATTAAACAGGATATTGTGCAAGAATAAACAATAATATATAATAAGAAAATAAATTTATTACTAATATAATTTTGACTTTAAACTGGTCCCAGTTGATGATGGTGCTTTACATCTTTGCATCAGTCATATAAATTGTACTCTCTGAGATTGAAAACACATCTCTTTAATTAATTCTTGGTTTGGGTCCTTTAAATCGTTCACCCAAAAATAAAACGTCTGTCATTATATACCACCCTCATTTCAATCCATACCTATATTGCTGAGAATTGTATACAATGTAAGTTCATGGTGAACATGTGTCAAGGTCTAAAAAGGACAAAAAGCATATCAGTCAAACTGTCTTGATGTCTCGCATGATCAAACGCCATATTTATGATTTAAAGACTGCAGTGGAGTGAAGATTATTTCTGAAGAAACGTATAGATAACAGCAAATGTTATGATGGCACAAGGGTAATAAAATGATAGACATTTTATGAGTGAACTCCTCTTCATAACTCCTGTCCTTAACATCTCTGTGTTACAGATATCTTTTGTTTAAGAGTTTTGTTTTACTGTTGTAAAACCATAAAGGTCTTGCAGGAGCTCCCAGAGTTGTTGCACTTAAGACCTTTGAAACATTTAGATTCTTGTCATATTAACACTGGTTTGTCGGCTCTATCACTCTTTGCAATGGACTTTGTCACTGTCTTCTCATTCTCATAGTTTGGGAGGGTGTGTGTTTTTGTGTGTTTGCGTTTGCAAATGCAATTTTGCTATTTACATCAGTCTTGGCATCAGTTTCACTTTCAAAATTTGTGTTTGACATCAGAGGCGTGTGCTGGGTTATGAAGAGTTCGAGTTGTATGCATCGCATGGCAATTGCCGTGTGCTGTTGCTTTAAGAAAGGCAATGATTATGCAGATGCTTTTATTCAAAGCGACAGCTCATCACTTAACACTTGTAAGCCAATGGTCTCAATATGATCACGTTAGATGAGTATTAAAATCTAAACGTGTTGCTTCGTTGATTTGTTAAATTGTAACAGGTGAAAAATTAAATGTGACTTTTGCACTTTTGTCTCATATTCACCTCATATTCAGACATTTCTTGACTCCACAGCAAACAAAGCAGTTTTGCCTTATTGCTCCAATACTTATGGAGGGCACTGTGTATATACTGTTTTTATTGTGTTGTTTTCATTCAGAAAAGTTAAAACAGTAATGAGATTAATATAATATTTTCATATACATTCACTTGTAAATGCAGAACCTTCTGTCCAGCATTATATAATATTTGTTAAATACTTACTAATGAATGTTTACATTTGTACTGACTGCCAATTCTGATATATGCAAATGTTTATAATAGTGCACGATTTCAAACAAAAACAAATGCTGGGTTGTTTCAACCCATTGTTTAATCAGAAATTGACGTTTTTAGATTAATTTAACCCAGCCATAAGGTTTGTTCATATTTTACCCAACCATGGATTAAAACAACCCAGCATTTGTTAGAGTGTAGTAAGCTCTTATTATTTTAGTGACTAGACTTTTTTAAATGGATAATTCAACCAAAAATGAAAATTCTTTCATTTAATCACCCTCATGTTGTTCTGAACCTGTATGAGATTCTTTATTCTGTTAATATAAAAAAGTAGGGCTGTCAAGATGAGCGCATTATTAACGCAAATTCATTTTAACGCCACTAATTTTATTAACGGGTGATTAAAGCAGCGCGCAACTTCTGTTTGACCCTTGGTCTAGCCCATTGTTGGATACATTAAGACGCAGCTGTAGACAGTAAACGTGACCGTGCTTTTAAAGTGTAACTAAACCCCTGGTCAGAGCCTGACTCCACCCACTGGCAATATTTGAAAAATGCAAGAAAAGTGGGCAGATCCCAACGGAGATAGAGGGGATGAACTAAGCTCGTACCAAGTGTGTGGTGAAATCGTAACAAGGGTGTGGTGAGCTTGAACCTGCTTACGCCACGAGTTATTTTTTGGACCCAACAGGAAAATTCAACTGCAGTAGCCACCGTTCAACCTGAAGAGGGCAGCGCTCAGACGTTTTTACACCATATATTGTAGTATTGAAACACTTTACATCCAAATGTCAAAAAACTTACTAAAATCAATGAACAGCACTAATAAAGCATCATTCTTACAGATCATTAACTAAAAAAAGTGGGTTTAGGGTTTAGTTACTCTTTAAATGAGTCAGAGGTTTTTATAAAAATAAGAACATTAAAGGATTAGTCAATTTAAAAAAAAAATCCAGATAATTTACTTACCACCATGTCAACCAAAATGTTGATGTCTGTCTTTGTTCAGTCGAGAAGAAATTATTATTATTATTATTATTATTTTTGAGGAAAACATTCCAGGATTTTCCTCATTTTAATGGACTTTAATGGACCCCAACAATTAACAGTTTTAATGCAGTTTAGAATTGCAGTTTCAACACAGCTTCAAAGGACTCTTAAGGATCGCAAACGAGGCATAAGGGTCTTGCCTGGCGAAACAGTTGTCATTTTTGGCAAGAGAAATAAAAATATGCCCTTTTAAAACACAACCTCTCTGTGTGCCGCGCCAGTGCAAAAATGCATATTTTTATTGCCAAAAATGACAATGGTTAGCTAGATGGGACTCATTTGGGATCGTTTAGAGTCCTTTGAAACTGCAATTTGAACTCCATTGAAACTGTTGAGTGTTGGGGTCTCGAGTTAACTCATGACAATCATGCAATTAATCTAGATTAAATATTTTAATCTATTTGACAGCCCTAAAAAAAAAGACATTTTAATGATGGTAAGCACAAAGTTGACGGTACACATTGACTTCCATAGTAAGAATAACAAATACTGTCAACTGTGTTACCATCATTTATCAAAATGTCCTTTTTCTGTTGAAACTAATGCAGGTTTTGAATAACATGAGGGGGAGTAAATTATGACAAAATTTTCATTTTTAGGGAACTATCCTTTTAAAGGAATACTTGTAAAAAAATTCATAAAAATTTTTACTAACCCCCACGTAATGCAAGATGCTTATGTCTTTGTTCAGGTGAGAAGAAATTACGTTTTTGAGAAAACATTCCAAACATTATTATGTTATCATGTTATTATTTTGTTTTATGGTGCTACTTAGCAATATTTTGGAAGAATTAAAAAAACGGAGTTATCTCGTTTTGCAACAAAACTCTTCATATGTAACGCATCTTTTGTGTGTGAAAATGAAGATTGATTCACTAGATAAGACCCTTATGCCTCTGTTGGGATTGATTGTCCTTTGAAACAGCTTTGAAACTGCAATTTTAAACTGTATTGAAACTTCAAACTGTTGAGGTCCAAAAAAATCCACTTTATGAAGAAAAATCCTGGAATATTTTCCTTAAAAAAACTCTTTCTTCTCGACTGAACAAAGAAAGACATAGACATCTTGGATGACATTGGGGTGAGTAAAATCAGGATTTTTTATGAAAGTTGAATATTCCTTTAAGTTTTGCTTGTATTAGCAGACGAATGTGCTAAAATCTCTCACGCTGTCTGATGGATTTGACTGCTCTCTCTCTTTCTCTCTCTCTCTCCAAAGTTTTTCCTCAGTCCCTAAACTGCATGTGAAAGTAGATCTTCAGACCTCTCTGATGTTCTGTCCCTTTGTTTTCGTGTTTTGTATATGTCTAGTGTTTGTGTTACTGTATGTGTTGTTAACTAAAATGGTTTCACTTTTCAGTTTTGAAACATTTTTACACCGAAGCAGATCTGGTTCTGTTTTGCAGCCACTTTGGTTTGAAAAGAATGAGAAGTCAAGTCAGTCTGCCAAAGTTATGTCTGGAAAATATCGAAAAATAAATCTTGTCAATTAATTGTCAGTTATAAATGAAATTAAAAGAAAACCAGAAGTCCTTGTTTGTCCTGTTAATGGCTTTTCAGACTGACTTGATGATGTCACTTTCCCTTAAACTTGTATTTTTCTCAGATTTTGATGAAGTGTTACACCAGCAAGAGCAAACAGACGTTAGGAGGGGCGGGGTTAATTATGCGTGCTCTCTGTGCTGTGATTGGTTCAGGTGCCGTGGAATTCTGAGGTGGATATGTGTTGGCATTCTCTGATGTATGACGCTTTAGATGAGTGTGAGCCTGTCTGGTGCGATTCAGAAGATCCACTTTTCATCCTCTACACAAGTGGCTCTACTGGAAAACCTAAGGTAGATCCTCAGCACGTTCGTGTTATATTAACGTGTTCTCTTTACTTTTTTTTAATCAGTTATCTTCTTTTTGCTTTCACCATTCAGGGTGTGTTGCACACAGTCAGTGGCTACATGCTCTACACCGCCGCCACCTTTAAATTGGTTTTTGATTACCACCCTGATGATGTGTACTGGTGCACTGCAGACATTGGCTGGATCACCGGTCACTCGTACATTACATATGGGCCATTGGCCAATGGTGCAACAAGCGTTCTGGTGAGGGATATATCTATCTTTTTGGACTTTTATTTAAGTAAGGATTGATTGAGATGATGTTTAATAGATTGTAAATTTAAGGAATATCAAACTAATTGTTTCCTAGTTTGAGGGTCTGCCCACATACCCGGATGTGAGCCGAATGTGGGAGATTGTTGACAAATATCAAGTCTCCAAGTTTTACACGGCACCCACTGCCATTCGGCTCCTTATGAAATATGGCAGTGAACCTGTACACAAGTAAGTCTGATGTTTAAAGTGTCTGTCTATGATCTAATACTTGGTATTCAAGTGAAAAATGTGATATAATCTAATTATTAGATTTGGATAATCAAAGTTTGATTTCAATCTTTGACATGATCTTTTTCAGACAGTCAATATAATCGATATAAAGGTTATTTTTTCACAGGGTGTTTTTTACATTATGTATGATGATTTAATGTAAAAAAAAGTAAATCAAAAAAATTACTTTGATAGCTGGATTGTCACATGCAAAGTCACAAATAGCAAACTGAAAATTTCTGTAGTTTGATTATTGTTTATCATTGTAACTATTATGCTTCGTTCACACCAGCCGCGGTAGAGGCATAAAGCGCAAGTGATTTCAATGTTTAGTCAATGTGAAAACGCGTTGACGCGCGTCTGGAGGTCTTGCTGCGCGAATGAAGCATTTAGCGCGGCGCGGTAGACCCAATTCCACCTCATGCGAATTGAGCGTTATCGCGAGAAACGCGCAAGTTGAAAAATTTGAACTTTGGCGGAAAAACACGCGCGTTAACCAATCAGGAGCTTGCTATAGTAGTGATGTGATTACAGAAAGCGAGCGGAGTCACAGAAGCCCCTCTCATGACGCGATTTTCCGCGTGAATGTCTCGATGACTAGAATTTCATGCGCAGCTTTCATTAAGCGAGTAAACTCAAAATTTTCAAGCGGTAGACGCGAATTTGACGCCTCAAGCGCGGCTGTTATGAACCTGCAGTTACTAGTACAGCGCTCTGTGATTTTGTATTGTTTTCTTACTACAGGCCGAAGTAGGATACATTTTTTACATGTACGGGAGGGTCTGGGTACAATGCGCGTAATGTAATTTTCGACTTCAGAAAGGTGCGTGCGTACTGTACGCACAATGCCTTTGAAACCCTGCCTACATTGCATTGTATGCGTAGGTTGTGCATACGCCTACAGGAGAATGCAGTATTTACCCAGGAGATGCATTGCATTTTGTCACACTTTCCAAGGGTTTGCGTTCGAAAGTGCGCGTACGTATGCATACACGTGAAAAACAGACTATACTCCGGGCTTATTAACATGGCAACAGTTTAGAAACGCATTTAATGCAACTTTATAAACCTAAGTTTTATGTTATTTAAGGTATAAGCGGGATTCTCTGAAAATATTGGGTACGGTAGGGGAGCCCATAAACCCAGAAGCCTGGCATTGGTACTACAATGTAGTGGGAGAGAAGAGATGCCCTGTGGTGGACACCTTCTGGCAGACTGAAACGGTACGAGCTGCACATATCTCTCCCTGATCCATGACTATTCATATAACTTCAGTTTGCTTGTAAAATATATATATTTATTTCATGGTACTTTAGTCAAAAGCTCATATTTTAAACATACATTTTGTAATATTATTTATGCAACTGTAATGTACATGTATGTCAATGTCAATTTTATTTATATAGCAACATTTCTACAACACAGATTGACCAATGTGCTTTACACCAGAGAAACAAATCACTTGCACAATAAAATATAAAATACTAAAATAAAGTAAAACACGAAATATTTTATAAAAAATATATATATATTTTTTTAAATAAAATATAATATGGTAAAAGAAAAACAAAGTACTTTAACCAGATATAAAAGCTTTATCGAACAAGTATGTTTTTAACCTTGACTTGAAAATGGACACAGAGGGAGCCAATCTAACAGTAATGGGCAAATCGTTCCAAAGTCTTGGAGCGATTGATGTAAAAGCGCGATCGCCCCTGCATTTCAGCCTCGTCTTAGGGATAATCAAGAGTCTTTGGTTAGAAGACAGAAGAGATCTTGCATAAAGCACTTTAGACATTTACAACACTACAGTGCGGTTTTCTTTAAAGGGCCCATATTATGCACAAGTTAATTTTACAAGGTGTTTGGACTAGAACTGCACGATTAATCGAAAAAATTAATCACGATCTCGATTCATACATAATGCAATTTTCTTTCTAAATGATGCCGATTCACTTGTGTATATACAGTATTTCCCAGTATTCAGACTGCAATCACGTGTTGGACATAAATGCCTGTTGGCAGTGTGTGAACACAACCACTCTAAAATGAAAAAAAAATCCACCCACTTTCTTTTTTAATCCCCATTAAACCAATGCAGTCTCATTAGACATGCTG